>NC_136420.1:23707500-24180000 GCF_052625555.1 Lactuca saligna
TTGAGGGTTTGTTTATTGGTTCAGCTACATACCTTCCTTTAACTCTCCAAGAAGTCTGCTAAGATAAGCCTACTATTTCATCTGCATTATCAATAGGAGCAGACCAGAAGAAATCTTTTCATCCTTCTGCCTTGTCCTTTTCCACCAAGACTCTTAGCTCTGTTGTTTGTCTAGAAGTGACTCCTTTTGTCGCATATACTTGGTTCGGCACAGTTTGAACCTTTTGATAAACCATAGCCTTTTCTTTGAGCTTCTTTTACTTATCCTTTGCTAGACGAGCAAATTCCACTGAATTTTCTGAGATTAGTGGTTGCTCATTCTCAGTTTCTCTCTTCATAAACTCAGAGCAATCAACTACATCTTCTACAGATATTTCGCTCATCTCACTTTCTTCATCAAATTCAGACGTATTTTCTAGGTCTATTTTATTTTCAGAAGCTAGTTTGGCATTGGATTGGTTAAATGAGTGAATTGTGTCCAACTTAATTTTTAACCTATAATTTTCATCTAAAATGTCTTTTAACATGCATTTGTGTTCCTTTTAATCAATGAAGGTTTCTATTTTATCCAATCCAATATTGTATAACATGGACGTCTCTTCTAATGAAACTTCTGATTCACATTCTGCTATTACCTCGTTTTCCTTAAATTCAAGGAATGGCAAAATCATCTTATGAATTTTCTTTCCTACCTCACAAGTTAAATGTAATTGAGCTATATTAGTATATCAACACTTAGCAATTAAACAAAAAACATTCCTCTGTTTTAAAAACTTTAAATTGTCTTTTTGCAAATGAAAACTTTCATCCCTAGCTCTAATTAACTCCGCCTCCTTCAGCTTAATCCACATCCTTCTCTCATCACTCTTCGAAGACACTCTGCTGAGTTGGTCAGTTAGGTTAGAATTTGCTAAGCGAGTTTGCATGAGACTACCACTTAAGTTAGTGAATTTAAATTTTATTTCATTTAATTCTTTTTCATAATTGGTTATTGGAACTTTAAGTGATTCAAGGATGGATTGTACCTTTTTGATCAAACGATCATAGTCGTTGATCTGCTCACTAACTGGCTTTGCTGCAAAACATTTGTTTTCAGTCAGGTTCGGTTCCTCATCTGCGCTTTCGGTCGATGAATCAGCGGTGACCATTAAGCACTTCCCATCCGAACCTCCTTCCTTTTCCACATAAGCTTTTCCATGAGATGGCTTTCTCACCTCATCATCTTCAGAGTCGGTTGCCAAACTTCCACGCCACCGAACTCATCATCATCAGCATCTTCATGCACAATCAAAGCATTCATTGTACCTTTTGCACCATTAGTTGTCTTCTTGTTCTTGATTTCTTCCAGCTTGCGCATGTAGTACGCCTCATCATCTTCACCATCTCTTTTCTCAGCCATTTTTCTCAGCATGCAATCCTTGGCAATGTGGTTCTTGCCATGACAGTAATTGTAGTCATATCCAGAGTCTCTTGCAAGTTTGCTCTCCCTCTTGTCTTCATCCTTTTGAGAAGAGATCTTCGCTTCATCCTTTAGCTTTTCAGATCTTTAACTTCCTTGCCAGTTTCGGTTCTTGCTGACCGGAAATTTTCTTCTTGCAAACTTCTTTGGATTGGTGACCATCATAGCATACTCCTCACTTGTAAGGTCACACTCAGACAAATCCGACTCTTCTTCTTCTTCTACAATACCTTTTGCTTTTGAGACAAGAGCCAACGATCCTACACCATAAACCACGTTTGCTTCTTTGGTTACGACACTTTCATGGGACTTAAGTATTCACACCAATTTCTCTAGCGAGTAAGACTTAAATTGTTCATGCGCTTTTACAGTAGAAACCACAGCCATCCATTCTGGTCTGAGTCCGTTCATGAATGTTACTTTATGCTCAATCAACTTCCTCTCTATTCCATGCGTTATCATCTTACTTAAGAGGTGATTGAACTGATCAAAGGTTTGTATTAGCTTCTCTTTAGGTTTCTGTTCTAAAACTCCAAATTCTCACAGCAGCAAGGTTTGAATGGAGTGTTCTAGATCTTCATCGGTCGAATAAAGCTCCTTCAACCTATCCCATATTTCTTTAGCCGTCGTGCATGAACTAACCAATCGAAAAGTGTCAGATTGCAAAGTGAATCTTATCATTCTCATGGCCTTCACATTACACAGTAGCTTGTCTTTTTCATCCTGTGGCATCTTCTGTTCATCAGCAATCAACTTGTTATATTCCTTTTGCGTCTTGATAGTTGTGCTTGTTCCTGAATGAAAAAACAACCTAAGAGTTATAGCTCCCCAGATGAGATAGTCGTTTTCTTCAGATCCAACCACATAGTGTTTGAAGTGATGTCCCCATACTTCGTAGTCTTGAGTGTAGAGAATGGGTATCCTGGTTGTAGATCCAATGTTGTTTGAGATGTTGATGGGATTTGTTTGCGATTCTTCGTGAGACATGGTGAGCTTTTAGAATCAAACCTGTAAACTTGAGATTAGGGTGTTATCTGAAACAAAGTCGCCGTCGAAACAAAGAAGACGACTTGTTATTTATAAGATAAAAGCGGAAACCCTAAGGAATTCTGAATACAGAAGGAATGTGTATTGATCACACAGTCTCCTGCTCTGATACCAATTGTTAGAACGTAGTTCTTTCGGGACCGATTGATTCTAAGCATGCAAACAAATAAGTACGTAAAAGTAAACACGAATATGGCTTGAATACGTTGAATGATTAATGCTTCAACACCTCAGAAGAGCTCGATTAAGAACTTCAACTATAGAGGTGTTTTAGGGTTACAAAACTCAAGCGTAATTAAAAAGACATCTAACAATAATGCATACATGCATGCATATATATAGTCTAACCCTAAGAGATAATCATAGATGGATAGGCCCAATCCGGATATATACAAAAAGCCCTAAGATGCAACACAATAAACCCCAACAATTGAAATGAGCTTGGAGCTTAGAGATTTGCTTGGTCTTTCTTGCCCTATTTTTGTGAAGATCATACACTTGAATCTTCAAATTTGTATTCTCACTCAAAAGATCTTCAACTCAAATGCTGAGCTTGATATTCTTCTGGTCCAACACATTCACTCTCCTCTGAAGCTCATCAATCACATAATCATCTTCTCTTGAATGACCTTCTCTAAAAGCAATTCCTTTGACTTTATAAGAAGGTGCAACAGTTTGTTCCTGAGAAAGATGCAAGGCCAAATGCACAGAGGCCTCATCAATATATGCCCTTGGAAGAGAAAATCCTGGTGGAGCTGAGGAGCCACCGACTTCAAAAATGGTGCTAGGGCCTTCACGTAAAGGTTCTGTAGATATAATAGCAGGAGTAGTCGTTCGTATAATTGGAAAGCTGTGATTCAGGCTAGAATTCAGAGGCCCAAACCTAGGATCACGTCTTCTTCTTTTGGATGGAGGCTGCAAGGTCTGGTCTGTTGAGCGATCACCCTGAAGTGGTTCAAATGTAGGTGAGACACTGTCAAGGGGAGGAATCCCAAACATTGTTACCATAGGAGTTGTAGAACCAACCACTTGCTCTTTAGAAATGGGTGTTGAGTCACAAGAACGTCTTCAGTATCCCTTATCTCCATTGTTGGGAGAGAAACATCACTAATATTATCCAGCAAAGTGTTGAGGTTGACATTTGACAAGAAGTCATCATTGCTTCCAAAATTTTTAGGAATTTCATCTCGATCGAAACCAGTAAGATCAAGGTCTTCATATTGATCAGTCTCAGTCGCATTCATGGAAGACCCTTCATTGCAGTCACTTTCAATTCGCACTGATCTCAGTTCATGCTCCTCAGCTACAACCACATTAGGAGCGGTTGTTTCCTCCCCTTCTTGATCCAATACAGTGTTCACATTTCCTTCTAAGATCACCTTTTTTGATGAAGTGTGTTCTGAAGATATTTTATCAGAGGATCCGTGGGACTCGGACGCCTCATTCGGCTCAGTAAATCGTCCGAATTTGACTAATGGACAAAGTCCTTGAAATGTGGCCTTTCCTTTGTGATTTTGTTTAATTAGCCCAATAGTGTGTGGGCCCAAGGACTTTATTTCAAGCGTATCACCCTCCTTTATCATGTATGGGAATTGTTTGTTTATGAAAAGACAAATGAATCTAGGATACATCAAGAAGGTATCCCGAGTGATGGCATTGATGTTGACCACAAATTCATCCAGAATAAACCTTGAAAAATTGACACCAATTCTCGCAGCGAGAGAAACTATAGCTCCAGTGTTTCTCAGTGATATTTCATCTGCACCAAATCTCCTGCTAGAGATGCAGCTCACGAACACATGTGCTAGAAATCTCCAGTAGGGTGGCAGAAGCTTTTTCATCATAGGTGGAGAATCGCCCTCATACCCCATCTCCCTCAAAATCTTTTGAGCGTCTTCAATACAAATTTCGATAGGAAAGCTTAGATGGTCATTGATCAATAATGTTCCTCTGATGAACTGCTCATTGATCATAATTTTGCACCCTTGAACAATTGCATCTACAATCACAGCTCCATTGTCGTCTCTCGTCATTTTGGCAGTCTGCCAGAACTCTCGTATGATTTTCTGATAGATAAGAGTATTCATGGTGATGGCGGAGGGCAAAAAGCATTCTTGTAGTCCATGAATCATTGATTTGAAATCCACATAAGCCACCAGAGGATCAGCGAGAACCATTGCCATATTGTGCATGTCTGCAAACTTTAATGCTGTGATTTTATCTGCACTAAAACATACCAAGTAAGACAAGAGAGAAATTTGAGCAAGTAATATTTTAAACAATTTAATTTCGAGCCCAAATATGATTTATTAATTTTTTAAAATTAAATTTAAAGTTAAAGGGAAGTTTACAGTCAATGGGGGCTTACGGCCGTAAACCCGTGACCGTAAGCCTATGGCCGCAAATGGAGTTTACGACCATAAACTCTTCACAGCCATAAGCTTAGAGCGTAAACCTCGACAATCCCTTTTTCATCGATTTTAGGCTCAAAACTCGTCGAATCACTGAAATAAACTCTTATCCTTCATTGAAAACATGATACCTTCGAAGTGATCGGAACAATTTCACAAAAAAAGAGAAATTTTTTCGAAGAGAGAGAGAGAGAGAGAGAGAGAGAGAGAATGAGAGTTTGCGGCAGGAAATGAAATAGTGAAACTGATTCCGGCTGTAAACTCCTTTTATACCCTTGATCTTTGTACCTGCTGACTACATAGTGTAAGACACAGTCCAATATTTTCAAAATTTTCAAAAACAAAACTTTTTGAGGATTAAAATTTAAATTTAAATTTAAATTAAAGTTAAAATAAAATTAATTTGCAAAAATTTTAAAAATTAACAATTAAATTTTAACAAATAAATAAATAAAAATAAAAATAAAAATAAAATTCAAATTAAATAAGACAAATAACCTAAAAATTTTAATTACTGAAAAAGATTTGCTGACACTGAGATCAAAGTTGTTAGACAGCCCTATTCCACTTGTCAGTACCCTTATTTTCACGTCTTCGTCTGATCGATCACTAGTATTGTGGTCCACTTAAGCACGAAACATTTGTGACAGAATTTGGACAATTTATAAATGACATGACATTTTTAGCCCTTATTCTTAAATAAATTTCCTTGGGACCATTTAACTGACTACAACCACGGATATTGTTGTCCACCTAAATTGAGCAGCGATATCTACAGACAATCTGTATGTGTTCAATTTTTAATTGTACTAGAACATGTTTCCCACTTCCTAATATGCTCCAACCATCAAGGACTTCCAGAATACTCCTTACATCGGGTGAGCAGACAATTATTAAGAGAGAAAATAGATTTAGAATGCATATGCTATACATCCAGGTCGGATCTCTTCCAATCACGCAAAGGATGAAACATATAAGTAACTGAAGTTTTAAAGGGATTGAGAAGAGAATGTTGCATATACTGTGTACATATTCGGATTATGAGTCACACAGAGGAGACAGTATGTGGATAACAGATAGAAGCAATTGCATAAAGAGAAGATGCTGAGAGATAGAATTGCATATGTTACAGTCCAGGTCGGATCTCTCGATCACGCAGAGGAGGCAACATATGACTAACAGATAGAAAACAAGAAAATAACCTTCTACAAACCTAGTTTATTGGAATTCCCCAGTCACCCCATCAAAACCGGAATTAAGGATAGAATCCGCACATCGAGGAAATGTTAATCCACAGTTCTAGATATGGGTTCTTTTAATGTGACCGGTAGATTCTCATGTCTATTTCCCTGCTCAACCTATCTGAGCGTCGTATTGTCAGGCTAAACGGATCTAACTAGTTCAATGTTGTCAAGTCCTTGAATTCCTTAAGTTCAACTCTTCCTAGTCAAATCTATTTAAAATCTTTCCTGCCTACCAGCGCATCGAGTACAGAGCGTAGATAATTCAATTTTGGAACGTTACGCAGATTCAAATTGCCCGTTATCACTTGATAATATCATTTCTAATCACAACACCTACAGACAAGACTGTGAGCAACATTTTTAATTTTCTGAATTTTTATTGTTTTTGGATTTTTGATTATTTCTCCCCCTAAATTTGTGCATGGGTGAGAAAAAATAAAAAGGAAATAAGATGCGCAAATTGAAACTAACCTACGTACAAAAACAGAAAATAAATTAAAAGATTTCGAAAAATAAAGAAAAACTTAAAAAAATAAATATAAGATAGAAAAACCTAATCCTCAAAAAGAATCATTTTTAAAAATCTCACAAGCACATCGAATCGAGCTTTGTTAAAAGGCTTAGTGAATAGATCTGCCACATTATTAGCAGTGGGAACCTGTTCCAGCCGGATGAGTGAACGTTCATAACAATCTTTGATGAAATGAATTTTAATATCGATGTGCTTGGTTTTAGAATGTTGGACAAGATTTTTGGCAATTTGAATTGCAGCCTCAATATCACAGTAATGATGACTCTTTTATACAAAGCCATGGTGGCATATTGTATGTGGTGAGTATGATCGGCCATGTGCTATGTTGATTACACATGTTTCCAAATGGATTAAAACCGTCAGTTGAAAGACCTAGGTGTGCGTTATGGGGTTCACTCAAGAAGTCGGGGTATTTTTTTTATAAAAATCTTGCCAATATTCCCCATCAACAGGATGGCGCATCACACCATTTTCTGAATGTCCAATACTATGCAAAATAATATTTTTAGCAGTGTGTCTCGTACAATATAAACATCGTAGTCTAGGGGTCACAGGAAAGTATCGTAACACCTTATGAGCTACTTTCTTACCCTTGGTGTTTTTATCGATCCATCGGCTCTCTTTACAAATGGGACAAACTTGCAATGAATCGTGTTTTTTCCAAAAGAGAAAACAATGGTTTCTGCATACATGTATCGACTCGTACCCTATACCAATAGACTTCAATTTCTTTTTGGCTAGATAATGTGAAAGGGGAACCCTGTTGTCTTTGGTAAATGCTAATTGAAACAACTCAAGGAGTTGATCAAATTAACTATCAGTCCATTTGTTGTTCACCTTGATATGCTTTAACTTTGCTAGAAACTCAATGGAAGAAAAGGTGCAACCAGGATACAATTTAGTTTCCACTTCTTCTAACAATTGTGAAAAATCATCATCCACACCGCTACCCCTTGTATTTGAGGTTCCTTCATCGAGGTTGGTATAATTTTCTCTCGACTCCTACATCACATCGTTGATTAAATCGGCCATTTTGTTACTTGGAAAAACGACTAGAGGAATAAAAGATTCACCGTGATAGGTCCAAGTTTTGTACGACTTACTGAAACCATTTATAAATATATAGCATTCCACTACAGTCGGATACTTGAAGTAACAATTATCACATTTTTGACACACACATCTGATTTTACCATTACTATCAATGTGTGACTTGGATTTCTCGATAAAAGCTTTGAGTCCTGCTTGGAACTTGGGATAGTTTCATAGTGGATTAGTAGTCCAGCTTTTATCAATAGACATGATATTGCTGAATCATAATTTCGGGTTTAGAGTTTACTATACATAATTAACATTATTTTTTTACAATCCACATTGTTTTTTTTTTTTTTTTTAAATTATAGCATTATATTTTAAAAAATTATATGTGACTCACAAAACTAGATATTGCAATTTAAAAAAATAAAAAATAAAAAAATAAAATTAAAGTTATTTATTTATGTGTTTTTTAATTAATTTTAATTACAATTACGTGTAATTTGTATAGGTAAAAAATTGTGTTATTTATGATAGATGTACAAACATACACATGATTATTGAAAAAAAAAATTCTTTTAATATGTTTAGTGAATAGAATTTAATGAATAAAAAATTAAATAAAGCAAAATTACTAATTTGGTATATCCATAAAAACACATTTATTACTATTGTACCTTTATATATATATATATATATATATATATATATATATATATATATATATATATATATATATATATATATATATATATATATATATTGTTTTTTTTTCAATTATAGAATTGTATTTTAAACAATTATATTATGTTGTGGTGTTATTCATTTTACCGGTAAACTTCATTTTTTTTTTTTATTTATAGCGTTGTATAAATATGTTGAAAATAAAACATACGAAAGTATAACAATATCTAACTTTTGTTTTAAAAATACACATGTTGACTAAAAAAAAGTATATAATAAAAATTAAAATTAAATTTTTTTATTTATGTGCTTTTTTAATTAATTTTAATTATAATTACTTGTAATTTATATAAGCAAAAGTTGTAAGTATTAAATAAAATGGTCAAAGATCCAACACAATTTTCCACAAGTTTATAAAAAATATATATATTAAATAAATTAAAATTAGTAATTTGGTATATGTTTAGCATTAGCTAGCTTTTTTCCATGGTATATATTGATATATTTTTCCAATTATAACATTGTATTTTAAACAATTTGTAACATTTTATTTATTTATTTATTTTTTTGAATTATAACATCCTACTTATACCAAAACCACATATTTTCACATAATACATAAGATCATCAAATACACATACTTTTACATACATATACAACATATATACCAAATACACATACATTCACATGCATACATAATAACATCCTACTTATACCAAATACACATATACTTTCACATATGCAGATAATAACATCATATTTATACCAAATACATAAATTCCACATTCATATATCACGTATACACCAAACACACATAATTCACATACATACATAGTAACATCTTATTTATACTAAATACATATATAGTTTCACATATACAGATAATAACAACTTATTTATACCAAATATACATATTTCACAATCATATTCCACATATACACCAAACACATATACCAAATTTACATTGATTCAAATACATATATTAAATATATGCCAATTTTCACATAACTTATACAACTACACATAGATTGCGATAAAACTCAAATTTCACATTAAATAGAAGTAAATAGAACCTGTAGAGGCGGAAATTACTCAATGTCGCTAGAAAAATTGGTACTCACCGAAAAATACTCTCACCCGCCCCTCACAGTAAACTCAAATACACAAACGACCAAAAACACTGAAATTGAAAATTAATTTGCAATTAATCATCAAATGGAGCTAGAAATCGATGTTAAAAAAAGAAATACAAAAAGATATAAGAACTTGAAGTTACCTTTGTACTTGAGATGGAGCTAGTAATTTGTTGTTTTCGTGATTTAAACTCGTTTAATTGAAACCATAAATACCTTTGACCACTAATCTCACAATGTTGGGAGATTTCTTGTTAGAATCGACGGTAAGTCGCAACAAATGGGGCAAGAACAAACCAGAGATTGGGTTTTGATCGAACACAGGAAGCAAAAATATGAAATGCTTCATTTTTTTCTTTTTAACTACACATGCTTTTAGCTGCGACAACAGAGGCTTTACCGGTGACAAATGTTAACAGCGGCGCCTATCTGGAGGGAAGGGTACCGCATATTTTTTTATATCACTATTAACGACGACTTTTTCAGCCTTTAGCGACGACAAAATGTTGCCGGTATTGGTTTTATGCGGATAAGAGGGCCCAACTGTTGGATTAGATATTTGATCAAACGGCTGAGGACTATCAGAAGAGGATAACACATATTCGGGTGAAAAACCTTTAACGGCGATACAAACTTTTTTGCAGCGACTCAACCATTTGTCGCCGCTAAAGTCGTGGTTTCTTGTATATATATATATATATATATATATATATATATATATATATATATATATATATATTAAAGCTAATATCTTTTAGTGTATCATAGTATCTCAAGTATAGCAACGAATATGTTAGGTGCTCTTTCGTATAATTTCTATATATCCATTGAAAAAATTGTTTATACAAGGTTAATTATTATTGAAACTTTCTAAGGAAAAAGGGAAAACACATGGCAAATATAAATGTTTATGAGGTTATAGTACGTGAAAATGAAAAAAAAAATTGTTTACAAAAAATGTATGCTTTTTTATAACACACAAATATATGTTTAGTTTAGAACTACAATAATAAATAAAAATCAATTTTGTGGTATATCATTTTTTGCTTGTAATTTTTTAATTATTTAATATTTATTTGTAATTTTTGTGTTTTTTATTCAAATTCCATCTACTAAATATCATCTCATATTAATTATTTTTTGTTTATATATATATATATATTTTTTGAAACGACAAATCTAACCTACTCCTAAACTATACCTTAAATCCACCTATGTCCACGACGGGACTTGAACTCTCAACCTCAAGGAGGGAGGGCAACACCGGATACCGCTGGGCTACAAGCCCTTTGGTTTTTGTTTATATATTAAGTAAGATATATTAATATAGATAGTAGCTTTCCCTTTACGAATCGACCACATATCAAATAATTTTATTGATATATTATTTAATATATATATATATATATATATATATATATATATATATATATATATATATATATATATATATATATATTCAGGTTCATTTGAAACCATTCTAATTTTGTGAGACCGTGAGAACAAATCTAAAAATAATTTTAAAATGCAAAATAAATGGAAAATATCCAAAAATTCTTTTTTTAAATATTATTTTCGGAATTTGAATTAACTAAAATAAATAAAAATAAAAATAAATAAATAAAAAAAAATCCCGTTTTTTTTGAAAAATATGTGAAATATTGTAAATATAATATTACACTGATATATTCTAAAAAATAATTTTAAAATGCAAAGTAAATGGAAAAATCTAAAAATTCTTTTTTTAAATATTATTTTCAGAACTTGAATTAACTAAAAAAAATAAAAAAAATCTTTTTTTTTTGAAAAATACGTGAAATATTCTAAATAGAATATTATATTGTACATATTCTAAAAATAATTTTAAAATGCAAAATAAATGGAAAAATAAAAAAATTCTTTTTTTAAATATTATTTTCGGAACTTGAATTAACTAAAAAAAAAATTTTAAAAATGAAAAAAAATAAAAAAATACGTCTTACGGTCTCACAAAATTAGGCCGTCTCAAATGAATCTAATCCTATATATATATATATATATATATATATATATATATATATATATATATATATATATATATATATATATATATATATATATATATTAACATTATTTTTATATATCTACCGATATTGAATTGATTAACATTTATATTTTACTTGTTGACTTGCTAAAAGATTTAGCACGTTGTTTACTATAGTTTTATTACAAGAATTATGATTGTTTTAACGATTTAAACACCAAATAGATTCTACCAACCCTAAAGGCAATTACCTATGGATAAAGAATTCATTGTTATTTCTCATGTCAATTGATAATTACTTATATAAAATTCAATTTAATTTGATCGTCATTGATTTTTTATTTAATATATTTTACACAAATATTGTTTTATGTCTTTTATTTTTGTATGTCACGTAACCAACACATTTTATGATTAATCATTGCTAGTATTGTATACCTGGTGTTGGTTGTCGTAGCAATATTTATAATCTTCAAATAGTGCTACATATGTTGAAGATGACAATGAAAATGTCAATCCAAATATATCACGTGGATATAAAAAAAATGGCTTCCGTATATAAAAGAAGAATAGGTTGTGAGCTTAAGTGATGGTGAGACTATTATTTTTAGGGAAAATGACCTTTGAGGGTAATAAAGTATTCGTCTTGTATTCATTAGGTCCCTTATCTTTTTTTTGTCTTTATTATACCATTGAACTTGTAATCCCTGTTCACCAAAGCCCTTGATACCGGTTGTTGTAGGTTACTAGTGATGTGGATATTACGTGGCATTATGTGCCATAAACTGGGCTTATTAATTGCAAAGTTAAGTACTGCATCTTCTTGCCCGTTCTTGCCCTAGATCGACATGTCTTCTTCTTCTTCTTCTATTTCTTCCAAACGAAATGTTGAATTTCAACCTGAAAATCCTTGTTACTGTGGGTTACCATCTCGTGTACGAACTTCACGAACTAAAGACAATCCAGGAAAAAAATTCAGATTGTGCCCTAACTCCATGGTAAAGCAATTGTTTTTTACTTTTCGTTTTATCTTCTTTCTTTCACCAATTTGTTACTTTTTTCAAGAATGAAGGACCAAAATGCAAGTTCTGGGAATGGTTGGAGCCTGAAACCCCCGAAAATGAAGTCAATTCTGGGAAGGACAAAAAAGAATCGTGCAATTTAACCCTCAAAGTTTCTATATTGGAAAACGAGATCAACATATGTAAGATGAAGATGGAACAAGAAAATTTGGTTGTTAGACAAGAGTTTGAAAAACTCAAATGGAAGCTATTTACTCATAAAGTTGTGATGATTGTGTTGTTTCTGTTGTTTGTGTTTAAGAAGTAGTTTAGCCCTTAATTTAACCCTTAGTTTAGCTGTATTCAAAGACTAAATGTAATCCTTAATGTTGTAATTTGTTTGATGTATTATGACTAAATCTTTTTGATTAATGATAGTTTGATGTTTTGAGTGCTTTCCAAGAAGTATTAATATGTTTAAAAGGTTAATGAATTGGACATGATGCATGGGTAATATGGTCCAGATTAAATTTGGCAGTCAATTGTTATTGTGTTGATGTGATCCAATGGTAAAATGGTCCAGAATAACCACATTGGATACATCAAACATTTCTTAATGTATTAAGACTAAATCTTGGCATTAATCAATTGTTAATGTGTTGATGTGATCCAAGGGTAAAATGGTCCAGATTAAATTTGGCAGTAATCAATTGTTATTGTGTTGATGTGATCCAAGGGTAAAATGGTCCAGATTAACCACATTGGATACATCAAACATTTCTTAATGTATCAAGACTAAATCTTGGCATTAATCAATTGTTAATGTCTTGATGTGATCCAAGGGTAAAATGGTCCATATTAAATTTGGCAGTAATCAATTGTTAATGTGTTGATGTGATCCAAGGGTAATATGGTCCAGATTAACAACAACAACAACACCAAACTTTGCTTAATGTAGTAATACTAAATTTACTTGATTTATGATAGATAATATAAGATTAAACAATCTATATGCAAATAACCGTACACCAAAGCATATAGATAAAAGACAAAGTTGTAATATTCCATCATCATGTGCACTATTACAAAAGTTGTGCCCACAGTTGTCCTAATATGTCAAAAGATGTGCCATGTGCCCACAGTTGTCCTAATATCCCAATTACATATTTATAAGACTAAAAGTTTGTCTTTCCAAATAAAATCATTCCAACACCATTGGGTTGTGTCCAGTGCTTCCTTCTTTCTTCAAAACCTTCCTCCTCAACCCTATCTTGGTAATTCTTTCTGAGTATTTTCGTATCCTCTGCCTAGTTGCAACTGGTTGAGCAGGGACATCAACATCTGGATGTGGATCATCAACTGGATCCACTGGATCTGCTTGAACTGGATCAACCTGTGGAGCTGGTACTTGAACTGGATCCACTAGATCTGCTTGAACTGGATCCACTTGAACTGGTTCCACTTTACCTGCTATACAAATATGTAGCTAATGAGTTGGATGTTCCATTTAAATTATATTGTTTTAATAGCATACCTTTCTCTTTTTTACATTTTTTAGGTTTCTTGTTTTTTGGCCTTGAAGTGGATGCTACATCTGCTAGTCTAGTAGGACATGTTGATCTATTGTGGCCCCTTTCTCTACAAATACTGCATCTATTAACTGAACCTGCTTTTGAGATAGTATGCCTTGTTTTCCCCTTGCTTTCCATCTCAGATTGATCTTTTTTCCTTTTAAGGGTTGGCCTTCCTGGTAACCTTCTTTTTTGAGGAGGCAATGGCTTCATGTAGGGAGCTTCAGGCCACATGGAACTACCATTAAGTGGGTTAATGGTATGGTTGTAACAAGTCAAGAACATGGCTGTATGGAACCATGGTGCAACATAATCCTCTGCATTCCTGTTAAGGTATGAAATGGCTGCCACTGCATGCACACATGGGATACCTGATACTTGCCAAGATCTACATTCACATGTGTTGTTGTTAAGGTCCACAGCATATCCATCATTTCCAATCCTAACTTCATATTGTTGTATCCCAGATGGTATAACACCCCAAAATCTGCCCAAAAAAATAAGAAGTTCTATTAATCTTATAGATGAGACATATAATATTTATAAAATAGAAGTTATATCATACCTTTGCTGTTTCTTTAGCTTTGATATCTTCAACCTTATAGATGGACATATTTTTAAATTCCCCCAACTTTGTCCCTCTTGCAACATTTTATACATCCTCTCCATTGCATAAATCCTTATCTCTTCCAACATGGTGATGAGTGGCCTTTTCCTAGCAAGATCAATAACAGAGTTGAAACTTTCTGATATGCCATTCTCATAAGCATCACAAGCCCTGTCCACTTCAAAGAATGCCCTGCACCAACTTTTAGGGTCCCTTTCCATGAGGTGTTCATAAGCCAAAGGATCAATTTTTTTTATGGAATTCATTTCTGCCTCAAATTTTGGTTGAGTAGTACTAGCAGCTGCTGCCCAAAACAACTTCCTATATTGTTCACCTTTGAAACTTTTCTTGAAGTTAGCATAGATGTGCCTAGCACATTGTCTATGCTCTGCTGCTGGAACCCTTTCTTTGACAGCCTCTATTAATCCCTGAAAGAAAGCATGAAATAGATGACATAACAAAAACATTCAACTTAAACAAAACAAAACAGAAATATACCTTGTGTTGGTCTGATATGAGGGTCAATCCATGACCAATTCCCATTTCAATGTCATCCAGAAGGAGGTCAAGAAACCACTTCCATGTTTCCTTATTTTCAACTTCCACCACAGCCCATGCAATAGGGAAGATGTGGTTGTTTGCATCCCTACCCATAGCTGCTAACAGTTGGCCTCTACATATACCCTTTAAAAAACAACCATCTACCCCTATTACCCTCCTACATGCTGCAATCCAACCATCCTTCACACCCTTAAAACAAACATACATTTTAGAAAAGTAGGTTGTGGAATCAGGCATGACATTCACATCTATCTTTACTGTTGAACCAGGATTTGTCCTCATTATTTCTTCTCCATAACTCCATACTTTACCATAATGTTCTATCAAACTACCCTCTATCTCATCCAAAGCATATCTCCTAGCATTTCTACATTGAGTGACACTAACAACCAAGTTAAACTTTGCACTCACTTTGGCCTTCATTTTCCTTATGCTCATTTTAGGGTTCTTCAGAAGTTGATTCTTAAAATGCATTCCAATCCATTTATATGTTACAATGGAACCAAGTTTGAAGACTCTTGAACAGTTATGTTCATCAACTAATGACTTAATTTGGAAAGACCTTTCACTGCTCATCCAGGAAGCCCACAGTCTAAAAGGACAAGAGGGGTTCTTGTTCTCTTTACAACATCTCACTAATAACCTCTGACTATCATTTTTCTCAAAATAAAGGTTGTACCCATTCTTCACTGCATAGTTAGTCAAACAATTTTTCAATTCCATGGGGTTAGAGAATCTCATACCTAGAATTGGCACCATTTTGTCCCATTTCTGGTTCTCATTATGGACAGGGTACACTGGTTTGTCATCTCCATTCTTGGTTTCAACCTCATCAGTTTCAGCCTCATCATTTATATCCTTACACATACCTGACACCCGATGTAAGAATTCATCACCAATAGTCTTGTCAAAAGAAGGAATGTAATCATCTGCTTCATGCTCATATGGAATATCATCAGAAAGTTGTGAATCTTTATCATCATCCAGGTCTTCGTCGAAATAATGCCCTTCATCATCAGCCCAATCAAGTACAGGTTCATTTTCGTGGTCTATATACACATTCATTCTTAGACCGGCTTCATCACTATAACCCGTTTCAATAAACTCAAAGTAGTCAGCATCATTCGAAATTCTCCTAATACCCTCTGCCAATGGTTCATTTCTAGTGCAATAATATACATTATCACAACTGCCTTCAATCAACTTTGCAATGAACAAGTTAAAGTCTTTGAAATCCATTGCACCAAAATCGACATCACAGATTGAAACAACAACAGCGTTCAAGTACACTAATGGTTTTGGTGCGAATAAACCATTATAATGTAAATAAACTGTTAAATACTTACTTTGTTTGGAATCGGAGGCCATCTTCTTCACTATAACACTCGCATTCACCAGTTGTCTTCAATTTCCTAACCGTATGCTTCGATTGAACTTTTTCTTCCCTTAATTAAAAACAACCCTAACTGTAAGGACAAACGGGTGAAAGAGAAACATGTGTTCTAATTCCACGTAATAAGACATGTCATCTCTAATTAAATGTGGTAACCGGTAAAACAGGTGATAACCGGTCACGGTGGCTTTGGTGAACAGGGATTACAAGTTCAATGGTATAATAAAGACAAAAAAAAGATAAGGGACCTAATGAATACAAGACGAATACTTTATTACCCTCAAAGGTCATTTTCCCTTATTTTTATCCCAAATTATCTTCTTGTTATTCATTTCGTATATAAAAGAAGAATAGGTTGTGAGCTTAAGTGATGGTGAAACTATTATTTTTGTCCCAAATTATCTTCTCGTTATTCATTTATTTGATGAGATTGGTTTATTAATTGAATTTGTCTATCCTGATATTCTTCAAAATGTAAAGATTTCGATGTTTTTTTTTTCAAGAAAGAGAAATCTTTGCACTGAAAAATGAAGTCGTTCAAGAAACAAACGATCATTTCTTATCATTATTCTCGCGAGCAGAAAGAGAACACTTGAGTTTAGATAATATTTTCCGTTCATATTTTCTTCACGATAACTTGGATGAATGTCTATAGTCGTTTGATGTAATAAATAGTCTCGAATTGTCGGGTTTGCCAATTCATAAGTTAATATTAACATTGGTGTTCCAGTTATTTTATTAAAGACTACTGATCGGAAATGTGGGTTGTATAATGGAACGAGGCTATGGGTTATAACATTGGGAAAATGTATTATAAAAGCAAGGATAGTTTTTGAAGGTAATATAGTACGTTTATCCCAATAATGTCTTTAACGCGGTCAGATAAAATGATTCCTTTCACATTTGAAAGAAGACACTTTACATTGGTTGTATGTTTTTCGATGATAGTAACACAAGAGTGAATGATATTTGCTACCGAAAGCACGGTTGTTATTTAGACAGCCGGTGTATACTTATGGACGATTGGATGTTGTATTATCCAAAGTTAAAAGAAAAATAAATTAAAAATATTACATTTAGGCAATTATGATAAACTTAACAATATCACATCTAATCATTTATTTAAAATAATCTTTGGAAATTTTTGATTCATAACAATTATTTACATTATATTAATAGTATTTTTTATTTGTATAGATTCAATTAAATACTTATCATCATTTCATTTGTATTTATTTCGAAAGTTTAATTTAAAAAATGTTTAATTTTCACACATTAGTATTTAGCATAATTATTTAACATATTTCAAAAAAAATTATTAGTATAGATTGAATTACTAATTTTTTTCATCATTTCATTTTTATTTCTTTCAAAATTATACATTAAAAAATGCTTAATATTTACACATTAATATCTAACTTTGGTTTTAATCAACTCGTATAATATAAAGATCTCACACCTAATATATTATTAAAAGAATGTATCCCCAAAAAACTAAAGTCTTTGTCAATACACCATTGAATTCAATTTGACACTACATATTTATTTATATTTACTTTTTCCTTTCTTCCCGCCACCACCATTCTCTTTTCCCCACTCATGGAAAAGAAGATTCTAATTAATATATACTTTGATTCACCTTTTTATTCATGGTTGCGTGGAATGGGAGAGGAGAGAGATCAAATTGGAGATTAATTTGAAATTTTAGTTGAATCTCAGCCAGACACATACTGTATGTGTGTGTGTGTGTGTGTCTATATATATATATATATATATATATAACATCTCAATTTTCCAGATCAAAAATTTCATTTTCGATATAAGAAAAACATTTATAAGAACACATCATCAAGTCATATAATTTCATAAAAGCACAATCACATGTCTCGTAACCATATCATAAAAAATAGTAATAATGTCCGAGTACAATCCTAAGGATCTCATAATGCAGAATTCTTATGTGTGTGATACGCTGCTACCATGCTAGCTCCTTTCCCTTCGATGAAGAGGTACACGAAAACAAAATTGCAAACTGTGAACAAGAAGCTTAGTGATTTACCCAATTATACCACATACCACATAAATAACATACTGTCGGACAATTCTTGGGTGCCTAACCTACCATGTATGACAATTATGGGGTGTCGACCTACCCTGTCTGGCAATTCTGGTTTGCAGACCTACCCTGTCTGGCATTTCTAGGGTGCTGACCTAACCTCCGGTTTATCTCAACCGGCTACGGGGACTATTCCACCCCTACTACTACCACATAATAACCTAGCATAAACATACTGCCGAACATATCTGGGGTGTCGAACCTACCCTTCGGCCCTTACAACCATAACACGGGGACTATTCCCCCTAGTACCTAACATTATATCATGCTAGTACATAATCCTAACAGATAGCACATATCAGATAATTATCACGAAGACAATCATCTCAACAATAACTCTTACTAATGAGCCGGCCTTGGTGCCATCAACCCACGTCTACTTGAATGTAACTCACCCCAATGTCGTGAAGTGTCTGAACTATCCTCGATGCTGAGATCAACTCCTCTCAAACTCCTACACATAATAACCTTCCGTAATTACCATTTTATACTCTTAACCTTTTTAAGGCCAACTCAGGTCAAAGTCAAAGTCAAGGTTAACACCCTGGTCAAAGTAAACTTTTGGTCAAAATCAACATCTGGTTGACTCAACTAGCCAAGTTGGTCCACCAACTCATCGAGTTCCATAACCCATAAAATCCTGGAACTTCGATCGTACTCGTCGAGTTCCCCCTCATACAGAATCGCGACCTTTTGCTCATGACTCGCGGAGCTCATCCTTGAACTCGTCAAGTCCTGCTTCATACCAGTTGAAGTGTTTACTCCTTGACTCGCCGAGTTCTTCCTTGAACTCATCAAGTTCTTCTTCATATAGTTGGGACATTGCCTGGAACTCACCTTGTTCTTTGATCTTCAAGCCCATATTCACACCCATCTTGTTGTGTCCCCTTTTAGACTCAACTAGATTGATCAAAAACAGAAAAGGTTATGAAACCATAACCCGACTCGTCGAGTCCCATGAACGACTCATCGATTCCCCCAAAGTCCATGTCTATCCATTTGATTTCAGTCGAGCTTAATGCATCCAAAACATAGATCTGACCTCCTAGGGTCGATATAGCACGTAAAGTTACAAACTTTACGTGCATGCATGGGTTAACTAGCTTATAAGGACCTAAAATGAAGTCTAGATGGTGCATGAGACTCCCATTGCCATAAAGTTGGAACCTTTATGCCATGGGAACCCTTAAAGGTTTAAGATTTGAACGTACAACCCCAAAGATGCACACAATCCCGAAAATGGCTTCACTATGACTTAGAAAAAGTAGTAACTAGCCCTAAATAGAGATCTAAGAAATGAATAGTCAAGGTTTTAGCTTTATACCTCAACTGAGTTGGAAATGTGCCAAAACCTCTAGATCTACTTGCTTTCTCTTGATCTCCCAAACCTTATCTTTCTTCTCAAGCTTCAAAGATACACACACAAATGGCACAAAAGCTCAAGAACACTCAGTAATCAATTAGGGTTTCGTGAAGAGAGTCTGAGGGTGATGGAGGCTGGAGTGGAGGCCCTATAAGTTGTTTAAATAGGGTTCAAACCCTAAAACTTAGGGTTTCATCTAGACATGTCTACTCGTCGAGTCGGGGCTTCCGACTCAGGTAGTAGATTCTTCCACTTGTGTCCTAAATTCGCATCTACCCAATGAGTTGGGGCCTCCCACTCGTAGAGTCCCAGAGTAAAAATGCAAAACTTATAAATTATCAATTGTCTTTAGTGTTTACAGTTTTAAGAATATTATATAATTCATTTAGTCATTTAGTCAATTGTTATTAAAACGTTAAAACAAAAAATTAAATGTTACTTTAGCATTAGTTCAATAAAATTCTTTTGTAAATAAAAAAAATTATGTAACTAATTTCTTTTACTAAACATCAAAATTAACTGACGTCTTTATTTTCTTTTAAATCTTATAATAAATTTTTAAAAAAAAATCTATATACGAATATCAAATTTTACCAATCTTGTTAGCCAAACATATTAATACCAAGTATACTTGGTATGATATTAGTAGCAAAAATTATATACCAATTATAATTTGTATGGTATACAGTTTAAAGAAAAAAAAGATGAATACAAAAAAAAAAAAAAAAAAGATGAATACCATATCAATTCCACTTCTAAAAAATATTGAAAATAGTGGCTGGTTTGGTAATTTATCTACTATTTTGAAAAATGAAAATAAATAAATAAGATTAATGTAATTTATTTTTTATCCTCTATGATAATTAAACAATATTCAATAACATATGATGAAAAAAACCCTATAATAAGTTGTTATGGAAAGTTTTGTTTATTGAATTATTTAACAAAGTCTTCAACAAAAATTATTCATTATGCTTCACTATGTATAATATATTTCAAATAACTAAATTATAAATCTATACGGTAATAATTGAGGATGCTAGTCAATGTTTGCATGATCGTTAATTTTCAGGTTGCAAAACGACAAACTTCAATATATCGGATGGTGGGAACTTGGAATTACCTTGACTCAATGAGCACTAGCAACTATTACACTATATTTACCTTTAAGCAGTTTTGTGCAACATTTTAATGTATATTTTTAAAAAGTGAAAGTAAGGAGTGGAGAATCTAAATCATAACATTCCATGGTTTAAAAATTGGATGGAGTTGAGCCTAAATAACATTCTTTTATAATATAAATGGAGCATCACATTTGGCTTTGCTTGCTTGATCCCATATATTTATTATTAATAATTAATAATAGTACTAAGAACAATCATGTTTTTTATTTTTGCATAACTTCAATTCTAATGCTATTTGATTTTTAAATAAGTATATATTGCTTTCAAAGTTCAAACCATTTACAACGACCTACTATTAATATTTACAAATTTTCATAGATATTACGCCACCATGAATTTTGGAAATGATATTACATTTTTCGTATTAAACAAAACAAAACGGTTTGACTTGATAAACATATTAACTTATTTCATGCGGGCCCAATAAGCAAAGCATTTCATTTTCTGTCGATTGCACCACCCCTAGACACTTCAAGGCACTGTAGCTATATGATGACTCATGCACATCACTATCTTTCAATCTACACCCGTGCTTCTTTTTCTTTAAAAGCTTACCCATCTTCTCTTTTCTTATGCATGTGAACCTATTTGGCTATTTCCCTTTCTTAAACCCATGCTCTAATCCGATTTATACACATTTACACTCCGATTTCTCTTCCATCTCTTGTAAACATGCCAGTTCTTGAGTTTGAATCCAATGTTCCTAGTGTCTCATCAAGCAGTCCAAGAGTACCTCAACTTAACACAAGAATGGATAACTCCACCGTTCATGCCGAACCACCGGTGTCAACCACAAACATGGACCCAACCTTGGAATCTGGAGTCGCAAATCAAACTCAATCACCACCTTCACAACTACCCTTTTTACGCGAATCTTTACGTCCAATTACTCTCAAGGTACATCATATTTCATTTCATATATTTTGCGAGCTAAACATTTAACTATAAGGAATCACTATGTTAAGTTATCACGTTTACTTTCACTAACCATTAAGCATTTGTTTTGCAAATTCTTAGTTTGAAGATTTGGTTTACACTATTAAGTTGCAATCCGGAGACGACCATTGTTTTAGTTCATCTGAATCAAAAAGAACCCGGATTCTTCTGAATGGAGTCAGTGGCGTTGTCAGACCAGGGGAATTACTCGCGATGCTAGGCCCATCCGGCAGTGGAAAAACCACCTTACTAACCGCCCTTGGTGGTAGGTTACCCGGAAAGACGTCAGGAAGCATAACTTACAACGGCCAATCCTTCTCAAGCTCCGTGAAAAGAAAAATTGGTTTCGTGACACAAGATGACGTGTTATACCCACACTTAACTGTTTTAGAAACTTTAACCTACGCTGCCATGTTGAGGTTACCCAAGAGTTTGACCATAGAAGAGAAAGTAGAGCAAGCTGAGCTAATCATAATTGAACTTGGTCTAACAAGGTGTCGCAATAGCATCGTGGGAGGGCCACTTATACGAGGTGTTTCTGGTGGAGAGAGAAAACGGGTTAGTATTGGACAAGAGATGCTGGTGAACCCGAGTCTCCTGCTTCTTGATGAGCCCACTTCAGGGCTCGACTCCACCACAGCTTTAAGGATCATGGCTACATTGAAAGGGTTAGCTCGAGGAGGAAGGAGTGTGGTAACAACGATTCATCAGCCATCAAGTAGATTGTACTGGATGTTTGATAAGGTTGTTGTGTTATCTGAAGGCTGCCCGATTTACAGCGGGCAGACTTGCGGGGTTATGGAGTACCTTGCTTCCATTGGATATGTGCCCGGGTTTAGTTTGATGAACCCGGCTGATTTTCTGCTTGATCTTGCCAATGGTACGCATGCGCATTTCGTTCTTGATGCTTTTTTTTTTTTTTTTTTTTTTTTTTTTTTTTTTTTTGAAGAAAAGAATTTTATATAGATGCAACTAGAAATGCAAACTGTAGTTAATTAAATTTGATAGGTTAAACACAATATGTTCAAACTCAAATCTTGTGGTTGCATTTATTATATCATGGCTTAGTTTGTATAATTTTCTAAATGTTTTCTTTGATATTTATATATATTATCCTCATTGAGGTTCGTTTAGAAGCTAGTTCTTTTGCTTATAATTTGAAGTGAATAATTTATGGAGTAAAATATTGGAATACAACGCATAAAAGTTCAAATATGATTATTTATTTATTTTATTAAAAAGCATTGGTTTTTGGAGATTGTATTAGATTTCATTCCCTCCTTGATGGAAGATGTATTCGTTTTCTGTTCTAGCTGGCATTGAGAACTTTTATTTTATAGCACATTAGTCAAAATAATAATACAGATCTAATGAATCTTTTTATAATGGACATGCATACAGGTGTTGCACCTAGTACAAACCCAGCAGATGATCATAGACAAAATAATCAAGGAAAAGCAGATTCCCATGAAGATCGCAACTCAATTAAGCAATCTCTAATATCATCATACAAGAAAAACCTTCACCATCTTATCAAAGATGACATCCATAGAAATATCCATGACGAAACTCGTGCTAATAGAGGACCACAATCTTCGAGATGTAAGTTCAAATCAACATCTTTCTTTTCAACTGTCATCTAATCAATGCACATCTCATTCTCATAGTTGTGATCTTCATAAATATCTCATGTAGGAGAAAACTATTTTGGAGAAAGGTTAAATATATTAGTGGTTTGTGATCGCAGGTTGTGACAACAGATGGACCACAAGTTGGTGGACACAATTTAAAGTTTTGTTTAAAAGAGGTCTTAGAGAGAGGAAGCATGAATCGTACTCTGGTTTACGAATCTTCCAAGTGATGTCTGTCTCAATCTTATCAGGTCTATTATGGTGGCACTCCGATACATCACACTTGCAAGATCAGGTACCACGATTGTCGTCCTTGGTTATTTTCTGCCGCTCACTACATCGATCTACAAAATTATTGTTGTAGATAGTAGTTTATTCAAGTTTCGCATATTAGTAACTGATTAAGTTTTGGATTCCCCTACAAATAAATAACCAATCATCATACATGTAACACCTTATATTTGTCATTAAATGCTTACCTATTGATGAACATATGATATGCAGGTGGGACTACTCTTCTTCTTTTCAATATTTTGGGGCTTTTATCCGCTATCCAATGCCATATTCACATTCCCTCAAGAACGACCAATGTTAATAAGAGAACGCTCTTCTGCAATGTATCGCCTCTCCTCATATTACTTTGCTAGAATGGCAGGCGACTTGCCAATGGAACTTGTTCTACCAACCATCTTTGTAACCATTTCATATTGGATGGGTGGTCTTAAGCCATCACTCATCACGTTCGTGCTAACAGTTCTAATCATTCTTTTCAATGTGCTCGTTTCACAAGGACTTGGACTAGCGCTCGGAGCCATACTTATGGACCTAAAACAAGCAACCACCTTGTCATCCGTGATCATGCTTGTGTTTTTACTAGCAGGTGGTTATTATATTCAACAAATTCCACCATTCATCAGTTGGTTGAAATACATCTCGTTTAGCCATTATTGTTATAAACTTCTAGTGGAAGTACAGTATAGCGAAAACGAGGTTTATGAGTGTGGAATGGGCACTCACTGTAGGGTATTAGATTTTCCGGGAATCAAATATCTTGGTATGGGACACTTGTGGTGGGATGTCGCGGCTTTGGGTGTAATGTTGGTGGGGTACAGGATTGTGGCTTATGTAGCATTGAGGATGAGTAAATCTCACTAAATGACCTTGAATTCTACCTCTTCATGTGTCAAATAAATCCGAAAAGTAATTAAGAGAAAAAGCATTGATAAATTTAGAGGGATTTATGCAAAAGTTAGAAATAGTTGACTTACTTATAATTGTATATTGCTACATAATTGCATTTGTACCAATTTTATATTTGGTTCATTAATATCATTATTCTCATTTTGGATCGCCTTTACTAATAATTGTGGACTACTATGTTAACGGAAAACGAACATGAAGGTATGATAAATGAAAGAAAACAAGAATTTACATGGTTCATTCAAAACCGTGGGATCACGCCCTTGAATTCCCGTTCTCACCAGCATGGCAGTTAGGTCCTTCCACTAGCTAGTCATAAGACTCAAGAATCAACAATCTCCTAATTTGGAGACTCATCTACAAATAAAATAGTCTACCAAGACATGAAGCACTACTAGACGGAAAACATTTAGGTGTTGTTGGTTTTTTCTAGGTAAAAAGACTGCAGTTTACATATGGATGAGAATTTGGACCGAACTGGACCGGACCGGCTCTTGGACCGGATCGGTTATCGAAAATATTGTGGACCGTGAACCGGACCGGATGAGTCTTGTCCGTGTCCATGCCCGGGTCTGTCACATCCCCATTTTCATTGTCAGAAAAGACCGATTTTGTTTATGATTTATAAAAATCAAAGTACCTCTTTTAATAAAAATGTTGCGAAATTTGCTCCCAGTAAAATATGATAAATACGTTATCAAAACATTTCCGAAGAAAAATATTTTTATTCATTTTAAAACATTTGAGATGTCATCGTCAATACAGAAACATATACATAAAAAAAAAATTACATTCATTATCACTAGTGATTTATATATCTTTAATCTCTCATTGTAATGTGACTTCATATCAACACCTGCGATATAAATAAACTTGAGTGGATCAGGTTGAAAAACCTGGTAAGTACATATAGTTTTCAACCCACAATAATATAATTATTATGTTAAACATCAAACAACAACTCAATTACTCATCCCCGTTGTCTTCTTTACTCTTAAGGATCTACCCTAAGATTCAACTATTCCTCGGTCATTCATTCCCAAGGAGTATCCTAAGGAATCGGCACTAAGTCTGCATAGTTGCCAGAGTTTATCTCGTTTATTGACAGTATCGTTTTCGAGAGTCCACTCATAATACCTGTCAATGGGTTTTTAGAGTACATCGGGTGAACACATCGTGCACAACACCTACAGGTTGCGAGCTTGCTAGTGTTCCACTAAACTGTCTAGAAAAGTTTGGGGTTGTCATCCATACTCTGCTATATGAAGGGGCCATCGCTTGGGTCATCATTTGGCTCATCGTTTGGCTCATAGTTTTGGCTTATCGTTTTGGCTCATCGCTTTGGCTCATCATTTTGGCTCATCACTTAGGTCATCACTGTTGGATTAGTGTCTAAGCTCGTAAGTATATTTGGTATGTACTTGACCCGGTTGTGCATGGTCCTTTTGGGTTGCCTTCACCATAGCAACTAACCTGAAACACATCAGATGTAACCTGAAACACATCAGATCTGCATCAAATCTAGCAGTTTTTCACCAAATATCACATAGGATGAAAAGGAGGCGAGAGAAATAGAAGGAGGCGGCACATCTGATGGTATTTCACCGGAGATCAGAGGATGGCGATAACATCGGTGACAATTGTTGACGATAGTGGTGGATCTTCGTTGCTTGTCAGAACTTGTAGATCTTGAACATAAAATCATAGATCTAGTGGCGTTAATCATGGATCTGAAACTAAAAATGTAGATCTGGAATCGTTTGGAGCATACAGATCTGATGGAAGTAGTTGGCCGGTAGTAGGAGGTGGCAACAATAGTGTTGCGGTAGTGGTTGGTGGTAGGTGGTAGGTGGTGGTAAGGTTGGTGAGTTCTTCAAGTCTGGTGACAGAATTTGAAAGAGTTTGAGTACTTGAGTGTTTGACATCTGATACATAATAATGAGTTTTATGTTTAATTTGTCAATAAAAGTGGTTCTTAATCTTTTTGGTTTTCATTTGAACCTTTACATATATATATATATATATATATATATATATATATATATATATATATATATATATATATATATATATATATATATTAGATTTAGGATAATTATATTTTGTTTCCTATAATGCCCCTCACTCTTTTAATTAGGATACCCTTTTCTTTACTTTTCTATTTATTTACAAAAACACCATCTTGCATCTCAACCCTTTTTTTATCTAACACTCTACTTTTAGTTCTCAGGTTCTCGGGAAACTATGAGTTCTCAAATGATCCTTCCTCTTTTTTTTTTCTCTCTATCTCTCTCTCTCTCTCTCTCTCTCTCTATATATATATATATATATATATATATATACAGAGAGAGAGAGAGGAAGGATCATTTGAGAACTCATAGTTTCCCGAGAACCCGAGAACTAAAAGTAGAGTGTTAGATAAAAAAAAGGGTTGAGATGCAAGATTATTAACGACACACCGATTTGCCTCACAATGTCGGAGCAATTACTCCGCATCACGAGCAACACCTTTGTCAATCCATTGTTCCTCATTGCAGATTCCTGAGCCATTCGATCTCTTGACATGTAACACGAGCTCCAGATCACTTTGATTTCGTGATCTGGATCGGAGAGGATTTTACCGACGGTTCACACTACCCCAAGACAAACGAGTTCCTTTTTGATTGGTGAGATGTGTTAATCTAGACTCGAAGTAGTCTTCTAAGGTACATCTTAATGCGTCCTCTGTTTATACTTAATCAAATTTATAAAGATGCATTTACTCGTTTATACGATAGACGTATGCTTTCACCATTGTCTTCCTGCAGGAGATAGCTGTCACCACCCCCTTGGGATAACTACTTCTGCCCAATGCATCTTTCTGATCATGTTTGTTCATATTTATTATATGTGGTTTTCAGGTTTTTTGTATTTTGCGATAGATGATACTTTTAAACGTCCAATATTTGTTTGTTTTTAGGGACATCAAGGCTTGCACCTGACTCATGTTGCATTTAGTCCAAATGGAGAAGAGATTCTTCTCAATTATAGTAAAGAACATGTCTACTTAATGGACATAAATCCTAGTATGTTTCCTTACATTATAGATCATTATAACATTTACTAATTTACCCTTTGCTCACAATGTTTTTTGGTTTTATTGTAGTTCACTCGAGTGCTATGAGGTACACATCAGATGATGCAATGAAGCTTTTCAATCCAACTATAATACTGAAAGAGGTGCAATCAAAACCACCAACCTCTGATTTCTTCCCAAATCGTTTTCCTGCAAAGAGTAATCTTACTGCTAGGGTCTATTTTCTGTCTTCTGTTTTATGACTTTATCCTACATTTACATTTATTTTCTCTAAACTAGCTAATACTTAAAACTTTGAATGATTGTGTCACAGCTTGACCAATGCAGAAAACTGATTCAGATTGCAAAGAAGTCTTTAAACGAGGGTGCCAACTATTATTATGGAAAGCTTCTCATACTTTTCATATTGATTTTCAAATCGATAAGTGGAATTAGTGTCAACATCTGAATTTTTTCCAACTTTTTGAGGATAATGAAGTGATATATTTGAATCTTGCTAATCATTCTCACATATCTATGCTAGCTGTTTTGTATTTTTAGGGCTAATATTCTGAATGGGTGAATGTTTACATCAACAATTTGAACCCATCAAATGATGACTGGATTGGAGTTTTCTCCCCTCCAATTTTAGGTTCTTATCATTTGTATTTTTTGCTTTTGTGAGTTTGTTTATTATATTTATAGCATCCTACTTCGATTTCTTAATTAATTAATAAAAAATGCATTTATATATATATATATATATATATATATATATATATATATATATATATATATATATATATATATATATATATATATATATATATATATATATATATATATATATATAATAGATCCAAAAGGATAGGATCTTTATCTATACAACAACTACATACACAAATTATCCTATCTAATCTTCATTCAAAATGCTCGTATTATCATTTTGTTTGCATTAAGTTCATAGTAGAGGATCATCAGATTTCACCTTTTCATTTCATCACGCATTAAGGCCTAGCAAGAAAGATTAATCTACTGATAGAAGAGTTTGATGAGAATATAAAGGACAGACTCAAAGTCGCAAATGTCACATGTTGTAATTGTCATCAAATGGTCCCAACACCAATGTTATTATCAGTGTAACTATAAGGTGAAGTCATGTAGTTAATGCCTTCATGTGCACTAAGTGATTTAATTTTGCAATAAAGGATCCTCTGAGTGGACTTTTATCATTTCCGAGTAGATCAAAAGTCATGAGAAGAATGATTAAGCTAGTGATAGAAGAGTTTGAAGACAATTAAAATAGGAGACACTCAAAGTCACAAGTTCAAATTGTCATAAAATTTATGCACTAAGGGCTTATATGTATGGATTCATGTATGTAACCATGTTATATGTTATATACGTACATACACAGGGGCGGACGCAGGATTTCACAGGAGGGGGTGCACGAGAAAGTTAGGGGTTGCATAATAGTAGAAAAAATAAAAAAAAATAAATTTAAAATTTAAAATTTTTTTCCATTGCGGCTGGAAAAGTTAGGGGTTGCCGGTGCCACCGGTGACCCCCCCTAAATCCGCCTCTGTACATACATACATGAATACATACATACATATATTTATTTTCTTCCATCTTCTCTTTTAAATGTAAAGCTTTATAAACTTTGTTTAATGGAAGAGAGTCGTGACTACAAAGAATTGTATCCCTTAGGTTTCAATAGGAGCTCGAGCATTTAAAGAATCAAGTCAAGAGGAAATAAAAGAATCAAGTCAAGGTTTTCTTCATCATACTTAATTTCCAAAGTCGTCGAATCGGACCGGTCTCTTTAAAATCAAAGTTGTCGTTAAATAGACTACGTCCTTCATGTTGATGTTTCAATTTTTTTTATTTTTTTTATTTTTTGCTTTAAATGAATCTTGCTCATGAGATATTTCTTCACACATATTTATTCAATTTTGACCAAATGACAACCACACATATTTCAGTGAGTACTTCTTGAATAATACGTACTAATGTCGATATGTAATCGGATTTGTACCAAAATTTTAAAATCCTTCTGTCTCTCATTAGGAATCTAAGTAGCTTGAGCATTTTCTCCAAAAGAACACAAATTAAGCATCGTCATAATCAGCTTGACCCAAAAGGTTTGGCATCATCATTTGTCAAAATGAAAAATGAGTGTTACGATCCAAAAGTGAAAGGTCGTATATGATTGTAGCCATGGGAAACTCGTTTATCTATAACCTATTGTATGTGATTAATAGAAAGATTTATTTTCTATTGTAAGACCCAAAAAAGAATAATACTTAAAGTAGCTAAATTATGGTGCAAATAAGAAATTTATTGATTATTTATTTATTTTATCGTGCCTTTAATGTGAAAAGCAATATGATAAAAGTGAATGGTTTGTGGGTCTGATATAATAAATAAATAAATAAACACCAAACAAAACAAAACGATGTGGAGCTAATATATATGGACTTGTGGGCTTGGGAAAACCGACTAAGGCTTATATTAGGGTTTTAAAATATATGTATGCTAGCTTGTATACATATAGGCTTAGGAAATAAGATTTTTTCAGTATAACTCTCCTAAAAGATAACGATGTTGAGGCCCGTTCAATGGGATTGAGAAGACTCGCTTTGAATGTCCAACAAAAATCGATCATGGGCTCGAAAATAAATATCCAAGAATAATCGATATGATTATGTACGCTGCGGTTGTCTAAGGTTGAAAGGAAAAACGATATCGGCCAAGAAGGTCGATCGATCAAGAAGGTAACCTTGTAGGGTTCAAGAAAAAACTTACAAGAAAGGTATGCATTTTCAACCTAAAACGCTCTGATTAAAAACACGTATTTACAAACAGTCACACACTAACACCAAATTTTAAATTTTACAATGGAAACCCATATATGAGAACAATTATATGATCAATGATATAAACGGGTTACAAAAGGCTGCCCATATATGAGAACAATTATATGATCAATGATTCAATGATATAAACGGGTTACAAAAGGCTACTGAACGTTGGATGAGAATAAGGAACGAATAATAAATAAATAAATATAAGTATCCTAATATATAATTAAGAAGATAAATTAGTGTCTAGTAATTAAGAGTCTACATGATGGGCTAAGGATAAATACAGCCTTGGGGGACAACTGGACAAGTACTTAATTAACATTGGTGGGCATATTTAATAACATTGAGTGTCTCTTCTTGATGGTTTGTGGCTTTTAGTTCTAGTGGGACTAGATTTTCCTTAGACGATTAGAACCAAATTAAAAGATTCTAAAATTAATAATACATGCACCCATATATAAAAGGTACTAGAGTTCCATTAAAATGAAGGAAGAAAATTGTGTACAAATATGAATTATTTGTACAAACTGACAACACGAAAGTTGAAGAAGAACAAATTAAAATCCTATTTCCATCAACTTGTGAAGCTAATTAGAGGTTCTTCCATGTGAACTATTCGTTGCTTGGTCGACGAATCATATTCTAACATATTATCGACTGATCATCATGAAGAGAATTTGCATATGAATATATCGACTGATCATCATGCATCAGCCTTCCTCATCCACTTCGTGGAATGGAAGTGGTACTGTTTTCACTGCTCTAAACTTGCCTGCATTATTAAGATGCTCATTCTCCAACCTGTAGGACCATGATCAAAATGTTCCTGTTAATTAGCTTTCATGTAGCAAATTATATTTACAATTCATATGGATTATGTGGTCAATTTAGGACCACAAATTTCGTGTTTCTTTGTAGCTATAGTTTTATTTTATGTTCAAACTGACTCTGTTCTATTTACCTGTAAAAATTCCACTGGCCTCTTCTAATGACTTCAAGAGCTGCTAAAAAAAGCCCTGTTAATCTATAATCAATGCTCCCAATTTTGTAATGTAGGACAGTTTGTAACCAAGCCAACCTCAGAACAAGATTCAGTCCCTGAAAATAATATTCCAACAAGAATAGCTCAAAATTTCATATCATTTCTTTGTTCTTTTGAATTCTTATTCATCATTTTAATGAAAATATAATGTGGAATAGATATATATATATATACCATAGAAAAGAAGTAAATGAACTTCCTACGAAGAATCAACTCATTTCTTAACCAAGGGTTCTTGGAGTTCATCTGTAGCAAACCCCAATCTTTTACAAAGTCCCAATACAGTTGATAAACAGTTGCGATACTTGACATTATCACTACCATGCATAACCATCCCATACTCTTTTCTTTTTCGTATGCAAGTTTCACTCCTGCAGCTAACATTGCGGATACGTATTTTCCCAAATTTATCAAATGCCCTGTGTCGCCTTCATCAAGCCACCTTCGAGCACACTACACAACAAAGATTTCGTTAGAGTAGCTCCACTTTTATTATCGATCTTCACAATTCAAGAAAGCGAACATGGTATCATCACACATCTCATATAAAGTCATAAAGCACAATGCTAATATGCTATAATGTATCTTATGTTTCAACCTGCATTGCTCTCCAGTAATAAGGCAAAAATGAAACGGCATAAGCAAGATCTCTATAGTTTTTCGTCTGCACACAATATCCATAGTCTTGAGTTTTGTAACTTCCAGTTATGTAGTAGCAGGATACATATTCAAGGTTCCTGAGCATCGGCACCTGTTTTATAAAAATAATTCACTATCAAATATTTCATAATTCATGATGACGATGATGATGATGATGATGATGATGTCTGACCTGGCTACACAGTTGATCAGCCATGAAGAAATCCAGCATGACAACCTTGTAAAGAGGCGATAAAATGATGTTCCTTAACACACTAAGAAGACGGAATCGGCTTGACTTGTAAAGGATGTTGATGGGACAAACAAGCAATACCATAAAAACCTGTTAATTAATAAATCGAAAACATTAATTAATTATAGGTGTCACAGAAAAATTTAAAAATCATCAAAATGGTTTATGGGGAATATATTTAAAGTAATTAGATTACCAGTAAAAGAAGGCCTGGGATTAATTCAACTTGAGAGTACGAATACCCTTTGTCCATCAATGAAAGATGAACAAACAGGACACCGACTACAACTGCCATCGACATGGTACATATCAAGAAGATATCTCTATATTTTAGTTCTCGTGTTGGTGATAGCTCAAAGATAAAGCTGTAATTGATACGTGTCTTTCTCCACATAAAAATGTTGCATCCGTATAGGAAAAAGTGCAAAAACAACAGGCTGAACATGCTGCAAAATCAACATTATATTGTTCCTGAGGTTATCAACGTTATTTTCGTTAAGTTTTTGTTATTAATGTATAACAACGTGACATATGTACCTAAGAAGAGGGTAGACAGTTTCCATGTAGATTGTATTAGTTTGTGGTGTATATGTTCCAGTGGTTCGAGCCATGATGACATATCCAACGAATAGTGCAATGAAGCATCCTGTAAATAACCCTATAAAAAGTAGAAACTAAGATCAAAGATATGATTTTGATATATGTTTATTTGTTAGATCATGTTTGAACTTTAAATCACTAATGTCTTATCGCATATAGTGCACAAATTATACAAATAAGATTTTAACACGACATGATATTTTATGGCTACAAGACAAAAAAAAAAAAAAAACGGTTTCGTGCTTCTACAAACATTAAGATCATGGTGTGCTGAGAAAGATCACACTTTGAATTGATGTACTAGAAATCCATGCTGTGTTGGTTTTCCACAAAAAATTTAGTGGCAACCGAAAAAGCCAAAGTATCACATAGGGGAAATTAGAGATTTTGATCATTGTAGGGTCAAAGATAGTCAGTCACCTGTTTAAGTGCTTTATTATTATTTTTTTTTTTTTACCTTTAGCTATCTAGAAAAAGTAGATCTATATCTTTGACTACCTAAGTCCTTTAAAAGATTATCTTTCATTGGTAAAGTGATCCACTTATACATCTTTTAAGGATTATTGTTCAATCAAAACTAATTTTTAACTCGAACATGATGATGTATACTTGACACCTTACTAACGAGACATTGGTTAATAAATAAAGGATTTTGTAATATATATATATATATATATATATATATATATATATATATATATATATATATATATATATATATATATATATATATATATATATAAAAGAAGTATTAATATGAGAAATATTACTATAATTAAATATAATAAATATTATATATAATTAATATATTTTATATTTAGTTATATTTGATAATATTACATAAAATTAATATTTATCACATTTAATTATGTAACATTTTCTATAATTAATACTTCGATTGGTGTTTCTTATATATATATGCCTTTAGGTTATATATATTAGAAACTCAGAATAAATAATTAGGAAATATATAATGTTAAACTTGTAAGCTACACATAAATTTGAAAAGAATAAAAATGTATAACTCTTAAATATGAATTTGGATACAAACTTCAATTTTTATTGTTAATGGTAAATTGTCGATATACCAGTATATCTATCAACCACTTCTAATTTTGATAGTTATGAATTTAAAAACTAAACATTGACATAAATATATACGTTTTATTAATGGGATTTTCATATATATATATCACGGCACATATAACAAGTATTAATTATAACAAATATTACCATAATTAAATTTGATAAACATTAATTATGTACAATATTATTATAAACAAATGTAAAATACATTAATGGGAAATTATTAATGCACTTTACATGTAATTATGGTAATATTTCTTATTATTAATATATTTTATAATTAATTATAGTAATATATATCTTCAATTAATGCTTATTATATATCCTCTTAGGGCACATATTAGAAAATCCCTACATTAATTATAAAGAATATTATTTATAATTAATACTTATTATAATCAATGTTTTTTATAATTAATACTTTATCAATGTTTTTTTATATGTACCCTGTTAGAAAATACCTATATTAATTTGTTACTACCATTCTCTAAACAAAATTGTTGTGCATCTATTTGACTATTTAGTCACAAAAGCACCAGGGTATATACCACATAAATGCCCACTAACGGAAAGATGATATAAAAAAGTAGTTTTCATGCTTTTATATATTATCATAAAATTCTTGACCTTTTAATTCTTAGTGGTGAATTATTTTCTTAGTCTTTTTATTAATCATTTTGTTTATTAATTTTAAAAACAAAATCGAACAAATTAAAGAAAGCAAAGTATAGTAGCACACCTATGAAAAAGGTGACAGCATGAGACTCTTTGCGCTGAGTCGGTTTCAGATATTTCATTGCCTTCCTTCGGTCATCTTCTGCAAATTGTTTCATGAAAATGTCTTCTACCTCGTCTGCCAACTTCATAATCTACCATACAAAATAATATAAATTAAAATGAATGAAACTTCAGTTTTCTACAATACGTATATTGGTTTAATAGAAAAGATCAAACATCTAAAGGCACTTCATTCTGTCTCAATTTAATCCAACATATGGAATATATGGTACTGATCGATTTTATTTATCTTTTTCATATTTTCTTTGACATATCAATGTGGATGTGTCATGAGGCACAACAAAATTATCTTAACTTGAGGATCTTCTTTTTTTCAAATTTACCTTGTTCGAACTGTTGAAGTAGGAGCTTTCGACAACTTTAAGATAGATGGGAAGAACTTGTTTATTTGTTACCTGAAAATATCACGACAACATAAGGTGGCTAAATCTATCTAGTTATAAATTTAAAGTTAATTACATAGAAAAATACTAAAATAAGATTTTGTTAATCAACTAGAGCCCACACTGTGTACTTACTTTGTCGAATTTCTTTAAAATCTTTGCAAATGCAAGCATGTTCAAATTCCTACAAAGAATCAACGTCAGAAGCATTAATGTAATGCACTTTTGGATTGCTTACAAGCAAAAAGCATTAATGTCATATGAACTATTGGATTGCTTACAACTTAAAAAAAGATTCAATCTTTGTCATAGTATGTGTTAATTAATGTTTGTTTGTTGGCAAAGATTTATACAATAAAATAGTTTTTTAACACAATATATGAAACCATGTTTTGTTTTAGGCGAAAATATTCAACATTGTAACAAGGAATCGGTTGCTTCATGATTTTTTTAGTCAACAAGAAGAGATTTACCAATTTATTGAATAATATTCAAATTTGTGCAATAATGTTTCACTTGTTCAACTATTTGTTACTTTGGTTACTAACTTATGCAAATTGTTGTAATTACACAATTACAACGTTTCAACCAGCAAAATAGCCAAATTTCAGTCGTGATGATATTAAACATGGTTGCATATATATTGCCTCTAAAAATCATTTTTTTTTTCATGTAAATTGACAAAGCATTTAACCTTCTTACCAAAACTTCAAGCATTTAACATAAAGATTATTGAAAAGGGTCCGTATTAAATGGAATAATTCATAAATAAGTGTTGGGTTGTCATGGACATCTTTTTAGAGTAGGAAAGGGATAAAATATGATTTGAACCACTAACTAACTACAAGAAGGGACAACTACCATCAAGCAAAATGCTTGATGTCACAAGAAATTAAAAAAAAAAAAAAAAAAAAAAAAAAAAAAAAAAAAAAAAAGAATAATGTAGCAAAACCAAAATAATACCTGTAAGTTTGGAGATAGCCCAATCCTTTATAAAGCTCAATTAGAGCTCCTCGAATCATTTTTTCAGCATGATGGACCTTCGTTTTGTTCACATGAAGCTTTTTTCCATGAGCATTGTGTTTTCTGGACGACTGATTGATGGAATCTTCCCAAAGCAGGTAAGAGAATGTCCGAGTAGGATTGGTTAAAGGAATGCGAATTTTCAACTTTTTCCCTTGGCTATTGATAATATAACCCGAGAGACTCTGTTCCTCCTCCTGTATAGATCTTATCACTTTCCCATCTTCTTCTGATCTTGGTGAATCCTCACATTCGACACCATTAATATCATGTTCTTCTGCAATCTTTTCCTCTTCCTGCAAGTCATGTTCTATAATACCCCTACTGGATTCTTCATCTGTGCCCAGATAAAAGGAAAAATATCAATTGGCTTAGTATCCAAAACCTTCAACTAATAAGAAAAATGCCATCGTAAAAAGTTGATCGTATCTTAAAAAAAATTATATTTTTGAATCCCATGATCACACCACATTCGACCTGTTTTTAAAATCTTAGTTTCGTACCACATGAAATGGAGCCAGATATCGAGTCTTCATCCTTGGAGTCGTGGTGGGATGAATTAGATTTATTTTTGTGCTGATCTTTTATAGCATTTTTGAGCTCTATCAGAATATGTAATTGTTTCTCAAGACACTCCCCTCGATCGAGGAACTCCTTCTCTTTCCTTCTATAAAATTCATTAACTTTGTTAAGTTGAAGATCCAAAAGTGCGAAGAATTCACTAGCAGCTTCAGTATCAGCAAATTTCTCCAACAATTCTGTTTGGTATAGAACTCCCTTACTGTTTGTCGATTGAAGTTTACTGTGAACCTGATATATACCACATAAACTAAAGCACATTAGGAAAGCGACACACATATAGATTAAAACCAAGTAGCTTAGCTAGCATTTGGGTTCTCTTGGGAATAACTTGAGGTCAAGGATGAAGAGATAATGTTCAAAGAGTAAATATAAAACTAGAGTCAGAGAGTGTGTATGTACGTGAATGAGTTCATGTGTTCTGCACTGATTTCCAAATAAGGAAAGTTTATGTATTGCGGAAAAGAAGGTGTTGCTTAAAGAGCTTTTATGTTTAGATTTTGATGAAGGAGTAGTGGAATCACAGTTGAGTTTCTTGATGTCTTTCTTGAGTTGCCAATAATCAACGAAGGCGTCTTTCCATTCAGGAACTAGCTGACCCTCAAACTGTTTAGTGAACTTCACCATCTTTTTTTTTTTTAACTCTTAGTTAAAGAGCTTACCCCCAGATATGTGAGAGTAATTCTTTTTAAGCACTGTGAGTTCAAATGAGATGAGAGTGTCTAATGGAAACCCACGATCACATTATTTATGGACAGAGATGAAAATGGTGTAATGAAAAAGTGGCAACTTTGAATGATGTGGCACGTACTGATTCTCAGGTGCAGCACATTCTAAAATATCCTGTGTTCTTTTTTTCTTTTATCCTATGCTGCCTTCCACTTGGAACTAGGGTCTATATTTATGGTGGATGTTCACCTGAAAATTGGCAATTTTCAATATGATGTGGCGATGCTTGGCCAAGATGCTGTGAAGGAAAGTTGGAATTTCATGGAATGTGTGGATTACATGATATCTAAAAATCTTTGGTGCTCCTTTTGTCTATTTGGCCATGCAAATGAACCTGTGCTTCAGTAGTACTATATATGATGAGCCTAATTTGTTATAACATCCATGTTATTGAGTAAATAGTATTAGATTTTTGTATTTTCTATAACATCCACCAACTATTAGAAAACATGGGCAGTTCCGACAGCTGCGGTAATCCGTTTGGAAAACCTTAGTGAAAGTTATTATTTGCCATGTGTTACCCTTTGAGTCTTGATATTCATTATCTATAAAAATTTACAAAAATAGATCCTAAATTCATGCATTTTATCTATATCAATACACAAACACATATCCGATATCTAATTAATTACCTTTTTTTAGCATCTTTACATTCATCCTCAATCTTAACTATTGCAAGGTTTAGATTGTATCTTAAACCATCTGACATGCTACGTGTCGTATGTTTCGTAAGACCATCAACAAGTTCATCATTTGAGGATATAAATCGGACGTCTAAAGCTTCCATCGCTGCCTTTTCTCTAACAAAATGGAAATCAACTTCTATATGCTTTGTTCGGACATGAAAGATAGGATTAACTGTTAAGTAACTGGCTTCCAAATTATCACACCATAGCACAGGTGGCCTTGCTTGATGAATGCCTAACTCATTAAGTAATGATTGTATCCAAGTGTACTCTGATGTGCCATTCACCAAGGCCTTGTATTTAGCTTTTGTACTTGACCGAGAGACAATGGGCTGTTTTCGTGAACTCCATGAAATCATATTAGGACCTAGAAACACTACAAAGCCTCCAATAGACCTTCGATAGTCTAGACAACCTGCCCAATCTGCATCGCTAAATACACTCAACAACATGGAGGTTGATTTTCAAATATAGAGTCTCGTGGTCATTGAACCTTTAACATATCGCAAAATTCTCTTTACAGCCTCCTAATGAACAGTAGTTGGTTTCAAAAGATATTAACACACCTTATTAACAGGAAAAGATATATCAGGTCTTGTTAACGTAAGATATTGCAAACCACCAACCATACTTCTATATTTGAAAGCATCTTCATCGTTAAGGGGTGTTCCAAGATCTCGATCAAGTTGGTCTATTACTGACATGGGAGTTGAAGCGCTTTTACAATTCATCATGTCTACACGATGTAAGAGGTCAATGGCATATTTATGTTGCATTAAGGTGATTCCTCCTGAATTGTGAACGACTTCAATTCCCAGAAAATAATTAAGTCGACCGAGATCCTTAAGAGGAACGGAGGAAGATAAAGTTCTTATTAATTTGTCAATAGTCAGTTGACAGGAGCCAACAATAACAATATCGTTAACATAGACAAGCATATAGATGGAGACATTAATTGCATGAAATATGAAAAGAGACGTATTAGCTTTGGATGAAGAAAACCAAAGTTGATGCAATTTGGCACAAAGATGGGAAAACCAGGCACGTGGTGACTACTTCAGTCCATATAGTGCCTTTTGCAGTTTACACACAAAGGTTGGATGTCGTTATTGGATTAATATTTAAGTTCGTAACTATAATTGGTAAGACTTGACCCGACACGACATGGTCTATTTAGGGTTGCATGTACACCATAGGAGTGTTAGAATGCTCAAAACCCAACAGTGGTATCAGAGCCTAGGCTTGTTTTCATGTTATACGTGCTAAAATTGCTGAAAAATCGAAGTTTATTGCTGTCTGAACTGCAGACTCGCCGAGTCCATGAAAGGACTCGATGAGTCCAAGAGTAAAATCATCCAAATCGTCAAGTTGGTTCATGCACTCGACGAGTTGGACCCCCAGACAACATATTTTCAAGGTTTTTGGTTGGAATTGAACTAGGATGAAGGGTCTAGTTAGTGGTTTGGTCTAGGCTTTCGTTGTAATAGGTTCTTTGGGTCTGTATGTAGTTTTGGTAGTTTGGTTAGTAGTTTACGGCCCTGTTGTGAGTTTACGGTCGTAAGCTGTTTACGACTATAAACCCAGAGTCCGCCCAGGTCCACTATATATAGAGGTTATATAGGTCATTTGTGGTTGTTGATGCCACCTGAGTTCACGGTCACAGAGAAAGTTGTACCAGACGTCTTTATTCAATATAAGCATGTGCAAAGCTTGTTTCATTTCTGTTTCTCATTCCATTGATTATGTGATTGCTTGATCATTGGTAAAGATTCGTTTTCATGACCTTACAAGTGGTATCAGAGCAGAACCAGTGTCATAGCGTCATTCAATCGAAATTTGCCAGCCGTTTGAACTTATATTCGTTAGTGTTCGAGATTAGAGTTTGGTGTTTTCATAGAAAAGGGGTCAAATCTGCATCAAGCTTGCATTTACTGCGATTTTTGGGAGTTTACTGCCAAAAGATTACAACCGTAAACCCTGTTTACGGCTGTAAACTCAAGCACATTCAATAGGCGTAAAGTGTGTTCTTGAACTGTAATCAGTGCCTCTTAAATAACCGTAAACTGCATAATCGTAAACACTCCAACCGTAAACACCTGACTGTAAACACAGTTTACGGCCATAAATACAGTAACTGTAAACTCAAATTTTTGACAATTTTTATTTTTCTAATTTTTAAGTTTTACAAAAATCAGAATAAATGGATTCTAAAAGTCAAACACATCATCATGAACTGGACTCTGTTATGGGCACTACTCCACGCATTCCAAGACTGCTATCTGCTGATGGTTTTTCTGAATGGAAATACCGAATAGAGAAGTACATTAAAATGAAGGACTTCAAGATTTGGAGAAGCATCATTAAGAATCCCGTTAGAATAACCACCACTGTTGCAGGACAAGTTACTGATAAAGCTATTGAGAACTACACATATGAAGATTTTGAGAAGGTTGAGGAACAGGAACGGGCCTTGGCCACTCTAACCATGGCCCTGTCTCCGGATATAGCTCAAGGTTTTAGGGAGTATACTTCAGCAAAAGATTTGTGGGAAGCCCTAATTGAGGTATATGAAGGAAATGAAGACATGAAGGAGAGCCACCAGGATATGCTGCGACAAAGGTTTAATATGTTCAACTACATTCTTGGATAAACTCTGGAGGCACAGCTGCAGTGATTCACAACTCTCACCACTAAGATGACTGTAGCTGGGATCTTCTTCACAAAGTTTGAAATAAATAAAAAGCTACTGAATGCTCTCCTAAAGTCATGGGACATGAATGTGGTTGTTATCAAGAAGACCAAAGATCTAAGTCACCTTACTCTTGCTGAAATGATGGCGATCATCAAGGCCTGTGATATTGATGATAAAGAGCGGGAGATAAATCATGTGAATTCGTACTCAGTTGCAAACCTTGGGATCTCATCTAACAATTCTCTTTCATCTCTCACCTTTCCCTCTACAGTCTTTTGTTGCTCAACAAGCTCAGGCTCAATCCTTTTCCACTCCATCAGCTACTTCACTTCCTTCTGCATCATCCATGCCTATTTCTCAAAACCAATTGTTTGTTGCTACGCTCAAGCTGCCTCTTCCTCTAATGTGGATTCTTCCTCAAACGCCAAGGAGTGTGATGAAAATCTTGCTCTCGCCATAGGACTTGTTAACCGCTACAATGCTCTTGTAACTGGAGATCTTCCGCCACAATTGTCATTTGTTGATCTAGATCAGATTCATCCAGAAGACGTGGAAGAAATGGATATTACATGGCAAATTGCCATGGCAGTTTTCAGGGCAAAGCAGTTCACGAAAAAAAACAGGGAAGAATAACTGGGGGATGAGTGCTGATAAAAAGATAGGGTTTAGCAAAGGAAAGTTGCATTGTTTCATCTGTCACGAGCCAGGTCATTTTGCTCATGAGTGCCCGAAGCCGGATAGAAGATTAAACAATGACCGGGCAATAGTTACAGTGGGAAACAATCGAGGAGGTACTCAAGTCAACAGTAACAAGGATATGGTTGCTCAGTCATTTGACTAGGAGGAGCAGATTCAGGCCATGAATATATCAAGACCTGAAAATGCTCATTTGGCTCAAGTTGGTGATGTATCTTCCGCAGAGAGTGTTGCAGCTGAAGATAAAGTGATGGAGCTGCAGTTTGCGCTGATGGTCTCTTCTGCTTCTGACCGAAGAAAAATGAGGTAAGTGTGCCTTCCTGCTCTCAGGCTTGTGTTGATTATGTTAAGATTCTTCATGATGAAATAGATTCTTTATGTAGAGAAGTAGAGGACCTTATATATGAGGGCTATCAACTTAGAAAAGGACAAAAACCCTTAAAAGCCCAATTAGAGACAAAAATAAAAGATTTTAGGAAACTTCAGGAGGACTACAATAATAAATGCAAAAACTATGACTATATTAAGAGACAAAATGTTGAGTTACATACTGAGCGCAATACATTAAAAGCCAAATTTGAAACTGCTGATTTTGATTTGAAGAAATTTGATGTGTCAAGCGAAGTAGTTGTAAATATGATAGATCGTTGTTTATAATTCAAAAATAACCACCAGAAAGGTCTAGGATATGATAAAGTGCCACCTCCCTTTAATCATACATATCAGTATCAACCTTTGTCCAAGGAGGAGACTGCTAATGACCCATTCATGGTTTATGGCAAGCCTTCTGGTTTTGTTTCGGGAGGATTTATTAATGTTGAAAGTACTAACATTTCTACCTCCCCTGCAGATCAATCCTTAGATCAGTCAAAGCACGAAGTTGAAGGATCTGTTTCTGATAACAAACATGAGTCTGAATCTAAAGTTTTAGTTTCCAATAAGATTTTTTTGTTTCTGGTGTTTAAAAAGACAATGTTTTTCATGATACTTATGCATCTGTTTCTTTTGATTTAAATTATTTTGAAGTGTTTGATGAGTTGGCTGATGATTCTATTGTTTGTGATGTTTCTAATGAAAATATACCGACTCCACAGGTCATTTTATCTGATGCACCCTCACTTATCTCACAACGTTCTTCTTGTTCATGTTCATGTGGGAAAAGTAAGGGTGTCAGTAAAGAAAATAAAACTGAACAAAAGTGTACAAATTCATATAATAACAAACATACTTGTTTTAATTGTGGTGTCGGTGGTCATATAGCTAGAAATTGTCCAAATAGGATCTTTGTACATTATATGTCACCAAGAGGAGAGAACGATTCTAGAGGAAGGTCTTTAATTAGAAAGTCCTTAAAAACTCATTCTCAGAATGATGATTGGAAGGATGATCGAAGTAGAAAAGGGCAGGTTTTCAAAAGAATAAATGGATTTTTCATGACAGAGTCACCAACTATTTGCCAAAATCGAACAAGGCTCCGCCAAGAACAGTTTTGTCAAGGAGTAGTCCTGGGTCTTCAACTGCTTCTGGTAGAAAGCCCAGGTGCTCAATGCAAGCAGATAAGAAACACATTTCAAAATCTCCAGTGACTGTTAAGAAACCAAATTATCAATGGATGCCCAAAATAACTTCATGTCAATCGTCAGCATCCTCAGAAAAGACTTCAAATATTGATAAATCTGAGAAAATGAAGGGTAAACCCGAGAAAGTAATGACCTAGGTTCCCAAATCTAATTAAGCATGCTCATCTTGGAGGGACAGTTGTGGAGGAATGTCGTCAGACCTTGGTTCGTCGACAGCGGCTGCTCTCGGCATATGACATGAGATATCTCTCAATTGAAGAACATCCAATCTTTTAATGGGGGATATGTTTCCTTTGCAGGTGGAGAAGGTGGCAATATCACTCAGAGAGGAACCGTTACAAATGGAGTGTTAAGTTTCGAGAATGTCAACTTCACTCCCGAGTTAAAGCATAGTTTTTTGAGTGTGTCTCAAATATGTGACAAAGGCTATTCTACACATTTCACTGACAAGGAATGTATGATTCTCAAGCCACGCATTATCATCCCGGAAGAATGGATTCTTGTCAAATCTAAGAGGGATGGAAATGGTTACATTATTGATATGAATAGCAACCTTCTAGAAAAAGTTATGTGCCTCTTTTCAAAGGTCTCAAAACAAAATGCAATGTTGTGGCACCGAAGACTCGGTCATGCTAACGCCAAAAACTTAAATCGTCTTGCGAAGAATGAGATGGTCTATGGTTTTCTTCTCAAAGACTTTATAAATTTTGAAAAGTGTGTGTCATGTACACAAGGAAAACATCATAAAAAACCACATCTGTCGAAACAGGTTAACTCAATCAGTTAGGTACTCCAATTGCTGCATATGGATCTATTTGGACCAGTCAACGTTCTCATCATTAACAAAAATTCGTATTGTCTGGTTGTGATTGATGACTTCTCTCGTTTTACGTGGGTTTTCTTTCTATCCAACAAAGTTGGGGTTGCTGGTCTAATAAAGAAATTCATTGTGTTGATTGAGAACCAAACCAACAATCGGGTGAATGCGCTTCGTACCGACAACGGAACAGAGTTGAAGAATTCTATTCTAGATCATTTTGCGCAGAAAAGGGGATTATGCATCAATACAGCTCCGCTCACACACCTCAACAAAATGGTGGTGCCGAAATATGAAATAGAACTTTAAAAGACGCTGCAAGAACGATGCTCTGTGACTCCAAGTTACCAGTTTTCTTTTGGGACAAGGCGATTAACACTGCTTGCTATGTTCAGAATCGTGTGTTGATCAACAAAGCTCAGATAAAGACTCTGTATGAGATTCTATATGGTCACAAGCCATCAGTTAGTAATTTCCGTGTATTTAGCTGCCCTTGCACCCTTCTTCACCTAGAGACCAACCCAAAGTTTAATGCCAAAGCCGATGATTGTTACTTCATAAGGTATGTTGCACGCATCGCATATAGGGTCTACAATAAGAAGATGAAGCAGATTTTGGAATCTTATGACGTACGCTGGTTGGAGGAGAATGAAACGGATGCTCTAGTGGATCCGGATTGTTTATTTGATTACACATGGGAGAGCCCATGGCACTTGGATGTAAGACCATGTGGAGAGCCTATAGCTTTCCCATTAAAGACCATGGGAGAGCCCATGACACTTAGTTGTAAGACAATGGGCGGAGCCCATGGCATCCTAGAGTAAGACCCTGGGGACGAGCCCATGACATCCATATATGTTTATATGCATGTATATGTGATTGATATGGTTTATGGAGCTGTTATAGCTTATATGGATTATGTGGTTATGTGGATTATGTGGGGTATGCTCTGGGGAATTCACTAAGATTTGTGCTTACAGTTTTAGTTTTGGTTTTAGGTATCATCAATTGGAAAAGAAGGGCTCGGATTGATCGAAGTGCACACACCTATGATTTCTGCAATGAATGATTTTGATATGAACTCTGATAAATGTTTTACTTAATAATGATTTGAAATAAATGGTATCAATGTTTTAGCTATATTAAAAATGAAAATTTTACCCTTGATTTTTGGTTCGTTACAACCAATATGTGACATTGATAAACGTGCTTCGGTGGCTACTTGAACTTGGTCTTTTCCATGGTAGCGTTCCTGCACAGTGATTTGATCAAGTTTTCTAGTAAGATGGTCAGTAGTTCATTTATCAAATACTAGGAGATATCATGATTATAGCTTCTCGTGGCTGCATTGTTTCCACTACTGTGCTCTTCTGATTGGTAGGCATGATTGAACTTATTTCTACGATTTAATGCAGTATGGCCTGGTATGCCACAAACCTAACAGCATGGTCTATCATTTCTCCGACCACGGCTGCAACCATGTCCTCGGCCACCACGATTGTTTCCTCACTAATAATTATTGTTTTTACTGTAATGGCGACGAAGGGTATTGTTGGAATATTGACGAGAAACATTATTGGCAGAGGAGGTGAATTCAGTTGTGTTTCCCATAACAATGGCTTGAGCTTCATGAGCTATCAAATATGAATAGAATTCAGTAAGAGTTACCTTTCATTCGTTACTTAGAACAGTAACGGCAGTTAAAATATCACCATGTCTCGGTGCTAACCCGGCTAGTATGTAGTCGATTACTTCTTCATTATTCATTGGTCGGCCGATATTGGCCATAGTGTCAGAAAAACCCACTTTTCTGATAGTACTCAACAACACTCAAATCTCACTTCTTTTTGGTCGAAAGTTGTATGTGAATCTAAATAGAGTTTCCATGGTATTGGGCTGAAAACATGGTGTAGAGAGATGTCTGTAGTTGTTGGGTTGTATCGATAGATAGAATAAGCTGAGAAAAAAATCTACATTCATGGTCACCGTGGCAACAGATGCTGATGTTATCCAATCAAGATGTCCAAAGAGACACACCCCCTGTAGGATTGGGACGACTTAGGCCTTCCACAACAATAAGTTTGTATGAGTTAGCTTGCAAGATATGACAGTAGCAATGGTTAATGATTTTACAACAGAAGCCATTGTAGAGGTACTCTTTGGAATTGAACCAGAAGAGCCAAGAATGAGAGTAGGGTTATGAAATAGGCACATTAAACTCTGATACCAAGTGAAAGTTATCATTTGATGTGTGTTACCCTTGGGGTCTTGATATTCATTTTATATAAAAGTTTACAAGAATAGATCCTAGTTTCATGGATGTTATCTATATCTATACAAAACACATATACAATATCTAATTACTTTTTCTTAGCATGTTTATGCCCTTTACTGAAAAGGAAAAAAAAATATATGTATGTTGGAAAAGAAACTTTGGCAAATTTTTGTAACGAAATTTTTTTACAATGTCCAACAAGGAAATCGATCGGTAAAATGACTATTAAAAAAAAATAAAAATACTTGAATTCGGAAATTTATTTATAAAATTCACAAAACAAAAAAACAATACAATACAATAAATACCGATTTTCACAATTTCAAGCACAAATATAATATCGAATTTTACATCGATCGATTTTTAGCCAAAACAATCAAAATGAGAATCAAAGTTTTCATTAATAAGAGCTCAACGATACAAAAGATAGTCGAAATCGGATGTCGGATAACAAATTTATAAATTTTTAACGGACTTTAACTGTCTAAGCATGTTAAAATATAACTTTAAAAATAAATTCAAAATTAGCTGACAGAGTCTAAAAAAAGTTGTAGATCACGTCGCCACCTACGCGTGGATATAAAGAACATAAAAACAGAGCTCGTATGCGAAAGTTACGAAATTTAGAAGATAATTAATTTTTTGGTTTAACCTCGGAGTGCCATGTGGCACCATCTCAGCCCTACCTTTCCCCCCAAGGCTTCTTACACAATGCTGACACTTGGCAGGGTTATGCCAAGTGTAACAAGCAGTATGCCCAGTGTACCTGTTTATTATGCCTCGCATACTCACGATTTTCAGCCTATAAATAGTGGCGCAAATCAGTTCATGTTACACACCAATCTTATCCCACTCTCTCTCAAACACTCCTATAGCCCCTTTTCATTCCCTGTGACTTCCTAAGTGCTAGAAGTGAGTCCTGGAGCACCAGAAGGCTCTGAGAAGAAGAGCTTTCAACTCAGAAGTTTTGCCTGCACAAGACTCGATTCCTAGCTAAACCCCCTTGTAAGTGAGTTATGTTTACCTTACTTTAAGTATAACTAATGTTTAAGTTCATTATCATTATTATGAACCTATAAAAAAGATTTATGAATGATTCAAAGTCATTATATTATTGATCTACTTACAAGAGAGGTGTCTAGAATGGTCACGTTGGCTTGGTTGTTGGATTTCAAAAAAGCTATATGCCGAAATGGTCTTGCCTCTTAACTGTCCTGCCCGGTTGATCCTTACCTGATAGATCATGAAAGTAGACCTTGAGTTAATGATAAGTCTAGACTAATAATTATAATTAGTCGTAATAAATACTAGACTCAAAACTTAGTGATAATAATGCTAGGTTTCGTCGAAGGAAAAGTCGATTGCTAGAAGCGAAGCATTGTCCGAATTTTGATTCATCACTTTAACAAGTGAGTGCATAGTTACTTTCATCTTACACATAGATATGAAGTATTTAATATTAATGCATGATATATGTGCTTATTATCCGTTTTCCTATAATCTATGATAGATGAACGATTTATACATGTTTTACATGATTTAAAATGTATATGTATTTTTATACCTATAAATATATTGGGTAAAGATAGGTAGATGAATGATGAGAAATGAAAGATGATATAGATGATGAGAAGCGTTGACTTTAAAAATTATCCATTCATCTAGTAAAAGATAGATGACTACTACAAACTATTATAGACAATCTAGTGGAATGCAAGCAGGCTCGCAACCTGTAGGTGTTTTTCAACTACGTGTTCACCAGATGTACTCTAAAAACCATGGCAGCTATGAACTTAGTTCCCTATGAATTGACATTGGCAGTTATAGATTTTGTGCCCTATAGATGATCATTGACAACTATGGACTTAGTTCCTTACAAATGAACGGTGGCAACTATGAATTTAGTGCCTAATAGATAACATCAGCAGCTATGAACTTAGTGCTTGTTAGATAAACCCTAGCAGCGATGAACTCCGTGTATATTCCATAGGACAATCCTTAGGAATGAATGAATGAATGATAAATGATTCTTAGGGTAGATTCTTAAGAATAAAGAAGAAAATGAGGATATGAAGTTGGGTTAATTGTTTGCTGATTAAATATAATAATTATATTATTGTGGGTTGAAAACCCTATGTACTCATCAGGTTATGCAACTTGACTCACTCAGTTTATTTGTATCACAAGTGTTGATACGAAGCTATATTACACTGAGAGATTAACGGAGATGTAAATCATTAGTGTAAATTAATGTAAGGTCTGTTTATGCTTATGTTTTTGTATTGACAATGATATCCCAGCGTTTTAAATATAAACAAAATACATTTCATTGGAAATGCTTTAACAATATCTTTATCATGTTTTCTAGGACAAATTCCATAATATCATTCTTTAAAATGGATAATTTGATTTTTAAATAAGCATAAATAAAAAATTTTAAAATGACCGTGAATTTATGGATGTCACAAGCTCTCTCTGGCGACCCTTTGCTCTGACCACCCTCCCATCTTTTCTAGAAACTCCAACGAAACAAATTGCATCTCCGGTAGCCACCACCGGCCGCCAGCTACCATCATCGACCATCACCAAAAGACCCCAAATTCGACCAGAATGAGCTCCTTCACCCCCTTGACACTCGAAATCATGTCCTACCCAAAACCATCGCTAGAAATGTAACATCCCGAAATATCAAAAGTAGAGTTGAAGGGCTAAAAGAGTAAATTGGGAAAGAGTGACTCGACGAGTCCATGTGCGGACTCGGCGAGTAGAGTCGCGACTTGGTCGCGTGTTAAGTGGCCGACTCAGCGAGTCAGGGTAATGGACTCGGCGAGTAGGCGCTGAGTGGAGAAAACCCTAATTCTCGGGGTCGAGCCTTATATAAAGATCATTATGTTTCCCTCCCAGCCTCTTTATCACCCCTTAAGCCCCAGAAAACCCTAAATCACGAAGAAGCACCATTGTTGGATGGATTGGAGCTTGGAGAATGTATTTGTGAAGGAATTTTGGGAGATTGAAGGCTTGGAGCAAGGGGCTTTGTTTGAATTCGAGTCTCATTTCAATTGGGGCATTCCTTTGAGGTAATATCTCGTTTTTTGAGCTGCTATTTCTTAGATGCATCATTTTGGGGGTGTTGGAGATCATATCTTTGGATGTATTGGAGTTTAGAGGTTAGATCTGAGGTTGCTACCTCAGATCTGGAAGGGAGAAGGTCTAGAGTGCATGAAAGTCCCTGTTTGTGAGTGGTTGATGGAGCCATCTTGTCCCAAATCCTAGCCCAATGTGCAAACGGCTTAGATCTCTTTGGATTCACGTAAAGTTTGCCACTTTACGTGATGGATGGGTTGTAGGAGGCTAGATCTATGTTTTGGATCAATTGCATGGCCTGGAGTGCTTCTGAATGGATTCAGAACGGTGGTACTCGGCGAGTCACATGGGTCGACTCGACGAGTTGCTTGAAGATGGCCTGGAACTCGACGAGTTGGAAGAGCAACTCGGCGAGTAGGTTGAAGATAGCCTGGGACTCGACGAGTCCATTTGGACTCGGCGAGCCTTGTCGAAGAGTCCCAAATATTCTATGGTTGAGTCGAGAATCGGTGAGTCGAGGGATGACTCGGTGAGTCGAGTGCGAGTGGACTCAGAGTTATTGGACTCGGCGAGTCTCAGGGTGACTCGGCGAGTTAGGTCGCAGATTGAATGAAGTTCTGATTATGGGAACTCGACGAGTCACAGGGTTGACTCGGCGAGTAGGATCAGTCAGGGGTTGACTTAGACTGAGGACTTTGATTTCGACCAAGGGTTGGCCGTTGACTTTTAGGGTTTGGTCAGCGATGTGGCCTTTGGGCCAAGAGAGAGGTAAAATGGTCTTTTACCCATAAGAGGGTGTTATGAGAGGATTTATTCTAGTCTCGAGAGTTATATTCATGAGAGTATTACCCTTACGTGTTAGGCGGTGGCGAGTTCGAGATTCAAGTGTGGGGATATCTGCTTTCTGCTTGCCAGGTGAGTCTTCTCACTATACTTTACCTTGAGTAGGTAACCAGAGTTATGTGATTAGAGTATTTGTATGCTATATGTACGTGATGTGTTGTACTGCATTATTTCTATGTGATTTATGCTGTGCATGTTTATAGAGTTGGAACCTGAGGGTTCACAGAGTTTGGGTGCACGGACCCATAGAGTTATAGCCTCGAGTGGCTAATATGTGTTATGTGTGGTATTTTGGGGAACTCACTAAGCTTCGTGCTTACAGTGTTTTGTTTGATGTTTTTCAGGTTTCTTTCAGTATCACGGGACGGTACCGGCTTGATTGTACACACCAAAGAAAGAGTCATATTTTGGAGGATCCTAGTTTTCTATGCAAGTGAAAATGGAGTTATGTTTTGTAAATCGACTACGGATAAGATTTTAAACAAGTGTTTCTAAGAATAAAATGATTATTTTAAATGAAAAATTTGTCTTGAAATTTACGGTGTTACAAGAAAATCAGCTTTTCGACCATATTTTTGCTTAAAGGTGGAATTTTTGATAATTTTCCAGCTACCACAAATATTTTTTCTAACATGTCTTGAATCGACAAAGTCGTTTTGCTCCAAAAGTAGGCTGGATGAAAAGTCAGAAATCGTAAGACGAATCTCGATTCTCGATCTGAATAATTTTCTGGCGAATCCGAATCGTTTTTCCTACTCATTTTTGTTAGATCTACAACCTTCAAGTGTCATTTTGTAGAAACAAGGTGTCATTAGTGAAATCCTGGGTCGTGATTTGGATCTAGGTTTTAGATCTAAACAAATCAACGATAAAGCATGGAACGAAAGTGAGTTCTGTGGTCCCCTTGTAAGATTTTTATGTTTTGGAAGAGCGAATACATTCATAACTCGCCTTTACATTTATATAAACATTAAATTGTTAGTTGAAAGTTTATTTTATATATAACAAACAATTGTTAAAAACGAACTAAATCAACCCAAAAATATGAATATGTCGAAGAAAACATTAATATCATTATTTTTAATGTTTTAAATAACTGATAGTGTTTTGTGATATTTATAAACAATAATAACAATTTTATCATTTGTAAATATAAATTTCAAGATGGTCGTTAATTGGTATTTTTACTTGTAAATAATATTTTTACTACTTTTTTAACTTGTGCATTTTTTGGTATTTTTGGTTTTATATAGGGTAAACATGGTTTCGGTTAAAATACATTAATAAAAGGGTAACTATTATATGTATATAAAAAAAAACTATGTCGATAGTTCAATCATTTAAAGAAATAATTAATACAATACAAAATTGCTAAAGTGGTCATTGTGGTTTCTCATTTTATGTGGTTAATGTCTAAAATTTTGAAAAGTTATAGATTTGGTCTTTTTCAATAAATTTTATTGTGGTTTTGGTCTTTTTCCGTTAACTTTAACAACTTAGCTGTTAATAAATGCTATTTTTAATATATAATATTTATATATTAATAAATATTATTTTATAAGATTATTAGTTTTTTTTTAATTTCTTTATTATTGGATTTATACTTGGATTATTATATATGAATAAATGTTATTCTTAATGTATAATATTTATATCCTAATAAATATTTTTTTGTATTATTAATTTATTTTACTTAATTTTATATTGGAATAAATATTAGTTTATCTTTAAGGTATACTATTTATTCTTTCTAGTTTTATTATGTTCATCACAAAGTCTATATGCAAAACCATTGTCTCTTATGATCGAAAATCATTAGAATCACCACAAAAACATCTTCATCGGAGGTTAGATAGAACCTCACCAACATTTTCTAAACAAGGATGACGCTAGTCACCTACGATAACAACACTACCATCACCCGATTAGCACCACTACATTTAATGTTTATAGGAGTTTGTTGCACATTGTGTGGGATATACAGGAGTCCAGAGGATTGTGAAGTGGTTGTCGTAGGTGATTACCGATGATGTTGGGTGGAAAAGGTTAGTATAGTCTACATCGAACCTCCGATGAAGGTGTTTGGCAGTGATCTCGGCGATTTTCGTTGATGAGAGGTGGCGTTTTTTTATATACCGACAAGTTTGTGGTGGAATTAATAAAATTAAAAATAATTTATATCATACAATAAAAATAAATTAATAACAGAGTAAATAAAATTTATTATATATATATATATATATATATATATATATATATATATATATATATAGAAAATAATAAACTAAAAGTAATATTTCAATAAAAAGGAATTAATCCAAAAAACTTAATTAAAAGAAATGAATAATATGATAATGTATTATTTATTACGACATAATATTTTAAATTAAAAATATTATTTATTAATCCAATAAAAAAATTACTCCAATAAACAAAATTAACTAAAATATATTAATAATCAAGTATAAAATTATTTATTAATATATAAATATTATATATTAAAAATACTATTTATTCATATTTATCAATCCAATTAAAGCCGATAACAAAAAAAATTTTAAAAAAAAATATTAATTAAAAGAAATTAATAATTTAAAAAAACAATATTTTGTTGATATATAAATAGTATATATTAGAAATAACATATATTAATATATAATAATTTAATAAAAATAAAAAGAATATATATATATATATATACCAAACCAAAAGGACCATATATATATATATATATATATATATATATATATATATATATATATATATATATATATATATATATATATATATATATATATATATATATATATATATATATATATATATATATATAAATGGTCCTTTTAGTTTGGTGGTAGAAATGGTCATTAAGAGCAAACTAGTCATTTGAAAAAAAAAAAGAACAGTCAAGTTGATAAAGTTAACGGACAAGGGACCAAAACCAGAACAAAACATGTTGAAAATGATCAAATCTATAATTTTTCAAATATTTGGATGTTAGTCACATAAAATGCGAAACCATATGCACCATTTTTGCAATTTTGCCTTAATACAATTATTAAGGGTATTGAATATTGATAGGATATTAAGAGCATATGGATAATTTAACCCGGACCAAAATTAACCAAGTCTATAAAAAAATTAAATATCCTTCTATTTTCCTTCCTGCATATATTACTATTCATTTGAAATGACGATAAATGTATTTAAATATTATTAATCTTATTCAAATATGATACATGTCATAATTTCACATGGATATGAATATAATTAGGAAGAAAATGTAGGATAATATTTAATTTATCATAAAAAAAATTAAAATATTTGATTTTGGTGATAACTTTGGGGTTTAAATGTTTTTTGTATGATAAGCTATATCCTCATATGTGCTTGTCGGTTTTTTCGTCATTTTTATTATTATTATTATTATTATTATTATTATTATTACGTGTGAGATCCGTGTACTACACGAGATTATTAAAAATAAAAGTTCAATATCAATGTATAAATATTAAATATTCTTTTATAAAAATATTTTTACATAAATGTGAACGATATAATGTATAACTAAGTAAATCAATTTATACTAATAAAAAGTTATTAGCATATTTTAAATAATGGTGTTGAAAATTAGAGTGTTAACATTAAATATTTTTTAAATTAACTTTCGAAATAAATACAAATGAAATGATAAATAAGTAGTTATTGAATCTATACTAACAAATAATTTTATTGACATATTGTAGATAGTTATTATGAACCAAAAATTTTGAATACTTCTTTCAAGATGTTGTTCTTTTTTATTTATTAGGGTAGAGATATAGATGTATTATACACACATATTTATTTATAAAATTTGAATAAATAATAAATTTGTTATAATTGAAATTAAAAGTCCAAAAGAAATTAAGATATGTTTTGAATTCAAATATATCATCAAATACACGACATTAATTATAACATTAGAACATCAATTTGAATTCATATATATTTGTAAATTAATAAACATTTAAATAGAATGAATATTTTACATATATAATAATAAACTCATTAATTAATAGAATTGATTATTAATTAATAAAAAAAATAAAATATTATAAAATGATGTGGAATTTAAATTATTGTAATATCTTATATAATTATACGTGGGAAAAACTTTGACAAAGTGACGATTGGAAAAAAAAAAGTACATTTATTTATTTATTAGAGAGAATTTATTATTATTATTATTTTTATTATTATTTGTGAGAGAGAGAGAGAGAGAGAGAGAGAGAGAGAGAGAGAGAGAGAGAGAGAGAGAGAGAGAGAGAGAGAGAGAGAGAGAGAGAGAGAGAGAGAGAGAGAGAGAGAGCAAAACTTGCTAAACATGAGTTATTTTTATGAAATAAAAAATGAACACCTATTTTTATACTTTTTATGAAATCAATATTCGTAGGCATGCTTTTCTGTTTACTTTATCCGTATCAAACTAACGGAACAGCAATGATACAATTTTATTGATGTGATAAAAAAAGTTCTCACTGCATATGAACATGTTCTCCAATTATATGATTTTGGAAAATCCTAGAAGTTGTCTAAGAATTTTATGTCATCTGAAATGAGAGCATATATGATATTGTAATCAAATTTATATTTGTATCTGTGTTCGCAATCTTAGTAAAATAATTTCGTCGTATTGAATTATTGTTAGATATACTTAGAATCCGGTTATATATATCTTTTATATCTCGAATGTAAATATCATTGTATATATATTCTCACGTCAGTTACAAAAGTTATAAACAGATTCTTAATTGTATACTCTTGTATACTTCATACACCAAAAATAGAAAAGAATGTCACGAAAAACTAATCATTTTATGATATCAATGTTAGTGTTATAAAATTTACTTGTCAGGCACTTTATTCATTTTATCATTTTTTTTTAGTTTACCGTGGTTATTTCAGATTTATCATTTCTTTTCCTTTCATTGAAAGGATGCGTTTTTCATAAAGAAAATCCTAGTCGTTTTTAGTGTTAATATTCTAAATACCATAGCATTCTTCATTATTATTTTTTTATTTTTTTATTTTATTTTTTTTTTTGAACAGCAAAACTAGATTTAAAAAAAACACATAACGAGATGCTAATGGAAAGTTACATGGCATCCCTTAAAGGGTCATTACATCGATTCTCCCAAACTACTCTAGACCCTCTTTTCATTCTACATTTAAACCAAATAAAAACACAAAGCTTAATATCCATAATCATGAATTTGGGACAATGCCTTATGCTCTCAAACACTAGGTGATTTTTGTTTTTCCAAGTAACTCATATATAAGCCTTCGTAATGATGTTTAGGACCATACTTTCCAATCTGTGTAGAGTACTACTAGAAGAAGCACATATCCAATCATCAAACAAGTTGCTGTTTGTAGGTATGTGGCTCCACCAGATGTGCGGAGTCTACCCCTAACCTTCATAGCAGTCGAACAAGAGTAAAACAGTTGTTCCTCTATTTTCTTCAGTAACATTACAAGATTTACATAGGGTCGAGTGAATGGCCACACCTCTATGATCCATGTTTGCTCTGGTGGGCAACCTTCTGAGCTTCAATCTCCAAAGAAACCGATTCACCTTAGATGGGACACCATGGTCCCACTTCGTCTCGACCATCACTCGGTCCAACATTTCTTCGTCTAACAGTCTTTCTAAGGGACGAGATAGTGTAACCAACCTCTTAATCTATACCCAAACGCCATGCAAACAACGCATCAACATGTGATAAAAGATAGTTGAGATCAACAGTCAACCTATACAGGACATTGTACATATTTGCAATAATCCACTATGGGTTACTCCTACGTAAACTGTCCAAGAGACACCATGACTACTATGGTCTCCGTGAATGGCCTTAATGGCATCCTTCCAAAGAGAATTTAGATCAGTTCTAAACCGCCACCACCATTTAACCAAAAGAGTGAAATTGAAAGCCTTAAGGTATAACACCCAGTTCCATGTAAGAATTGCTTTTGAACTATCAGTTAAATTTTAAGGATCTAAGCCTTGGTTACGACGTGAGCACTTGTGTGTCACGACATGATCGTTCCAAAGGAAGCGCACATCTCATTTGGTTGTTACGACATGAGCACATGTGGGCCATGATGTGACAACTCTTGTGTGCCAAACCCCTAATACCGAGGATTGACCCCCTATTTAGAAGAAGTAAGGGCTATGGTTTACTCACCCTCAACCTCCATTACCTCCCTTCACCCTCCAAAAACCCTAATATTCCGTTATTGATCTTTGAGCTCCATTTTTTGTGATTTGAAGCCTTGAAGAAGAAGAGAAGGTATTTGGTGCATCATTTCAGCTTGCTAGTTGCTCCCTCATCATCTTAAGTTGCATTAGGGCTCTTGTAACTCCTCAAGTTCTTGCCTTTTTAGCTCAAGCTTATTAGATCTAATGTTTGGCTCACTTTTCTAATCTTTATGGAGGTTTGAATGTTGGGATCTCATAAAGTTAACAAGTTTATGAGTTCTCAAGACTCCTTTGATACCCTTTGTCCCATATTTGGAATATCAATGAGCTTTGGGTTTCATGCATGAGATTTGATCTCACTTTTCCATTTATTTTGACCTAGCTTGTGTTTGGGACATGCATTGGACATGCATATATAAAAAAAAAACCTACGACTTTTATGGTATTCTGATATGGACAAAGCCTTCTGGAAGGTTTGGATGCCTGGCTTAAAGGATTAAGAGCTTAAGGGATTAGTATATCTAGAGTGTTCCTGACAATGTGGCGCTTTGGTCGTCATGACATGATGAGGGTCTGATCCACAAGTATTTTGTATTCATACGCCACAACGTGACCAATGGGTGGTCAGGATATGGCGGTCGGCTAAATGACCTTTGAGTGTTGACTTTGTGAAAGGTCCCAACTTTCGTTTTTTTGAAAGACCCAAACTTTCATACTTCACAATATCATTACTCCAAAACATGCTACTTGCATATTCATAAAAGCAATATTTTACATTGATAAAGGGATTACAAACTATTAGATAAAAACCGTCTATTACAAAGTGTTATATATATTACATAACTACCCAGGATATTGTAATTTATACAAACATAATCTTTCAACAGTATGTGAACATACTAGTTACTTATCACCTGCAATTGTTAAACATTGATAGGGTAAGCGGTGACGTTTAGTGAGTTCGATAATAGATACAATATAACGTTATGCCATATATATACTTCAATGTGGCAAAAGCAAAGAGGAATAACAAGATGTATGTGTAAATCATGTGACAAGCGTTCATATCAATCAAAGACTTTATTCAAAGATGTACTTTTCAATGCTTGATATACCTCAATAAAACTTTGGCCAAAATGGCATAGAAGACATGTAATTTCTGATTAACATCTTGTTAGATTTCAGGCTTATAGTCCTGTCTGACCATTTGCCAATGCCATAGAATAGAAGTCATTCTCTTACGGAGACATGCTCTACATGGCCAGAGGCTACGTACCAGTACCAATGTGAATCTAAGTCCTTTCACCGATCACATGGTCAAAGGTATTACAATTGCTATAAACATAGCGAATAAAATAAAACGGGAAAATAACTCAGAATAATAACACTGAAAATCACATAGCACATATAACAAATAACAACCGATTGTTCCTATATATTGAACTCACCTTAAGTTAACCAGGGGTTAAAATAGTAATTTGGACAACACTTCGGATTTAAATATAACTTTCTATGTTGAAAACCGGGAGCTTAATTGAAAACCGGGCTCTGGGAAGGTAGGGCTTTAAAACCGAAAAGATAAAATTTTCGGGCTTCTCGGGGGTCTCGGGACGTGTTTCGGGCTTTGGAATCAGTACCAGGGCTTCAGGGGAAGTCAAAATAGTGAATATATGGAATTAGGGTGAAAAAGTGACAAAATTTCAAAGTTAGTCGGCAAGTCTCGCAGGTTGCTATTTATAGGGCCGAGGTTCGGAGGGTGCGCTGGCAGAAGGGACATGCGGCTACTGGAGCAAAGGCCACGAAGCGAGAGGAGGGGAGCTGGCGCGCATGCGAGGCTTGGACATGAAGCAACTAAGCAACTCGGTGGCATCAACAACGTGGGACAACGAGGTCGGACGTGGCTCGGATACGAGGCGACATGGAAAAGCGAGGTTCGGACACCAAGGCGAGGCGCGTCGGACTCTTCGTTGGACCACACTTCGGTCGAATCAGTATGCGACATGTATCGGTTTCGATTTGGGCCACATCTCCGGTGACGCTGCTGCTTCGTGCGAGGTGACGTGGCTGACATTGTTCATGCGAGATTTCTCAAATTTTGAGCTCCGAACTTCTGAAATCCATAATGTTCGCATATGAGCTCCGTTTTTGACGTTCTTTATATGCACGCGTAGCTAAAGTTACGCTCTACAATTTTCGTTTAGACTTCGTCGGCTAATTTTGAATTTATTTTTAATATTATTATTTTTAACAGACAGGGACAGGAAAATCCGTTAAAAATTCATAATTTCTTCATCCGACATCCGTTTTCATCAGACTTTTTACCGTTGTACTACAAATGACGAGACCTTCGTTTCTCATTTAGGATGTATCGGTCAAATATCACTCGATCTAAAATTCGAGTTTTTAGCTGTCTACTGCTAAGTTGAAACTTCGAAAAATCATAACTTCCTCATACGAAGTCAGATTTTGGCGTTCTTTTTATCGAATTTGTCGGTTTAATGAATACGACGACTTTAATTTAGATTACTAAGGCTAAAAATTAGTTTATCAACAACTCACTTTTTATGTCATTCGGCGTCGTACCGGTTTTATCGTGGATCTTCGGTTGGTCATAACTTTTTTGTTATAATTCGGATTTCGACGAGGTTTTCGCCTACAAGTTTCTAACGAGATTTTCTACATCATCAAATAATAAAATTTTATATTTTCGCTAAATTTCACTATTTGGCTTTTAATTGGAATCTCATAAGACTTCCAATATTTTCTGAGTGATTCTAAACATAGTTTTACTTCATTTCTAGTAAAAACCATCTTATTAGAACTCAACACTCTATTTCACAATTTTATTCATTACAAAACACGAATTTAAAACGTGTATGTTACACTTTGACTTGGCCGTTGATTATTTTTACCAAGTTTGACTTTAGGTCAAACTTAGGGTTTTAGGTTGTAGTTTGAGGTTTGGTCCATGTTTGCTATGTAACCTATAGAGTTGGTTATCAGATTTATGATCAGTACTATTGTCTCCTAGATTGCAAGGTGCATTTTCTCATTGTACTTTGTACTGCAGTATGTGTCAGTGTATGTAGGATGTTGGTATATTGTAGTGATCTGTTAGATTTAGTAGATTTGTATGACTACTTGTATTGCTCGTTATTGATTATCTGTTTGCATATGTCGATATAGTGAAGTTGGGTTGAGGGTTTACGCCTTTATATTGTTGGCAAAAAACCCGGGGCAATCCTATTGAGTGTTGTATGGCAAGTTATCGAAGTGTGAGTTTTGGTTACAAGCGGTCTAGTTCTTCGGATACCTCGTTAACCATAACGGGATTTTGGTCGATCCGACCATGATTGAGGCAATTATGCAATGGCAGGTTCTGAAATCTCCTTTTGAGATCAGGAGTTTTCTAGGATTAACAGGATATCCTCGAAGATTCATGGAGGATTTCTCCAAGGATGTTGCACCCTTAACTCGTCTGATGATGAAGGGTGAGGATTTTCGCTGGGGGGCTGAGCAAAAAGCGGCATTCAAGACACTAAGAAAGAAGTTGTATGAGGCCCTAGTGTTGATCCTCCCAGAGGGTATTGAGGATTTTATGGTTTACTGTGATGCTTCAATCACTGGTTTGGGAGCAATGCTTATGTAGCGTGGAAGATTCATTGCGTATGCTTCTAGGCAGTTGAAGCTGCATGAGAGTCAGTATTCAACACATGATCTGGAGTTGGGGGCGGTGGTTTTAGCCCTCAAGATTTGGCAACATTATATGCATGGGGTTCAGTGTACCATCTACACGGACCACAAGAGTTTGATATATCTCATAGATTAACCGAATTTGAACATGAGATGGTGCAGATGGCTTAACATGGTCACAGATTATGTCAACAATATTTTGTATCATCTCGGGAAAGCGAACGTGATATTGATGCTCTAGGCCGAAAGACGGCTAGTTCTTCTATTAGGGATGTGTGTATGAGGATTTCAATACTAGGGAGCAAATGTGGTCATTGATGCTTCTTGATTTGGTTAAGGAGGCTCAGGTCGAGGTACTCAAGAAGGAGAACTAGAAATAGGATAGACTCAAGGGTGAGATTGACAAGTGTATTACTTAAAGTCATGGATTATTGATCTGGTGTGGTCGGGTATGGGTGCTAGACTTTGGTGGAATTAAGCAAAGTATATTGGAGGAAGCCCACAAGCCTAGATTTTCGATACACCCTGGAGCCACCAAGATGTATCAAGATTTGAGACTTAGTTACTGGTGGTCGTGCATGAAAAGAGAGATGGCATGGTATGTCGAGAGGTGCTTGACCTATCGGATGGTCAAGTTCGAGCACTAGAGGCCACATGGAAAGCTACAACTATTTGAGGTTCACATATGGAAATGGGAACATATTAATATGGATTTCATCACCAAGTTACCTTGGAAGGATAAGGAATTTGGCAAGATATGGGTTATCATGGACCGTCTGACCAAGAGCGCTCACTTTCTAGCCATTCGGGAGAGTTCTTCGGCCAAGAAATTGGCCAAATTATGTGTGCGTGAGATTGTTGCTCGACATATTATTCTAGTCTCTATTGTATTTGATCGATATGTTCAATTTACATCGTTTTTTGGCAGAAGTTCTATGAGGAACTGGGTACGAGGTTGCATGTTAACACTATTTATTATTCGCAAACTGATAGTTAGAGTAAGCGGACCATTCAGACACTTGAGGACATGTTGAGAGCCTATGTCATAGACTTCGGTGGAAGTTGAGACTTCTACCCTCCCTTAAGTTAGTTTTCTTATAGCAATAACTATCACTCTAGTATTGGTGCACCCCCATTTGAGCTTCTCTATGGGAGGAAGTATCGTACCCCAGTATGTTGGGGGAGAGATTAGTCATAGAGTCATAGGAAGGACTAAGGTAGTCCTTCAGACAACAGAGCTTATTCCGCAGATTAGACAGAGATTGTTGATATATCAAAGTCGGTCGAATAGTTATGCAGACAACTGTCAATCTGAGTTAGACTTTCGTGTATGTGACATGGTTTTGCTAAAGGTATCACCCTAGAAGTGTGTAATACGCATGAGGGGAAAGATAGGGCCTCGGTATATTGGCCCATTTTGAGTGATTGCCAGGGTTGGCAAGGTAGCTTACAAGTTAGATTTTCCTGAGGAGCTCAGTTAGATCCACAACACCTTCCATGTGTCTCAACTTCAAAAGTGTATGGCTAATGATTCAATGGTTGTTCCTATGGATGATATTCAGGTTAATGATCTCCTAAACTATGTTGAGAAACCAGTGGTGATTTTGGATCAGAAGATGAAGGCCTTGCATAACAAGGTGGTGTCTTTGGTAAAGGTTTAGTGGCAACATAGGAAGGGTTCCGAATGGACATGGGAACCCGAGACAGAGATACGAGAGCATTATTTAGATTTTTCACAGGAGAATACTTCAAGGGAAAACTCTAGTTCAAGTGGGGGGCAATTGTAACACCTTGATATTGAGATATTTTCATTTTAAACCCTAATTATGGGAAGTAATTGCATTTTAAACCTTGGATGAGAATTAATTGAAAAATTGGACCAAATGGAATTTTTGTAAATGTTGAGGCCAACTCGAGTATGTGGGGCGTTCCCCCAGGTATGTTGGGTTTACGTTTCATGACCCTAAACCCTAATATTTTGGCTTTAGACTCTATTTATGTATCCTTAAGTCCCAAATCTGCCTTCTTTCATCAAACTCCAACCCACCTTCGTCCTAAAGCAAACCCTACTCCATTTTGGAGCATTCTTGATCATTTTGTGTGTGTTTTGGTAACATTGAAGGAGAGAGGAAGAAAAGAAGATCATTTGGATGAGTGGAACACTTTAGGTCAAAAATAACATCATCTTTTGGCATTGTTTGGAGGTAAAAAGGTTTGAACTTGACCAAGTGTTGATTAGATCTTGTTTAGTTGTGAAATGGTTTTCTTTTGGTACCATAAGTTTGGTATTGAGTATGGGTTATTCTAATCCATATAAGCCATCCTTTCAGACGTTTTGAAGCATCTAGAAGCATAAAAATGTAATTTTGATTGTTAGATTCCTTCAATGCATGAGTTACAAGGTCCTAATAGGTTAAGTAGTTAGGGTTTTTGTGTTTGGGGATTTAGTGGCCATGCAAGACCATAAAGTTGAAAACTTTATGGTTAAGGACATTATTTTAGGGTTACATCTAGAATATGGAAAAAAATAACTTAAGGATTAAGCTATTAAAAAGAAGGAAAGAAATCCCTCGTGAACGTTGGGAATTACCCAGGAACAGTTAGCATTGGAGGTCAATTTAGCTTGTTTTGGTCAACACTCATCTACGCCAAGCATACAAGATGAGTATACTAGGCGTACTCAGTTGTGTTAACTGGGTTTGATGCTTTGAATTTTTGACTTTAACTAAAATTTAACCAAGTTTAACATAAGGCTATTTTGGGTATTTTGAGTTGTATTTGAGATTGGTCCTTATTTGATGAAAATGTGACAGGTAGATCTAAAATTCGAAGCAGAGACATATTCACCTACTTGTTCGGACTGAGAGGTGAGTTTTTCTCAGTGTTCGTGTGGGTCAAAGACAGCAATGTTGGCCCATTAGTTTTTGTATCTCGGTATGGAGGATGTTGCTATGATGTAGTGAGCTGTTAGATCTCTATTTTGGTATATAGGATGTCGTTATGTGGTAATGATATGTAGAGCTACTTGTTTGTCTGTTTACTAGTTATATGTTTATCTGTTTTGTATATGTCGACATAGTATGGTTGGGTTGAGGTAATACTACTTTGTGCAGAAGCCAACAAACCTGGAGCAAGCCAGACATAAGTTATGGGCCTGGAGGAAACACCAAACTTATGATGTGGGCCCGAGAGCAAGATATACTTGAGTTGTGGGCTTGAAGGGCAAGCGAGACTCATACTGTGCGATTAGGGGTAATCAAGTCTATTAGTTGTGGGCCTAGTTTGCATGTTGTTATATGTTTTTGTGTTGGTACTTTAGGGGAAACTCCCTAAGATTTGGCTTACATTTTTTGTTTATTATTTCAGGTACTGCAGATGATTGTGGGAAAGCGACGACGTTATTATGCACATCTTCCTTTTTATATGATATTTGATTTTGGGATACTCTGATTATGATTTATCCTTTTGAAACAATGGGTTTTTGTAAACACTTTATGATAAATGGTTTGTTTTTGAAAAATTTAAATTTCTATGATTTTTGGGATGCTAAAAGTTGGTATTAGAGCCTTGGTTAAAGAGAATTAGATGAACATTCATGTGAATCGAGACTTAAGCTAACGAACTACAAAATGTTTAAAACGATTTTCAAAATTGTTTTCAAAAGTAATGAAGGAAGGATGCGACATGTACGATCAACCGGAGCAAGAAAATATACCCCAAGTTACCACACTATTATTTGATATGATAATTTATGGAAGAACAACATGCTAGTGATACGCTATGGATCTTCATGAACTGCTTGAAAGATTTTCCTGATATGTGATGCATGATAGTCTACGAGGACTTCTTGTATTTTTGATGAAATTGACATCATTACTATAGTTCCTTAGTGTGTGTATCATAGTGGTGCATAACTAAGACCTTATAGACTAAGAATGTTTTACTTATCCTTATTTCTTATTCTTGTCTGATGAAGGGCTTAGGGTAGAATCAAGTGTTCATCTGTCTATAGGATCTATTGTTATGTATGGTTAGCATGCATGATTGGTTGTAGGTTTGGTGGAAGTTTCATGGGTGAGTTGGTGTCTGATCAACCCGCCAAATAAGGCGTGATTAGTCACTCTCTAGTGAGCGAGGGTAGGGTGTATATGTATCATACTTGTTGTATTCGTTTTGGGTGGTTGTGATGAACCTTGAGACAAATACGGGTAGGTGTGGAAGGTAGTATGTGCCCATACTACTAAAAGTACAGGACCCGTATGCGTAGCAAGGAAGCAAAAAACCGGAAGGGTTTAGTCTCGTCTTATGATTGTAGCAATGCGTATTGTCGATTTTTGTATGTGTTTTGGTTTAATTTTATACTGGTGGAGATGAGAGGATCAGGATCTGGAGCAGGTGGCCAGGATAGGCCAGGATTAACTGATGACTAGATTCGGGAGATCATCGCCACTGAGGTGGCTACTGCTGTCCTGAGGTCTATGTCAGAGATGTTTGGGTCTATCAAGACTGCTATGATTGAGCTCATTGATGATCGATATGTTGTTCATTTTGATGTTGTTACTGTTGCTTGTACCATGGTTGTTTTTACTACATGGACTTCGACAGTATGAAGCACCCGGAGTTTGATGGGGTCAGGGACCCGATTGTAGCCATAAGATGGTTGTCTAATGTGGAAGGTTGTTTTTTTCGCATGTTCTTGCCTTACTTACCAGATGGTCAAGTGCGCCCTAAACCTTCTACGGTCAGGGATGATGGATTATTGGAGATTGGTGAACGACTCTTACACCCTAAGTAGACAACTACTATTACTTAGGAGCAGTTCGTGGAGATGTTTCGTATGAGATACGTTCCTTTGGTGGAGAGGGAGAGGTTGGCTCAAGAGTATCTGGATTTGAGATAGGGGACTAAGAAGGTGACGAAGATCACAAAGACATTTATGGAGTGGGCTCTTTTCTGCCATGAGTTTGCTACTTCTGACCATGCTTAGATTACTCGGTACTTAAGAATTCTTAAGACGGATATTCAACAGTTCGTGTCCACCCAACTTTGTGGTACCCTCATCAAGCTTCAGGAGACTGTGGGGAGGTGGGAGATTGAGATAGAGCTCCACTCGAAGGAGCTGAGGTAGTCTCCTATTCAGTCACAGCCTGCAACGAAGTAATTCAATCCCATTGATTCAAGATCTAGGGAACAAAGGATCCGCACTTGTGACAAGTATGACAAGGTTCATGATAGTTCTTGTCAATTTTCATATGGATGCCAGAAATGTGGCAAGGAAGGGCATTATGCCAAGGATTGCCGTCAGCAGGTTCCAGTACCGAGTACCTGGATTTGTTATCATTGTGACTAGGTTGGCCATATGAAGGCCAACTGTCCCTTTCTCACTGCGAGGTCAACACAGTCTCTAGCACCGGCTACATTAAGGATCACTGATGGACGCCAGGGTAAGGTAGAGCCACTGAGGGCTTGAGTTCGTGCTTTACACCGTACTGTGGAGGAGGCCAGGGCGGTGCCAGGCGTCGTTAATGGTATGCTTTTGTTTATTTCTCTTTCATTTTGTTTTATGCTATGCTTATGATTATGTTTATTTTAGGTATATTCTTAGTGAACTCCTTGCCTACTCTTGTACTTTTTTGACTCTAGTGCGAAATAGTCGTTTGTGTCTTAGTCCTTTGGTAGGAGTTTTGATATAACTCTTGGAGAGTTGGCGTGCCTGTTGCGGGTTTCTATCACCAACGAACATGGGGTTTCTGCATCGAGCATTATCATGGTTGTGGCATGGAGATTTTTTGGGTGCCTTATCTGATTGATTTGATCCCTATCCCTATGGGGTATGTATGTGTGATAGTCGGGATGTACTGGTTGGGCATACATGGTGTGATGATTGACTGCAAGGGTCAATGCAAGGTAGTTCGAACTCCAAGTAAGGGAGAATTGATTATTTATGGAGAGGCTACCAGGGTTGGGTCAACCTTATGTTCTGTTGCCACGACTTGATAGTATATTCAACATGGTTGTATGAGTTATCTTGCATATATGGTTAATATTAGACCCGGAGAGCAAGCTTTGGTCTCGAATGTGCCTGTGGTTAGAGATTTTGATGATCTGTTTCCAGAGGAGTTACCAAGTGTGCCTCTGGAGAGATAGGTCAAGTTCAAGATTGATTTGGTTCTAGGTGCGGCTCGATTTCAAAGGATCCATATCGATTGGTACCACCTAAGATGTAGGATTTGTCCTCTCAGCTTCAGGAGTAATTGGGCAAGCAGGTTACCAGACTGAGCAGTTCACCGTTGGGAGCACCGATATTGTTTTTCAATAAGAAGGATGGATCACAACGGATGTGCATTAATTACCGGGAGTTGAACAACTTAACAATGAAGAACCATTACCCACTTTCGTAGATTGATGACCTCTTTGATCAATTACAGGATACATCTTGGTCCTTTGATATCGATTTGATTTCGGGGTAACATCAGATGAGGGTTAAAGGGGAGGCTGTGGAGAAGACCACATTTCAGATTTGTTATGGTCATTATGAGTTCGTGGTGATGCCATTCAGCTCTCTAATGTGCATGCGATAATTATGGATTTGATGAATCAAGTATGCAGGGGGACGCTCGATCGATCAGTTATCGTTTTCATAGATGATATCTTGGTGTATTCCAATACTAGGGAGCAGCATGAGGAGCACCTTTAAGAGCTTCTGGGAGTTTTGAGGAGAGAACGGTTGTATGCCAAGTTCTTAAAGTGTGAGTTTTGGTTACGAGAGCTTCAGTTATTAGGAAACCTCGTTAACTAGAGTGGGATTTTGGTCGATCCGACCAAGATTGAGGCGGTTATGTAGTTGGAGGTTCTGAAATGTCATTCTGAGATTAGGAGTTTTCTAGGATTAGCAGGATATTATCGGAGATTCATTCAAGATTTCTCCAAAGTTGTTATACCCCCTCACTTGTCTGAAAAACAAGGGTGTGGATTTCCAATGGGGTCTTGAGAAGTAGGCGGCGTGCGAGACACTAAGACGAAAGTGGTACCAGACCCCAGTGTTGACCCTCATAGAGGGTGTTAAGGATTTTATAGTTAACTGTGATGCTTCCATCACTAGTTTGGGAGTGATGTCTATGCAACATGGGAAATTTATTGTGTATGCTTCTAGGTAGCTAAAGCCACATGAGGGTCGGTATATGACACATGGTCTGGAGTTAGGGACTATAATGTTTGACCTCAAGATTTGGAAACATTATCTGTATGGGGTTCAATGTACCATGGACAAGGACCACAAGAGTTTGAGATATCTCATGGATCAACCGAATCTGAACATGAGGCAGTGCAAATGGCTTGATGTGGCCAATGATTATAACTACGGGATTCTGTCTCACCCTGGGAAAGCAAATGTGGTCACTGATGATCTGAGCTGCAAGTCAGCTAGTTTTTCTATTAGGGATGTGTGTATGAAGATTTTGATTGATTCTACGCTTCTTGATTTGATTAGGGAGGCACAGGCTGAGGGATTTCAGAAGTCGAATTGGAAACAAGAGAGACTCATGGGTGAGATTGACAAGTTTATTAGTAACATCCGTGGATTATTGACCAGGTGTGGTTGGGTCTGGGTGCCAGATATTGGTGGGATTAGGCAGACTGTACTGGAGGAAGCATACAATTCTAGATTATCGATACACCCTGGAGACACCAAGATGTATCGGGATTTGATACTCAATTACTGGTGGCCATGCATTAAGAGAGAGATTGCATGGTATGTCGAGAGGTGATTCACCTTGTGGATGGTCAAGTTCAAGCACCAAAGGCCACATGGAAAGCTACAACCATCGGAGATTCCCATGTGGAAATGGGAACATAATACTATCGATTTCATCACCAATTTACCTCAGACGGATTAGGGATTCAACGTGATATGGGTTAGCGTGGACCATATGAAGAAGAACTCCCATTTTCTAGCCATTTAGGAGAGTTCTTCGGTCGAGAAATTGGTCGAATTATGCATGCCTGATTTTGTTGCTCGACATGGTATTCTAGTATCGATTGTATTTGATCCAGATGTTTGTTTTACATCTCGTTTTTAGTAGAAGTTCCATGAGGAACTCGGTACGAGGTTGCATCTTAACACTGTTTATTATCCGCATACTGGCAGTCAGAGTGAGTGGACCATTCAGACACTTGAGGACATGTTGAGTGTTGGTGCCATAGACTTCGGTGGGAGTTGGGACTCCTACCTTCCCTTAGCAGAGTTTTCTTACAAATACAACTGTCACTCCAGTATTGGTGCACTGCCATTCGAGCTTCTCTGTGGGAGGAAGTATCTTACACTAGTATGTTGGGGAAAGATTGGTCATAAAGTCATGGGAAGGACTGAGGTAATCCTTCAGACAATAGAGCTTATTCAGAAGATTAGATAGAGATTAAAGACAACTTAGAGTTGATAAAAGGGTTATGCTGACAAGAACGATCTGAGTTAGAGTTTCATGTCGGTGACATGGTTTTGCTGAAGGTATCACACTGGAAGGGTGTAATATTCTTTAGAAAGAGGGGAAAGTTGGGTGATTTCTACGGTTGACAAGGTAGCTTATAAGTTGGATTTTCTTGAGTAGCTCAGTCAGATCTACAACACCTTCTATGTGTCTCATCTTCAAAAGTATGTGGTTGATGATTCAGTGGTTGTTCCTATGGGTGATAATCAGGTTGAGGATCGCCTGAACTATGTTGAGAGACTAGGTTTAATTTTGGATTAGAAGACGAAGGCCTTGCACAACAAGGTGGTGTCTATGGTCATGGTTGAGTGGCATCATCGAAAAGGTTCCATATGGAAATGGTAACCCGAGACAAAGATGCGAGAGCATTACCTGGAGTTGTTCATAGCAGAGGACTCCAAGGACGAAATATAGTTCAAGAGGGGGAGAATTGTAACATCTTCATGTTGGGGTATATTTATTTTAAACCCTAAGTATGAGAATTAATTTCATTTTAGAACTGGAATGAGAATTAAATGCAAAATTGAACCAAATGGCATTTTCGTCAATATCCGGGCCAACTTAAGTATGATGGACGTTTCCCCGGGTACAGTAGGTGGACGTGCCTTGACCCCAAACCTTAATATTTAGGGCTTTGACCGTATTTAAGAATCCTTATGTCCCAAACATGCCTTCTTTCATCATCCTCCAACCCACCTTCGTCCCCAAGAAAATCCTAATCCATTTTAGAGTATTCTTGAGCATTTTGTGTGTGTGTTTTAGTAACCTTAAAAGAAAGAGGAAGAAGAAAAGATCATCTTGGATGAGTGGAACACTTTGGAACTAGAATGATATCATCATTTGGCATCATTTGGTGGTAAAACGTTTTAAACTTGATCAAGTGTTCGTTAGATCTTGTTTAGTTACAAATTGGTATTCTTTTGGTCCCATAAGCTTGGTATTATGAATATGGGTTACTCTAATCCATATAGGTTGTCCTTTCATACATTTTGAAGCATCTAGAAGCATAAAAATGTAATCTTGATTCTTAGATTCCTTCCATGAATGAGTTACAAGATCTTAATGGGTTAAGTAGTTAGGGTTTTTGTGTTTGGACACTTAATGGCCATGCAAGACCATAAATTTGCAAACTTTATGGTTAAGGACATTAATTTAGGGTTAGATATGGAATATGGATAGAAGAGCTTAAGGGTTAAGCTCTTAATAAGCAAGGAAATAAGCCATTACCAAATGTTGGGCATAGCCCAGGACCACTTAGCATTCGAGGTCAACTCAGCCCATTTTGGTCAACAATTGTGTACGCCAAGCATACAAGTTGAGTACGTTGGGCGTACTCAGTTGTGTTGAATAGGTTTGACCTTTTGACTTTTTGAGTTTAACAATAATTTGACAAAGTTTTCCCTAAGGGTATTTTGGGTATTTTAAGTTGTATTTGAGATTAGTCCTTATTTGAGGAATAAGTGACGGGTAGAGTTGTGATTCGGAGTAGAGACGTATTCAACTACTTGTTCGGACTGAGAGGTGGGTTTTTTGTACAATTATTGTGGGTCGAAGGCACCAATTTCGACCCATTAGTTTATGTGTCCTGGTATATAGGATATTGCTATGTGGTAGTGATTTATAGAGTTTCTTTTTTGTCTATTTACCAGTTATATGTTTATCTATTTTGTATATGTTGGCATAATATGTTGGGTTGAGGTAATACTGCTTTGTGCAGAAGCCAACAAACTCGAGAGCAAGCCATCCATAAGTTGTGGGCCTGGAAGGCAAGCCAGACTTATGTTCTGTGCTCGGGAGCAAGCTATACTTGAGTTGTGGGCCTGAAGGGCATGCCAAACCCATACTATGCGATTAGGGGTAATCTAGTCTATTGTTTGTGGGCCTAATTTGCATGCTATTATATGTTTTTGTGTTGGTACTTAAGGGGAAACTCCCTAAGATTTGGCTTACAGTTTTTGTTTATTATTTCAGGTACCTCAGATGCTTGTGGGAATGCGAAGGTGTTATTATGCACATCTTCCTTTTCATATGATATTGGATTTTGGGATAATTTGATTATGATTTATACTTTTGGAAAAATGATTTTAAAACACTTTATGGTTAATGTGTTGTCATTGAAAATTTTAAATTTCTATGCTTTTTGGTATATTACAAGCAGCAAGGCAATTCAAACCCATCGATTCATGATTCTGAGGTCAGAGGTGCCACACTTGTGGCAAGTGCAGGAAGGCATTTGAGGGAGCATACCAATCTACAACTAGATGCCACAAATGTATCAGTGAGGGTCATTATGCAAAGGATTTCCGCTAGCATGCTCCGCCGTCAAGCTCTTTTATTTGTTACCAATATGATCACGTTGGCCATGTGAAGGATAACTACTCATTAATTGTTGTGAGACCCGTGCAAGCACCAGATCTGACCACCATTCAGATCACAGAAGAAATCTAGGGGAGGGCTGAGGCCCTACAAGCCAAGGGTCGTGCATTTCAGCTTACAACAGAGGAGGCCAGGGAAGTGCCTTTTGTCGTTACCAGTATGTATTCATTTGGTATTCTGTCAAGTTAATTTTTGTATGCTTATGTTTGTATTCCTAATAGGTACCTTCTTAGTGTATTGCTAACCTACTCTTGTGCTTTTTGACTTGGGTATGAGTTAGTATTTTGTATCTCAGTCGTTCAGTAAGGGTTTCGATATGACCCTTAGGGAGTTGGGGCATTCGTTTCAAGTTTCCATCGCCAACAAACACAAGGTCTCTACTTTGATTGTGTTTCATGATTGTACTTTAGAGATTTTTAGGGTGCCTTACCCAATTGACATGATTCCCATCCCTGTGGTGGATAGGTGCATGATTGTGGTGATGGATTGGTTGAGTAGGTTTGGAGTTGTGAGCAATTGCGAGAGGAAGCTGGTGGTGGTTATAACCCCAAGTGAGGGAGAACTAACCATTTATGGCGAAGTTTCCAGGATTGGTTTGACTTTTTCTTCGGCTGCTAGGGTTAGGCAGTATCTCCAACATGGGTGTTCAGGTTATCTTACATATATGGTTGACACTCGAGTTGAAGAGAAGGTCGTGGTTTCACATGTGTCTGTGGTTAGGGAGTTTCAGATGTTTTCCTAGAGGAATTTTCCGGCATGCCTCCCGTGAGTCAGGTGGAGTTTAGGATCGATCTGATACCCAGTTTGTCCCCAATTTCTAAGGAATCGAATCGCCTCGCACCACAATAGATGCAAGAGTTGCCCTCCCAACTCCAAGAGTTGTTGGGTAAGCAGTTCATCAGATCGATCAATTCACCCTGGAGAGCACCAATTCTATTTGTGAAGAAGAATGATATGTCCCTCCATATTTGTATAGATTATTGGAAGTTGAACAAGTAGACGATAAAGAATCATTACCTACTTCCTAGGATTAATGATCTTTTCGATCAGTTATAGGGTGCATCTTGGTTGTTTAAGATTGATTTGAGGTCGGGTTACTATCAGATGAGGGTCATAGAGGAGGATATGGAGAAGACAACATTCCAAACTCATTATGGACATTATAAATTCGAGGTGATACCGTTTGGGCTCACCAATGCACTTACAACAACTATGGATTTGATGAATCGGGTATGCAGACCGATGCACGACCGATCGGTCATTGTTTTCATTGATGATAATCTGGTCTACCCCAAGACCAGGGAGCAGCCTCAGGAGCATATTTGAGAGTTACTTGGAGTGCTGAGGCGGGAGAGGCTACATGTAAAGTTCTCCAAGTATGAGTTATGGTTAGGAGAGCTCCAGTTCTTGGTGATGGGTTTTGAGCATTCTAAAACTTCCTAAGTGTACATGCAACCTTAATAACCTTGGATCTATGTTTGTCTAATTATCATGCAAAGTTGAATTCCAAGGTTATATTCATATCTAGCATACATGGGGAACAGTTTTTAACTTGAATGAAAGATAGAATAACTTACCTTGTTGTTGCTTATGTTCCTTGAAACCTTGTGAGCCTAGCACCCCAAGTGTGATGCCTCAAATGCTTCACACAACACCAAATGCTCTTGGAAATACTTTTGAGAGAATGCACACTTCTTGAAATCGGCCTAGCCCTCTTGTTTCATATGTGTAGCCGATTTTGGTGGAGAATGAGATTCTTATATAGTGTTGACACATCTAGGGTTACACCATGTAAACCCTAATGTGTCATGACTCTTCATTTCCATGACCCATGGGTTTGTAACTCCCATGGAGCATCCTATGGGTGGAACCCAACTTGATAATCCATGGAGCCTCTTAGCCTACTATACAAGATATGGATGATTTACATAATCAACCCATATATTTAATTAGTTATCTTTTGATCACTTAATTAATTCTAAATTAATTCTTGATCAAACTAATCAAATAATATTATTAATATATTAGAACTTATAATATATTAATAATCTCCAAATGTTATTTCTCTCATTTAGTCTATCCAATTGCATGGTGCCATGCAACCCAAATGGACCACGCCGGGTCGGGTCAAGTACATACCAGAAATAGTTATGGACTTAGACACCTTATCCAACAGTCTCCCACTTGGATAAGTCTAATAACTATTACTGCAAGTATGACTTCAGGAACCGATCGGCAATCGTAGCTCTTTTCAAGGTTTCTCGGAACTGAGAAGATGATGGTACGCCATTTAAGATAAGTGATCATATAATCCTTTGTTCTAGATATCAGCCTGACAAATACATGGAACAATGTCTTACTTATTGTCCAGCAGTTTGTTTCTCGATTTCCGATTTGTTTGACAAAGAACTTAATTGAACACATCAACTTAGTTCTAACCAGGCCCGGTACATTGTTCAAAACAAAATCATCAAGGGGCCCAGATACCAACTTCGAATCCAAGAAGGAACAGATAAACTTTGACTCATATGTTTGTTCTACCACTCATTGAATTATACACAAAAGCACGTTTTATAGCATCGAGTTACCAATGCGTTTTCGTACAATCAATGCATAACCAACTTGTAAGTAACAAATCATATCTCTAGGTTTGAAGACTTATATGATATTACCGTCTCACGATCACTCGAGATAGAATTCCATGAAGTGATTCTAGTGAGCGTGGGTGGAGTCCAATGCTCAGAATTTATGAGCACTCATGATTGTTGTAGCCTTGTCCAACACCGTAGACCTCTGCAACCAATCATGACAGTCTTGATTCATACCTACTTCCGACATATGACCAACTGTGGAGGTTTGAATAATATGTTATACCAAACAAGATTATTCTGGAAGTCAAAACATAAAAACGAAATATAGTAAACGATCGACAAGAGATAGCAACACTTTACTCATAAATAAAACACCTTTTATTCATCATCTAATGTCAATTACACTTTACAAATTTCGAGGTTATCTAACTACTAAATCTAATATCATCCTTCAGCCCTATGCTCCGAGCATGCTGGAGATGCTTAACCTGAGTCAGTCCCTTCGTGCGGGGATCTGCTGGGTTGTCATCCGATGATACCCTCTTTTCCATGAGGAGTCCTTCTTCTATTCGATGTCTGATAAAATGGTATTTTCTGTCGATGTGTCTGGATCTCCCGTGATCCCTTGGTTCCTTGGTTAAGGTAACAGCGCTTTCACTATCACAGAAAATTTCCATTGGCTCTTTAATAGCTGGTACAACTCCAAGGTCTCCGATGAAGTTATTTAGCCATATAGCCTCCTTTGCCGCTTCGCTCGCTGCAATATACTCTGATTCACAAGTTGAATCAGCCACTGTCTCTTGCTCGGAACTCTTCCAATAAATTGCTCCTCCGTTTAGGGTAAAGAACCAGCCCGACTGAGAGCGGAAATAATCCCTATCAGTCTGGAAGCTAGTATCACTATACCCTACAACTCTCAAGTCATCACTCCCATCGAGGGTAAGGACCCAGTCCTTAGTCCTCTGTAGGTACTTGAGGATATTCTTTACCGCAGCCCAGTGTGCCTTGCCAGGGTTCCGCTGATACCTTCTAAGCATGCTCAGGGCAAAGGCTACATCAGGTTGAGTACACGTCATAGCATATATGATCGATCCTACAGCCGAAGCATAAGGTATTCAACTCATTTCTGCTATCTCAGCCTCAGTGCTAGGGCTTTGTGTCTTACTCAATCTGGCGTTACTCTGGATAGGTAACTCTCCTTTCTTGGAGTCCTACATGCTGAATCTCTTCAGCACCTGATCCAAGTAGGTACTCTGACTAAGTCCAATTAGTCTTTTACTCTGATCTCTCAAGATCCTTATCCCTAGAATATAGGCAGCTTCACCAAGGTCCTTCATAGAGAAATACTTCCCAAGCCAGGACTTAACTTCCTGCAGGTTTGGGATGTCATTTCCTATGAGTAGTATGTCATCCACATACAATACCAAAAAGCTAACTATACTCCCACTAGCCTTGACATACACACAAGATTCATCTTCACTCCTAGAAAAGCCAAATTCCTTGACCTTTTCATCAAAGCAAAGATTCCATCTGCGAGGTGCTTACTTCAATCCATAAATGGATTTCTCAAGCTTACACACTCTATTAGGGTACTTGTTGCTGACAAAACAATCTGGCTGACTCATGTAAACATCTTCAGCCAACTTTCCATTAAGGAAAGCGGTTTTGACATCCATTTGCCAAATTTCATAGTCATGAAATGTAGCTATGGATAACATAACCCTAATAGACTTAATCTTGGCTACTGGAGAAAAGGTCTCATAATAATCCACTCCAGGAGTTTGAGAGAAGCCCTTTGCTACTAGTCGAGCCTTATAAGTGTGTACATTACCATCCATATCGGTCTTCTTCTTGAAGATCCATTTGCACCCTACTGTCTTACGACTTGCTACATTCTCAACCAAGTTCCAAACTTGATTGTCATACATGGATTGTATCTCGCTATCCATAGCCTCTTTCCATTTAGCAGACTCGGGGCCTGCCATGGCTTCCTCGTAGATGTTAGGGTAATCCAGACCTACTAGTGTCCCATCACTAGTAAGTGTCTCACCTTTTGCAGTAATATGGAAACCATAGTAATGCTCAGGTGCACTCCTAACTCTCGTGGAACGCCTCAGAGGTACAGATTCGCCAATTGGTTCAACAGGAGTTTCCTTCTCAAGTTGAGGGCTAGTGTTTGAAGTTCCTTCACCACTTGACTCTTGAATTTCTTCAAGATCAATTTGCCTCCCACTGTCTCCTTGGCTTATAAACTCTCTTTCTCAAAAGACTCCTCTTCTTGCTACAAAGACCACATTATCACTAGGTCTGTATAAGAGGTAACCAAAGGATTACTGTGGGTAGCCGATGAAAATACACCTCTCGCTTCGAGGTTCGAGCTTATCATGAGTCTCGCGTCTCACGAAAGCCTCGCAACCCCAAATCTTGATGTGGTCTAGTTTGGGTACTTTACTAGTCCACATCTCGTGAGGAGTTTTGGCAACTTTCTTTGTAGGGACTAGATTAAGGATATGGGCGGCAGTCTCTAAGGCATACCCCCAGAATGAGATTGGTAGCGAAGCTCGACTCATCATGGAACGAACCATGTCTAAAAAGGTTCGATTACGCCTCTCAGCCACACCATTCAACTGCGGTGTCCTGGGAGGTGTCAATTGTGAGACAATCCCACATTCCCTTAGATAGTCGAGGAACTCTGAACTAAGATACTCACCACCTCGATCGGATCGAAGCATCTTAATGTTCCTGCCCAATTGATTCTCGAATTCCTGTTTAAATTCCTTAAACCTTTAGAAAGTCTCTGACTTATGCTTGATTAAGTAGACATATCCATATCTACTGTAATCATCAGTAAAAGTCAAATAATAACGATTAGCATCCCTTGTGGCATGTTTGAATGGTCCACACACATCCGTGTGTACAAGGTCCAACAAACCTTCACCCCTCTCACACGAGCCTATGAAGGGTGACTTTGTCATTTTTCCAAGTAAGCATGATTCGCAACTATCATCTGACTTTAGGTCAAACGACTCCAAGACTCCATCCTTTTGGAGTTGGCCTATGCGTTTCTTGTTTATATGTCCAAGACGACAATGCCATAATGATGCTTTATCCATGCCATAATGATGCTTTATCCAAGTTATTATTATTAAGAGAATCAATACACAAAACATTATTTCCTAAGTTATCTACAACAGATACAGCTTCATACACACCATCACAAGGTAATGCTTTAAAATAAAGAACATTATTAAAGAAAGCATTAATCGAACCAATTTCATTATCAAATGAAAAGGTGAAACCTTGTTTGTACAATGCATGAAAGGAAATAATATTTCGTTCCATTTCTGGCGAATAACAACATTTATTCAAATCTAAATTTAACCCACTACTTAGCAACAAAGTATAAACTCCACTCTTGGTGACAGGTGTAACTTTCTTATTCCCCATGATTAGGTTTATTCTTCCTTGCTCCACATTCTCACTTCTTCTTAGTCCCTGCAAGTCACAGCAGATATGAATACCACAACCGGTATCAAGGACCCAAGATTTAGAATGGGGTGAGTTATTAGAAATGATAGTGTAAATACCTGCATGGTTGGGTTTAACTTTCCCATCCTTCACATCTTGCTGGTATTTTGGGCAGTTCCGCTTCCAATGTAATTTTCATGGCAATAGAAGCATTCAGCCTCTTTTGGGTCAGAAGAAGGAGTGACGAAACCTTTCTTGGTTCCACTTGAAGAAGAGCCATCAAGGGTCCTAACCTTGGTACCCTTCGAAGAACTCTTTCTCTTCTTCTCTTGACTTTTCCCGATTGCCAAAACCGGAGTGGAGTTTGGAGTAGGAGTGTTAACAACTGACTTCCCCTTAAGACCTGTTTCAGCGGTCTTGAGAAGTCCCTGAAGTTTGCTGAGTGTGACCTCTTCCTTATTCATGTGATATGTCATGCGGAATTAATCATAGCACGATGGTAAGGAGCGCAAAATGATATCTATTGCAAGCTCCTCAGGGAATTTCACATTAAGCTTTAGCAATCGATCCACATACCTTTGCATTTTCTGCATGTAGCTCGTGACGGATTCCCCATCCTTCATCATGGTTGTTATCATGGATCAGATGATTTGATACCTCTCTTGTCGTGCACTTTGATGGTATCTTTCCATCAAATCTTGGTGCATTTCATAAGGGTAGAAATCCTCATAGGAATTTTGGAGTTCCGCTGTCATCGTGGCCATCATGATGCATGCCACTTTCGTAGCATCCCTTTCATGTGCCTGAAAATCAGCGATCTCCTGGGGAGTTGTAGTGGTCTCATCAATCTCCTTAAGCTCCTTGTCAAGGATATATTCTTTGTCCTCGTAGCAGGTAATCATCCTAATGTTTCTGATCCACTCATTGAAGTTGGATCCATCAAAAGTGACTTTCCCACACAAGTTTATAAGGGTAAAGGAGCCATTAGGATTAGAGCCAAAAGCAGCATTGTTTGAAGACATCTGAAGGAAGAGGACAAGATTAGTTTAGATATTAAGAGAGTCCTTAATAAAACACCCAAATGTAATATTAAGGCTAGGATCCAATCACAATATATTATAACTTAGAAGAGGTATGCCGTAATCCAAGCTATAACATATTTGAAAGGTAGGTGAATGACGATTCACCAATTTCCACCACGAAAACTGAAATATTAAATATTAGGTTTTTGATTGGTTCTTAGAAATTCCTAGATTCTTTGAGATTCAATGAACTTTTCAAAGGCATGTTTCAATCTCGAGTGTGCCCTACAAGTTTTGTGACTGGGATACCGAGGATCACAAAACGAGGTGTGAAGTAACCATGCAAATCACTTGGTACCGTTAAAGTTTATCACTCAATCGATGTGCCGGTAAACCACACACGCTCCATCGATACTATAATAAACCTTAAGTCACCCTTTACCTACGTTGTTAAGTCCAAGTTAGTGTGGCGGTTAACCACACACGCTCCACTAACGACTTAAACAAAGTGTAAAGTGTAATTTCATGGATTAGCACCTTATTCACATTTTTCCTAAAGTAACTAAGATTGAGAATTTAATAAAACATTTAGTTACTTTATAATATTCATCATACTTTTAATGAGAATTTATAAGTCGTTGTCCTACCCGTTCGGCTAACGACCCTCCACCAGTCAAGCGAGTGGTGGGTGAGAGTGAACACCCATTAAGTTGCCATTTTATAGGCAACAACCTTATACCCACCTTATAGACCGGCTTCGTGAATGAGGCGTACTAGCGGTAAGACGACTTTGTTCTTATACATACATACATATATATATATATATATATATATATATATATATATATATATATATATATATAATTATTAAATAATAATAATATAAGTATAAGGGTTGAATTTTAACTTTTAAAATTCTAAGGGTTGGAACTAAAGTTTTAGCAGGACTTTACTTGTTCCAAAACTTGAGGGCAAGTTTTGTAAACTTCCAAAACTTTTCATTTCTTGTAACTTATGAGTTTAATAGAGTAATAAAAATAAAGACTCTTCATTTTTCTAACTCTTGTGTTCTTTTAATGGTTTTAATTCAAGTGACTTTTGGTTTTCCATAACTTGAGGACAAGTTATGGATTCCATTAAAACACATTATAATCAAGAATTAATCTACCACATAGGTTACAAATAATTCCTATGATCATCTAAACATCATAAGAACAAGAACATGAATATGAACACTTTCATAAATCAAAATTACACTTAAAACTTTGTAATTTTGATAACTAGTTGTTGTAAATGAATTAGCAAAGAAATTACACCATCTAAAACAAGTTTTCAAGTACCAAAACAGTTTAGGGTAATGTTTCTAATCCATTTCCAGCAACTAAAGTCGAAAATCTGCACTCTGTGGCTCCTACTCGCCAAGTGCATGAACCTACTCGACGAGTAGGTTGAAGATACAAGTGAACTTGGTGAGTCCCCCCATGGACTCGGCGAGTTCAGTAGGCAGACAACAAGTTTTTCGACTTTTTTCAACTTTTTAGCACAAATAACAAACAAACAAAGCCTAGGCTCCGATACCACTGATGGGTTTTGAGCATTCTAACACTTCCTAAGTGTACATGCAACCCTAATAACCTTGGATCTATGTTTGTCTAATTATCATGCAAAGTTGAATTCCAAGGTTGTATTCCTATCTAGCATACATGGGGAACAATTTTTAACTTGAATGAAAGATAGAATAACTTACCTTGTTGTTGCTTATGTTCCTTGAAACCTTGTGAGCCTAGCACCCCAAGTGTGATGCCTTAAATGATTCACACAACACCAAATTGTCTTGGAAAGACTTTTGAGAGAATGCACACTTCTTGAAATCAGCCTAGCCCTCTTGTTTCATATGTGTAGCTGATTTTGGTGGAGAATGGGATTCTTATATAGTGTTGACACATATAGGGTTAAACCATGTAAACCCTAATGTGTCATGACTCTTCATTTCCATGACCAATGGGTTTGTAACTCCCATGGAGCATCCATGGAGCATCCTATGGGTGGAACCCAACTTGATAATCCATGGAGCCTCTTAGCCTACTATACAAGATATGGATGATTTACATAATCAACCCATATATTTAATTAGTTATCTTTTGATCACTTAATTAATTCTAAATTAATTCTTGATCAAACTAATCAAATAATATTATTAATATATTAGAACTTATAATATATTAATAATCTCCAAATTTTATTTCTCTCATTTAGTCTATCCAATTGCATGGTGCCATGCAACCCAAATGGACCATGCCGGGTCGGGTCAAGTACATACCAGAAATATTTATGGACTTAGACACCTTATCCAACACTTGGGACATCTCATCAATCAAAATGGGATTCTATTCCATCGGACAAAGATTAAGGCATTTATGTAGTGGGAGGTCCCAAAGTCCCCATTTAAGATCATGAGTTTTCTGGGGTTGGTAGGTTACTATTGGAGAATCATTCAAGATTTTTCCAAGATTATTGTTCTTTTAACTTGCTTGACCAACAAGAGTGTGGATTTTAGTTGGGGGCTAGTCCACCAGGCCATATTTTAGAATTTGAGGCAGAAGTTATGTGAGGCCCTGGTATTTACCCTTCCTGAGGGTGTTGTGTATTTTGTGGTATTTTGTGATGCTTCGATCACAAGTTTGGGGTTGTATTTATGCAGTGGGGTAGATTCATTTCATATGCATCGAGGCAAGTAAATCCTCATGAGGTTAAGTATTAGACACACGAATTGGATTTTGGGGTTGTGGTATTTTCCATCAATATTAAGAGTCATTATCTCTATGGTATATATTCTACCATCTACACGGATCATAATAGCTTGAGATATCTTATGGACCAATTGAATATGAATATTAGGCAACGAGGGTGGATTGACATGGTTAAGGATTATGACTGTGAGATTCTTTATCATCTAGGGAAGGCTAATATGGTCGTTGATGCTTTGAGCAACAAGGCAGCTTGTGCTCTTGTCTGAGGAATCTATTTGAGGACGACCATCGACCACCACTCTTAGATTTGATTAAGGAGGTTCAGGTAGAGGGAATCAATAGGGATAACCAGTAGAAGGAGAAGATTAGAGGCCATATTGGAATATTTTCCACCAATAGTAGCAGGCTTATGACCCAATGTGGGTGGGTTTGGGTCCTAGTTTCTGGTGGATTCTGTCAGACATTGATGGAGGAGGCTCATAAGTCCTGATTCTCGATTCACCTTGGAGAAAAAAAAAAGAAGTATTGAGACTTGAGACTTAGCTATTAGTGGCCATGCATGAAGCGAGACACAACTTGGTATATGGAGAGATGCTTAACCTGTCGGATGGTCAAGGAAGAGCACCATAGGCAGCATGGTAAGTTGCAACCCTTGGAGGTTCCCATGTGGAAATGGGAGTAGATCACAATGGATTTCATCACCAATTTATCAAGGACGACCAAGGGATTTGATTTCATATGGGTTATTATTGACCTCTTGACCAAGAGTATCCATTTTCTTACCATTTGGGAGAGTTATTCGGCTGAGAAATTGGCTTATGTATATGTGGATGAGATCATTGATCACCACGGTGTACCAGTTTCCATCATATCCGGTGATGTGTGTTTCACTTCTCGGTTTTGGCAAATGTTTCATGAAGAGTTAGGCACGAGACTGCTTTTCAACACTTCTTATCACCCTCAGATAGATGTCCTGAGTGAGCAGACTATTTAAATGCTCTAGGATATGTTGAGGTCTTGTGTTGTCGATTACAGTGGAAGTTGGGACTCCTACCTTCCCCTAGTTGAGTTTTGTTACGATAAAAACTATCATTTCAACATTGGTGCACCTCCATATGAGTTTATATATATGTGAGAAACCCCTTCTCTAAACTTTACAATATTAATACTCCAAACATGGTACATGTATATTCATAATATAATTTACAAACATCTGGATACAAACCAACTATTGAGATTTTTACAAAGTTTTATATATCACATAACTTCCCAGGAATTTATAGAATAAGTACAAAAGTGATAATATTAAATTTTTTACATCTTCCAAAAAGTACATGACTATAGTGGATGCTTATCACGTGCAATAGTTAAACACTGAGAGAGGTAACGCTTAGTGAGTTCAAAAATAGATACAATATAACGCTATGTCATATATATATAACAATATGACAGAAGCAAAGAGGGACAAAGAACAACAAAGACACATGTGTATCATATGACAGGCTTTCCATATCAACCAATGATTTGATTCAAAGATTTACAATCAATGAGATACAATAATTTCAACATGATATACATCAATAAGACTTCAGCCCAAGTGGTACAGAAAATAAACAATTTTTATTATCATTTTGCTAGAATATACATGCTTTCAGCCCTACCTAGCCCGATGCCAATACCAAAAGTGATACAAGTGATGCTCTACATGGCCAAAGGCACAAAGACAATACCATAAGTGATACGAGACACTCTATACATGGCCAAAGGCATAAATCCAATACCAGAATGATACGAGACATGCACTACATGGGCAAAGGCTCAAAGCTAATACCAAAAGTGATACGGGACATGCTCTACATGATCAAAAGTAATAAAACCAGAATAACACCGGAAAGCACATTGAACATATCGCATAACATACAATTGCCCCTATATTGAACTCACTGTGAAATAATCGGATGTTAAAATTGTAATTTGGGCAACACTTCATTTCTAAAAATGATTTTCTTTGATGAAACCATGAGTTTTTGTTGAAAATCGGGCTTTGTGCGGGTAGACTTTCAACCGAAAATATGATTTTCTCGGGGTCTTCGGTGCTCCGGGACTTGCTTCGGGTGTTGGGGTGATTTCCTAGGTTTCGGGGGGGGGGGGGGGGGGGGGGGAGGTGGGGGGTTTGGGTAGTAATACAGAAAGTAGAGGGTGTGAAAAGGTAAAATTTTCTAAACAAGTTCGGGCAGCCTCACACCCTATTTATAGTATCCGAAGCACCTGATTATGTTGGGTATAATTTCATGGCACACGGGACGTACTTCTTTACCTTCCACTATGCTGGGTGTATAACGATTACGTTGGGAGTAGGAGGGATCATCTTGGACGCGTCATAGCTACGAATACATGTGGAACATGAGAAGGAGTAAGCGATGTGGCTAGTTCGGACCATGTGCACATAAGTACTCTAGGCGTACATACCTTGTATGTTGCGCGTACAGCCTCCTCGAAGTTTGTGTCTGAAACTTCAAAAATTCATATCTTTTGCATATGGACTCCATTTTTGACATTAGTTATATGCATGCATAGGTGAGATTATACACTACAACTTTCATTTAGACTTCGTCGACTAACTTTGAATTCATTTTAATATTATATTTTTAACAGGCTGAGATAGAAAAAGTCCGTTAAAAATTCATAACATCTTTATCCGACATCCGTTTTCGTCTGTCTTTTTACCGGTGAACTACTATTAACGAGATCTTTGATTCTTGTTTAGGTTGTGCTAGCTAAAAATTGTTCGTTCTATAATTCGAATTTCGAGTTGTACACTACTCTGCCGAATCTTAGAAAAATCATAACTTCCTCCTACGAAGTCAGATTTGGGCGTTCTTTTTATAAAAGTTCTCGGTTTAACGAAAATTATGAATTTCATTTTGACCACTAAAGCTAAAAAAGTATTTTATTGTAAACTCACTTTTTACTTCATATGGCGTCGTGCCAGTTCTGTCGCAAAACTTTATAATTTATAATTTATTCGTTATATCTCAGAATTCAATGAGGTTTTCGCCTAAATGTTTCTAACGAGATAATTTACAACTTTCAATAACATTCATTTTACTTATTTCCAACATAAATGTTATATTTTCATTAATTTCGATAATTGACTTTTTGATCGGAATCTCATAAGACTTCCCATCACTTCCAATATTTTTCTAATGATTCTAAACATAGTTTGACTTCAAATCTCATAAAACTATCTTGTTAGAACTCAACTCTTAAAATCATATAATATTTAATAACAGTAATCTAATGGTCAACAAATTACTAGATGTCATGTTCGTGTAAATTAATAATCACTAAGATACATAGAACATAAATTCAAGCAATTCATATATCAAATATTAGCATGCTAGGTATTAACAATCAAACACAAGCATATAACCAACTAGAAAAAACCATAATCAAATAACTAATCCATGAGTTCAAGTTTCATCTACCTATATAGAAGCAGCTAGATTCAGCTACTCATGGCTACACTCAAACACACAATCTCAATTAATAAAAACATAGCCAATTGTACCAAATTAATGGAGAAAATTATGTTCTTCGACTCCTTCTTCCTTGGGTGTTAATACTCAAGTTATCTGCATGTTTCTCCTCTGGAATTCATCCTTAGAACCTTCTAATCTTTCTAGTCAACCTCCTCAAATCGTAAGCACGAAGGATATATGTATATATATATATATATATATATATATATATATATATATATATATATATATATTCGTCTTTTTTTTCACTCCAGGTCATGAATTGGGATGAATCCTTATAACAAATAGCAAAAAACCAAACAAACAGCAAGTAGTTAATTTGTAAATACAAAATAGAATTCTGGTCGCTCATATTCCACATCGTGGTTTTCTAATCTACGTTGTGGACTTGGTTCGTGATGTGATTCCATATCGGTCCATGTAGGTGTCGAACGAACTGAAATTTTCTAAACATGTTCGGGAAGCCTCACACCCTATTTATAGTATCCGAAGCACTTGATTATGTTGGGTATAATTTCATGGCACACGGGACGTACTTCTTTACCTTCCACTATGCTGGGTGTATAACGATTACGTTGGGAGTAGGAGGGATCATCTTGGACGCGTCATAGGTACGAATACATGTTGAACATGAGAAGGAGTAAGCGATGTGGCTAGTTCGGACCATGTGCACATAAGTACTCTAGGCGTACATACCTTGTATGTTGCGCGTACGGCCTCCTCGAAGTTTGTGTCTGAAACTTCAAAAATTCATATCTTTTGCATATGGACTCCGTTTTTGACATTATTTATATGCACGCATAGGTGAGATTATACACTACAACTTTCATTTAGACTTCGTCGACTAACTTTGAATTCATTTTAATATTATATTTTTAACAGGCTGGGATAGAAAAAGTCCGTTAAAAATTCATAACATCTTTATCCGACATCCGTTTTCGTCTGTCTTTTTACCGATGAACTACTATTAACGAGATCTTTGATTCTTGTTTAGGTTGTGCTAGCTAAAAATTGTTCGTTCTATAATTCGAATTTCGAGTTGTACACTACTCTGCCGAATCTTAGAAAAATCATAACTTCCTCCTACGAAGTCAGATTTGGGCGTTCTTTTTATAAAAGTTCTCGGTATAACGAATTTTATGAATTTCATTCTGACCACTAAAGCTAAAAAAGTATTTTATTGTAAACTCACTTTTTACTTCATATGGCGTCGTGCCAGTTCTGTCGCAAAACTTTATAAGTTATAATTTCTTCGTTATATCTCAGAATTCAATGAGGGTTTCGCCTAAATGTTTCTAATGAGATAATTTACAACTTTCAATAACATTCATTTTACTTATTTCCAACATAAATGTTATATTTTCATTAATTTCGATAATTGACTTTTTGATCGGAATCTCATAAGACTTCCCATCACTTCCAATATTTTTCTAATGATTCTAAACATAGTTTGACTTCAAATCTCATAAAACTATCTTGTTAGAACTCAACTCTTAAAATCATATAATATTTAATAACAGTAATCTAATGGTCAACAAATTACTAGATGTCATGTTCGTGTAAATTAATAATCACTAAGATACATAGAACATAAATTCAAGCAATTCATACATCAAATATTAGCATGCTAGGTATTAACAATCAAACACAAGCATATAACCAACTAGAAAAAACCATAATCAAATAACTAATCCATGAGTTCAAGTTTCATCTACCTATATAGAAGCAGCTAGATTCAGCTACTCATGGCTACACTCAAACACACAATCTCAATTAATAAAAACATAGCCAATTGTACCAAATTAATGGAGAAAATTATGTTCTTCGACTCCTTCTTCCTTGGGTGTTAATACTCAAGTTATCTGCATGTTTCTCCTCTGGAATTCATCCTTAGAACCTTCTAATCTTTCTAGTCAACCTCCTCAAATCGAAAGCACGAAGGATATATGTATATATATATATATATATATATATATATATATATATATATATATATATATATTCGTCTTATAGGGCAAGGACTTTGACTTCCTGTGTACACATCTTCTAGAATCACCAATTCCACGTTGTGTAAGCGAAGTCCACGGCATGGATTTAGCTTTCCGCTAGGATTTTCTTTACTTTAATTCTTCAATCCTCGAAAGTTCTGCCACTTATCACTATTGGTCCTTATTCTTCAAGATTGCTCCTTTTGGTTGCAAAACATAATTCAATCTTATGAGTACCATTTAGTTTTGCAATAACCAAAATATTAGTCAAAATGTATTAAAATATTGCCTAAAATGTGTATAAATTTGGAAATATCAAATACCCCACACTTATATTTTTCTTGCCCTCAAGCAAAACTAATTAATTTTAAAGTTGAACTCTCATTACCAACATCACATGAAGCAATCCATTTTAAACTCTGCCATTATACCAAGACCGTAATGCGTATATTTGTATCTAAATCTCGTAATAACTTCCCAACCCTACTAACTCACAATCATTATGAACCTTCAGCCCTTAGCTTATATGACACTTATTTCTGCAACCCTCTAAATCAATCCTCAGAAATCTTTCTTAACCTCAAAGTATTTTAGGTTAAGCTACCCATGCATACATAATCTAGAAATTACAACTTTAGATACTGCAATGGAGCTCTTTGGAACTCTTCACTTGTTTGAATAATTTTTGTTTGATTTCTTTGAATTCACCAGCTTTTTGTTTGGTTTTTGGTATCTTTAACTTTTTTGATTCTTTAGAATTTTAATATTTTAATCTTCATACTTGATTCATAATTTTAATCTTTTAATCTTCATACTTGATAGCTCCAAAATTCTTACAATTTTTTGTTAATCTCTCTCTCTCTCTCTCTCTTATATATAACTCACTTTTTTCACTCCAATCCTACATGCTTAAGCAAAGGAGCTTAACTTCAACTTCTACTGCTTAGAGGTATTATTCTAAGTGCAATGAGTACATAATCTCTCCTGGATAGATTTCAGGTTTAGGCTGTGAAACATATTATGCCATATAAACTACCAGATTACCTTTCATATCTCATGGCTTTACACTAGGAATGGGAAGCCAGAAATACACTATAACATATATTGTCTCAGTTAAACATTTGAGCTCACATTAGATCATCCCACGCACCACTAGCAACTTAAGTTTAAACTATTACTAGATTCAATTTCTAATTTTTTCAAAATTTAATGTTTTAAATTTTAAAATTTCTTAGCAATTTACTTTTTCGACCCCCTGCCCTACACTTATTACATACAATGCCCTTATTGTATGCATAAAATAAATTAAAAACAAGAAAAGGGAGTAAAAGGAACAGACTCCCCTGTGGTAGTAGCAACGAGATCGATTTCTTCACACGTGTGGAGAATATCGAACATCTTGAATATGGACATCTTCAATTATAGAACTTGGATTTTCAACAAATGAGATATGTGAATGCCCCGATAAAATGTGAATCCAAGACTTGAATCCTCAAAACATGTAGTCGATAAAATCTTCATAACACATTTCATCAATGTAGGAAAGCATACGCCACATCCTCCAGGTTTCTGAACATCCTCCAGGGGTATCACAACTCCTCCACCTGTGTTTACCACCACCCCTATAACACTCAAAACTTGAACCGTCAAATCATTATCCTTGAATCGTGTAAGAATCCTAACAAATTTAGGACTCAAAATACCATAGGACCAAGCAAGTTGGGTGACCAAATGTCCACCCATAATAGAACTATCAGGCCTTGAACTACCTGTCTTTCTTCCCAAGAATCGCACAAGCATATAAGGAATGTCACAAAAAAACCTGGATGTAAAGATGCTCCAAAGATAGAAAAATATTCTAAATAGGCACCTTATCCCGGTGATGTTTATGGTTGATTAAGAAAGTAACAAGACGATGCAAAAACCAGTAAATAGGAGACCGGATTTGTCCTCCTGAAGCATCATGAGAATTATACTCGTGATTCGTAATGTTCCTCCAAAACTGGAAATCTATAACTCTCGAGGGGAAGTCCCGAACATAGCCTTGTAAAAATAAAAAAAAACTGAGGTGATTGCGTCTCTTGTTCAATATAAAGACCCATTCGCCATGCAAACTCCCTAAGGCTACACTCACGGTACACACCTCCAACCTAAACGCAAGAGCCTGATTGTAGTTAGGATCGGTGGTTTTATCTTCAAAGTTCACGGTACCAAAGAACTCCACGGATAACTCCCGATAAACTTGTTCTTATATAGAGAAAATGTTCCGTCACCTATTACATGGGAATGAAAATCAATCCCCCACAAATATTTTAGACCAATGCCTTTCTTAATCTACAACCATTCCTACCCCACGTAGACATGCCTAATCTATAATAGGAGCAATTGCAAACTCCTAGTTGTACAACCACCCTAAAAGGTTCATATAATTATTTAGCATTGCTTGAGAGATGTTTTGAGGGAAACGATAGAGTAGATGAATACTTAACACATCAATGGGATCTTGCTCTTGTGGAACTGCTCTTTGAGGACCCATTATTCTTGAAAATAACAAATAGCAAAAAACCAAACAAACAGCAAGTAGTTAATTTGTAAATACAAAACAGAATTCTGGTCGCCCAGATTCCACATCGTGGTTTTCTAATCTATGTTGTGGACTTGGTTCGTGATGTGATTCCATATCGGTCCACGTAGGTGTCGAACGAACTGAAATTTTTACTTGGGGTTTGTCTATGTTTTGTATCTAAGGCCTTATATCATACACATTCGAAAATTAACAACCAATTGACTCAATTTTGGGTATTTCAACTCCTAGAATAACCCTAGCCTCTTAATGCATAAAATAGAAGAAATTAACAAGAACATAAAATGTAAAACTTACCAAATGTTGTTATAAGATAATTAAACAAGAAATTGTGGAGGAAAGTTCAAAAAAATCGGGAGTGGGGCTGCTATCTTCTTTGTTTGTGCATTTGAGTGGTAGGGGTTGGTCAAAGCATAAGTATTCTATACTGCCCCCCCCCCCCCCCCCCCCGGGATGAATTTTTAAAGTCCACGAAATGGATTTTGATTTCACATCGTGGAGTTCCTAGATAGGCCAAGTATCATCAGGCCAAATCAATTGAACACGAGGTGGCTGTTGGGCCACGATGTGTTGTTGAAGTTAAAATGCGAAAAATTCCATTTTTCCTTAAAAACTTCAATAAAAATTTACCACTCATTTGATTTTTACAATTTTCTAAAATAATTAAGGTGACTTGATGATTAAAAAGTTTAATATCCTAAAGTTCAATTAAAATGCAAAAACGAAAAGAAAATCGCAAACCAAGCTTGGGTTGCCTCCTTAGAAGCATTTCATTTTGTTGGAGTCATGAGTCGGACTCCATACCGCCTCACATTGAATATGTAGGAGCATCTGTAACGCCCGCAGATCCGGGCTAGTCAATTTAAAGGCAATAGGGGTCAAAAACAACTTTTCGACAAAAGATTATTTAGAATAAATAATCTTAACCAAGTTGTAGAATATGTCACAAGGTTTCCGTACATATAAATAACGCCGAAATCCGAGTTACAACGAAGAAGTTATGACCCATCGAAGTTTCGCGTCGGAACCGGCACGGCGTCGGGAAGCGTAAATAGTAAATTTATGATAGAGAGAGATTTAGCCTTAGCGCTCTAAAAGAAAGTCGTAGAATATGTTAAACTAAGAACATCGATAAAAAGAACGCCCAAATCTGACTTCGTATGAAGAAGTTATGATTTTTCGAAGTTTCGGATTAGCGGTGTACAGCCCGAAATTCGAATTTTAGATCGATTGATTTTTAGCCGATACAACCTAAACAAGAATCAAAGATCTCGTTATTAGTAGCATAATGATAAAAAGACAGACGAAAATGGACATCGGATAAAGAAGTTATGAGATTTTAACAGACCAATCCTATCCCGGCCTGTTAAAAATATAACTTTAAAAATAAAGTCAAAATTAGCCGACGGAGTCTAAACGAAAGTTGTAGAGTACGTCTCCACCTACGTGTGAATATAAAGAACGTCAAAAACGGAGTTCGTATGAACGAGTTACAAATTATAATAGCATATTTACGTATTAAAATAAAGTATAAATCATGTATACGTACACATATATATACATATGTATATATCATTAGAAAGGTATTGATGATGCGGTCATTATAAGACTAATGTTGAGTTCTTTCGACATTAGTTTAGTACAAATATCATTAAATCCATTTAAAATAGTATTATAGAGGGGTGTTTAGTTGTTTATATAACTAAAAGGTCATTAAGTAATGATGGAGGGTAGTTTTTGAAAATCCAATTAGTATAAATAAGAGCCTTGGGCTCTCATATTTCTTGCACCATTCTCTTGATTCAAGAGTCTTTCTCTCCTTATCCCCCGAGCATTTCGGTCCCTCGTGATTCGACTTCTCTTTCTGTAGTTTTAGTATAGTAAGGTGAGCGCTGAAGCGCTCCACGAATCTTTCTTAGAAAGATTCAGCGACGAAGTTCTCCCCCTGCAGAGCCCAACTCCTAGCTAAAATCCCCTTGAAAGTAAGTTATGCTTACCCTATTTTAAATATAGTTTATATTTAAAATTAGTATTGTTATTATAAATTTATAATAAATATTTGAGCTATTATTATGACTTATATAAGTGTCGTTATAATATCTTTTAACTACTCGCGGTATGGGGAATCTGGTTTAAAGGGCCGCATAGGGTTGTTGGATTTCAGAAGTGCTATACGCCAAAATGGTCCTGCCCTCCGGTGTTTTATGTCTGGCCCCTGTCTGTACATAGTAGTTGGAAAGTATTGTTTAAACGCTTATATAATAATAATAATAATAAGACTAATAATTAGTGACGGTAATATTAGACTAAAATCTAGTGGTGATAATATTAGGTTTCGAAGCGCTGTCCGAGTACCGAGTCACCACCTTCTCAGGTGAGTGCATAGTCCCTTTCATCTTACACATAGATATGAAGTATTTTATATAAACTACATGCTATGTGTGCATATTATCTGAATACTTGTTGTCTATGCTGGATGAACGTTTTATACATGTTTTAAAGGATTTAAACTGTATACGTATTTTATATATACGAATATGTTGGGTATGATGATGGGTAGATAAATGATGAGAGATAGAAGATGATGTGAGTATACATTGGCAGCTATAGACTTAGTGCCTATGGGACAAACACCGGTAGCTATGGACTTAGTACCTGTTAGACGTTGGTAGCTATGGATTTAGTACCTGTTGAACATTGGTAGCTATGGACTTAGTACCTATTAGATAAAGACTGGTAGCTATGGATTTAGTACCCGATGAATAGACTATAGCAGCTATGGAATTAGTGCTTTATGAACGAGCATTGGCAGCTATGGATTTAGTGTCAGTCCTATAACCCTGGAGGTAAGGGACTTCGGAATAAATGAATGCAGGATAGATGACTCTTAGGTTAAATCCTTAAAGAGTAAACAAGATAATGGGGATGGGTAATTGGGTTGATTGTTTGATTGAACATAGTAATTATATTATTGTGGGTTGAAAACCCTATGTACTCACCAGGTTTCCCAACCTGACCCACTCAGTTTATGTATATCACAGGTGACGAAGTGAAGTGACATTACACTGAGAGATTTAAAAGAGATGTAGATCACTAGTGTAAATCATTGTAAGTTCTGTTTATGCTTATGTTTCGGTATTAACGATGACATCCCAAACATTTTAAAATGAAATAAATACGTTTCTTCGAAAATGTTTTAATAACGTATTTACCATGTTTTTCTGGGAACAAATTCTGCAACCTTTTTATAAAATGAAGTACTCTGATTTTTATAAAGCATAAACAAAAATCGGTCTTTTCTGGCCGTGATTTTGGGGATGTCACAGCATCCATCACCAATTACATCTTTTGATCATTCCATTTTTCTTATAAACCTGAACGCGATGAAGATAAGCCTTTTTAGAGTTCTTCCTTTTACCTTTAGCATCCCCTTCTTCAAGCTTTCTTTTTAACCCTTTATTTACCATAAGTTTATTTCCCGTTTTTTCTTCATTCCTTAGCTAGATAGGTATCATCTTCTTGTCTAAAGTTAGTCTCTTTTCTTTGGAAGTATCATTGTCCTCATCACTTGATACTAAGTCTTCTTCATTCTCCTTACTCATCCAAGATGTCAGAGTTTTATAAGCGATTACTTCAAGGACTGTTAGAATGGATGCTCTCGACTATGTATGATTCACTTGTTAGATCTCTTCTCCATAAGATTTTTCAAGTCTTGAAGTTCATTTTCTTCATTAATGTTAAAGACTTCACCTTAAGCATCATTATTTTTAAAACCATCTTCCACTCCAAAGGTAACTTCTTCATCTCCAACTCTCAAAGTAAGTTTAGATTCACAAATGTCAACCAAGGCTCTAGTAGTATTTAGTAAAGGGCGACCAAGAATTATTGGGACATTGGAGTCTTCCTTCATATCTAAAACTACAAAATCAATTGGAAAAAAAATTTCCCAATATTTACCAAGATATCATCCACTATGCCTCGAGGATGAGTCACTGAATGATTAGCCATGTGAATCGTCAATCTTGTAGCCTTCAAATCTGGAAGATTTAACTTTTGATAGAACAAGTAAGGCATTAAATTTATGCTTTACCCCGAATCGGCCAAACCATACATCTTCATGTTATTTCCAATTCACACAAATGAGTGAGGCATTCAGGATCTCCCATTTTATTTGCTATCTCACCCATTATCACTTTTGAACTCTGCTCACTAAGGATCACCTTGGTATTCTATCCACTTGTTAGTGGGTATCGATAAAAGGATTCTTTATTGGAATACCCTTTACTTGCTTCATGAATTTCAAATGTTCCTGCTCCAATGGATGAAGTCTTGCCCGAGACGGAAAGGGTAAAGGAGGATGATAAGCTTGTGTATCATCAGCAAAAGTTTTCTAATCAGACCCACCCCAATTCGTGAGGTTTGGATGCTCATGTTGTGGGTTTGATGTTTTAACAACATTATTTTCTTCGATCTTTGATTTCTTCGGCTTTGGTCTGGCCTGATGTGGCTCGACTCTAAGGGCTTCTAGGAACTCAGAGATGATATCCGCTTTTCAGTTTCGATCACCATAACATGTGATTGAGGCTTTTTGTCGAGAATTTTTGGAGATAGTCACTCATTAACCAAAGTGGTTAACTGTCCAAGTTGATCTTCGATGTTTTAGATCGATTCTTGATGATTTCTTAGCAATTCTTGCTGGTCCCTCATAAGATTTTGATGGTCTCTTATCACCACATCAGTCTCATAATGTCTTTTCTCTGAAGCCTCCATGAACCTTGCTAGCATGGATTACAAATCAACCTTCTTTTCAGGTGGTGGTTGCTCTTTCTGATAAAAGCCTCGGCTAGTTTGCCTATACTTTTCTTCTTTTTTCTTTTTTTTACTCATCATATGGCAGCTACTCTTTCTTTAACTTCCTCCAATCATCTTCATATTTGTCTCCACTTGAGTAGCAAACTTGAACCTTCTTATTTCCACTTTTATCCAAATGGAAATCTTTGGTCAAATGTGGATCGTTGCATCTTTCACAACCAACTCTGATAAAATAAATAGATTGGTCCATTTTATCATTCTTCAGTAGCTAGAACAGCAACCATATATTTAGAAGTGCCACCCACAATTCCTTTGCTCCATCATGTCTCAGATTGTGATATTCACGCGAATGCTTGGAGAATTCTTCAATTAATTCATTGATCTCACCGAGATTTTTCTTAGTTAAAAGTTATTAAGAGTCAAGTATTTTCCTTGTCGTGAAATTAAATCCATCTTAAAATATTGATACTTCTTGTTGCTTATTCGAATCATTTTAGGGACAATTTCTTATCAAGCCTTTGTATCTCTCCCATGCCTCTTAGAGTGACTCGCCCGATTGTTACTTGAAATTTGCTATGGATTTCCTGAGTTTAGGAACCTTGGAAGGTGCACAAACGTGTTCTAAAAATTGCTCGCATATTTGTGCCCAAGTAGTAATTGCACCGAGTGGTAGTGCCTTCAACCAATCTTTAGTTGCACCCTTAAAGGTCACATGAAACATTTGGAACATTCGGGATGTTGAAGTAATCTTCTATGTCATTGACTTCATCCAGATGCATATAAGCATCTTCATGATCTTTCCCATAAAATAGGACTTCCTTAAGTGCGGAAATAATACGTCCCTTCAGCTCGGAGGTTGCAGTGGTAGGAATTGCAGGTTGGATGAGACAAGGACCAGTTTCCTCTTGGATTCTTTTCTTGTATGCCTCCATGGACATGTCGGAAATGTTTTCCATATCGTCTTTCGGATAGTATTCAGGTTCACTTGTTTTGAATTCGAATTCAGGTTCAGTCTCGTAATCGGAATCTTGTTGATTAAGATTTTGCTCAGCGCTTTCAAAATTGTTTTCGTCCTTCTTTTGATTGCATGACTCTCCTATATTCTTCCCTTTCTTCTTTCCAAAAACTGATTTAAGATCTTTTAAAGGCGACTTCTTTGGTGGTTGGTTTTCTCCTACGTTCTTATCTGTCTTTGTGTGAAGGGCTGACTCTGGATCTTCAAGCGGTGGTATCAAATGTGTGTTGGGTCCACGGGTCATGTAATAATGGAAAAAAATAAAAATAACAACGTAAAATTAAACAAAAACTAATTTAAAACGCCTACGGACTGTTCACCATGACGTGGTAAACAGTACCACGTTGTGTTATCACAGTAAAACTAAGTAGAAACGAATAACGAAAGAAAACGTAAGCTACTGAGCTCACGTCGTGAACTTAAGGTTCACATTGTGAGTTCAGTTCTGTAATAAAAACTAATGCAAAAATTAACTTTTTGCAGGTTTTACCAAACAAAAAGGATCGATTAACCTAAAGCAAATAAATTCCTAAACCAATTAGCCGTTCCGCGACAACGGCGCCAAAAAACTTGATATGGTGGAAATTATACATATCTAGCTTTAAATTTATAACCTAACGAACTTAACTAGCTAGAATGCACCTAGGTAGTGTTCCTAATCGAATTATTGAATAGTTTAGGTAATTCGGTTTTTGATCACATAGAACGGTATTTAATCAATAAAATAACTACTAAAAGCTAAACAAAGAAAAATAACTAAAATGGGGGGTTTTTTTTATCTGATTTTACAGGTTCAGTAAAACTTAAGCACTCAACTAAAAATGATTGCAATTAATATGTTAAAAACACTTTCTTTTAGTTTCGAATCCACTTTTTCCTATGGTTAGTTCTTATTTATGGTCATACACAAGCATAACACAGAATTAGTTATTCATTATGGATGGGCTATGTAAGATTTAGATAAGCAAACACAATCATGGTCACAATTATGTTCTCCAGCACAACTAAATTTGTTACTTTTATTACTTGTCTAAGATTTGGTCGATCCTAGATCTAGCAATTTAATGGTTAGTAAATCACTAGGTAATCAAGTTCATGTAATTTAGTGGTCACTAAGCTACACTACACTTGAAATTAAGCAACAAAGTTACAAACTTTATGTAACGCCCGTACATCCGGGCTAGTCAATTTTAAGATAATAGGGGTCGAAAAAGAATTTTTGACAAAAGATTATTGAGAATAAATAATATTAACCAAGTTTTAGAATATGTCTCGAGGGTTCCGTACATATAAAGAACGCCGAAATCCGAGTTATAACGAAGAAGTTATGGTCCGTCGAAGTTTTACGCCAAAACCGGCACGACACCGGGAGACGTAAATAGTGAATTTACGATGGATGACTTTTTAGTCTTAGCGATATAAAAAAAAGTTGTTGTATATGTTAAACCAAGAACATACAAAAAAAAAGCCCAAATCTGACTTCGTATGAGGAAGTTATGAATTTTCTAAGATTTGGCTTAGTAGTGCACAGCCCGAAATTCGAATATTAGATCAACCGGTTTTTGGACTACGTGACCTAAATGAGAATTGAATATCTCATTAATAGGAACTCAACGGTAAAAAGACAGACAAAAACAGAGTCCGTATGTAGAAGTTATGAATTTTATGTGGACATTTAACAGTATAATCTCCATGTACTGTTAAATTTAAGATCGGTTGAGAATTAGCCGATGGAGTCAAAATGAAAGTTGTAGATCTTATTTTTACCTACGCGTGGATATAAATAACGTCAAAAACAGAGCCCGTATGTGAAAGTTACAGATTTTAGAAGTCAGAAGTGTGCTGTGCGAAAATGGGTGACGTGGCACAACCACGGACTATTCTAGACAGTCCAGTGGAACACTAGCAGGCTCGCAACTTATAAGTTTTTTTAACGATGTGTTCACCGGTGTACTCTAAAAACCCATTGACATTCATTGCGAGTGGACTCTCCAAATCGATACCGCCAATAAACGAGATAACCCTAACAGCTGTGCACGAAAGACAATACCGGCAACTGCACCTCATTGAGAATGTCACAATTCTAGCAGATGCGCCTAAGTGATAGAACTAGCAACTGTGTCATTAACAATGATGGACTTCGTACCCATTCCTAAGGATAATCCTTAGGAATGAATGAATGAGAAATAGTTGATTCTTAGGGTAGATCCTTAAGAGTATAGAAGATAATGGGGATGGGTAATTGGGTTAATTGTTTGATGATTAAACATAATAATTATATTATTGTGGATTGAAAACCCTATGTACTCACCAGGTTTCCCAACCTAACCCACTCAATTTATTTATATCACATGTGTTAACATGAAGTCACATTACACTGAGAGATTAAGGAGATATAAATCACTATTGATAACGAATGTATTGTGTTTATGTTTCTGTATTGACGATGACACCCCAAATGTTTTAAAATGAATAAAAATACTTTTTTCGGAAATGCTTTGATAACGTATTTATCATGTTTTACTGGGAACAAATTCCGCAACATTTTTATTAAAGGAGGTACTCTGATTTTTATAAAGCATAAACAAAATCGGTCTTTTCTGGCCATGAAAATAAGGATGTCACAGTTGGTATCAGAGCATTAGTTTAAGCGAACTAGGAATATGGGTTTATTGTTGGAGATAGTGTCTAAGTCCATAACTATATTTGGTGTGTACTTGACCCGACCCGACATGATCCATTTGGGTTGCACTTCACCCGAACATTTTATGGATAATCTTTTGAGAATAGTATAATTTATGATTTATTAATATATTATAAGTTCTAATATATTAATATAAAATCATATTATTTAATTAGTGTTGATCTATAATTAATTTAGAGATCAAAAGTATGGCTAATTAAATATGGGCTCTTGTATTTATATAGTGTGGACTAATGCTTATTTAGAATGGGCTAGGCTTGCATGAAAAGTTCATAGATACTCCATGGAGCTTTAACCCATGGATCTCATGGAAATGAAAACACATGGGTATTAGGGTTTACATGGATGTAACTCTAATCCACCATGCTATATAAAGGAGGCTTTGGTTCTTGAAATTGCACTAGTTGATGTGTGTAAACTAAGAGGGTCGATTTCAAGAAGGTTGTGACTATTCTCTCAAGTTTCCAAGTTTGTGGTGATTTGTGACTTCCATTTGAGGCATCCACATTATTGGTGCTAGGCTCTCAAACTCCATGCAATCAACTACTACTACAAGGTAAGTAATTCTAATAGCTTTATTTGATTCAAGTACCCCATGCCATGCTAGTTAGGATAAGAAGCTTGGAAAAATAATTATTTGCATGTATCTTAGTCAAACATAGATCCAAGGTTTCTAGGGTTGCATGTACACCATAGGAGTGTTAGAAAGCTTAAAACCCTTCAGTGGTATCAGAGCCTAGGTTTGTTTACTTGATACTTGATGCAAATAGCTTGAAAATTGAATTTTTGTTCACTGCATGTATGAACTCACCGAGTCCATGGGGGGACTCGACGAGTCCATGAAGAAATGCATGCTACTCGTCGAGTCTGTTTATGCACTCGACGAGTAGAGGCTACAGTGTCGAGATTTTTGAGTCTTGCTGCTGGAAATGGACTAGAAACATTACCCTAAACTGTTTTGGTGTTATAAAACTTGTTTTAGATGGTGTAATGTTTATGCTAATCCATTTACAATGGCTATTACAAGTTTTATATAAGTTATTTATTATTCTTGAAATTATTGATAATCGTGTTCTTGAACTTATGAGATTAGATGATCATAGGAATTATTTGTAACCTCCTTGGTAGTTTAATTCCTGATCATTATTTGTTTTAATGGAGTTCATAACTTGTCCTCAAGTTATGGAAAACTAAAGGTCACACTTTAATTAAAATCCATTATAAGAACACATGAGTTATAAAAATGAAGAGTCTTCATTTTAATACTCAATTAACTCATAAGTTATGAGAAATGTAAAGTTTTGAAAGTTTACAAAACTTGCCCTCAAGTTTTGGAACAAGTAAAATCATATTAAAACTTTAGTTCCAACCCTTCAAATTTTAATTATTAAAATTCAACCCTTATACTTTATAATATTATAAGTTAATAATATATATATATATATATATATATATATGTATGTATGTATGTATGTATAAGAACAAAGTCTTCTTACCATTAGTAGGCCTCATTCACGAAGCCGGTCTATAAGGGGGGTATAAGGCTGTTGCCTATAAAATGGCAACTTAATGGATGTCCATTCTCACCCACCGCTTCCCTGATCTATGGAGGGTTGTTAGCCGAAAAGGTAGGACAAGGACTATAATTATCATTTAAGTATGATGAATATACTAAAGTAACTAAACCTTTATTAAATTCACAATCTTAGTTACTTTAGGAAAATGTGAATAAGGTGCTAATCCATGAAATTACACTTTGCACTTTGATTAAGTCGTTAGTGGAGCGTGTGTGGTTAACTGACCTGGACTTAACAAGGTAGGCAAAAGGGTGACTTAATGTTTATCGTAGTATCGATGGAGCGTGTGTGGTTAAATGGCACATCGATTGAGGGGTAGTACATTAAGGGTACCAAGTAATTTGCATGGTCACTTCACACCTTGTTTTGTGATCCTCGGCATCGCAGTCCCAAAACTTGAAGGGCACACTCGAGATTGAAACATGCTACTGAAAAGGTCAATGAATATCAAAGAATCTAGGAGTTTCTAAACCAATTAAAACCTAATTAAATATTTCGTTGGGTCCTAGCCTTAATATTACATTTGGGGTGTATTATTAAGGACTATCTTTACATCTAATCTAATCTATTCTTTCTTCTTTTCAGATGTCTTCCAATAACAATGCTTCTGGCTAAAACCCTACTGGCTCCTTCTCTCTCATGAATTTTTGTGGGAGAGTCATCTTTGATGGATCCAACTTTATGGATTGGATCGGAAACATCACGATGGTCAGTCGTTATGAGAACAAAGAATATGTCCTTGATAAGGAGCTAAATGAGATTGATGAGTCAACTGCTACTCCAGAGGAGATTGCTGCATTTCAGGCACATGAAAGGGATGCTACTAAGGTAGCATGCATCATGATGGACACTATGACAAATGAGCTCCAAAAGTCCTATGAGGACCACTACCCTTTTGAGATGTACATGGATTTGATGGACCGCTTGTTGGATAAGTGTCTAAGCGTGTAACCATATTTGGTAAGTACTTGACCCGATTATGCATGGTCCTTTTGGGTTGCCTTCACCAAAGCAACTTGATTAGAGAAATAATAGAGAAAGAGGTTATTATGATTTATTAATATATTATAGGAATAATATATTAATAGGATAAATCATATTTGTTTAATTAATATTGGTCAATAATTAATTAAGAATTAGTTTTTGTGACCAAATGTAATTAATTAAACTGTAGGGACTGAATTGTAATTATGTGATAGTTGTAAATTAGGGCAGTGGATGCCCTATGGGAGAAGTGGAAGAATTCAAGGGGACAAGGCCCTTGAAATCGTCCAAGGATAATTCCTTTTCAAGGCTTATCTTTTGGTTACTTGGTGGGCAAGCAACAAGATAAGGATAAGGACTGAAACCCTAATCTCTACCCTATATAAAACCCCTAAGGTTATAGAAATCGGCCACTTGATTCCCTAGGGTTCCTAGATTTCTAAACTCTCTCCTCTCTCTCTCTCTCTCTCTCTCTCTTGCCTCTCCATTTGCTTGTGGTGTTTGTGAGCCATTAGAGGTACTACACTCGTGGTACTTGCTTTCAAGACTAAGAGATTGAAGATTAGTGTTGTTATTTCCATATAACAAAAAGAGGTATATGATCTACCCATCTATACAAATTTCGAAATATATACCTGCTACCTAGGGTTCTTATTGTGTTCATAAAGTTGTGTATCTAATAGAGAAAACATAGATCCAAATCTAGGGTTGCATGCACACATAGGATTGTTTGTACAAAACTCATCAGTGGTATCTGAGACTTTGGTTGAATTGTTTTCAATTAGTATTATACAATTGTATGAATTTGACACTTTAGGATTTATGGCCAATAAACCCTAGGATGCTTGGATTTCAATTTTTAGGGTTTCTTGAACCCATGTGTTCGAAATTTTGAAGGGTTTTTCAAACCCTTACCTTGTTGCCCAAGATTTCGAGATCTAGGGTTTGCAAACCCCAGATTTTCGAGATTATGCCTCCTCCCCAAGACAAGTCCCTAAAATCTAGGGATTTGGATAATCTCATATCTTGTGATTATCTTTTAATTGTTAAATATGGTAATTAAAGATTTTGAATTATCCCCTCCCTAATTTCAAAATTTAGAGGGATATAAGGGATTAGGAAAAATTTATTTGTTTAATTTATAATAATCCTTTATGATTTAGTAATTAGAATTATTTGTTTAATTTAGATAATTATTAAATCAAGAGTTTTAATATTTAAAATTTTAATTTAAAAGTGATAAATTTTGAAAATTTTAAATTGAGATTAAAACCCTAGTATTTTTTAAATGTTTAAAATACACCCTATACTATTATATTATTACAAGATATATATATATATATATATATATATATATATATATATATATATATATATATATATATATATATATATATAATGCTAGTCTTACCGTTAGTCGGCCTCATTCACGAAGCCGGTCTATAAGGGGGTATAAGGTTATGGACTATAAAATGGCCGTTTAATGGGTATCCACTCTTACCCACCGCTTCCTTGATTGGTGGAGGGTCGTTAGCCGAAAGGGTGGGATAGGGAAATCCTCTCTTCATTAAGAAGTATAATGGAAATATATTAAGTAACTAAACACTTTTACAAAATTCTCAATCCTAGTTACTTTAGGCAAAAGTGAATTGATGCAATCCCATCAAATTACACTTTGCACCCTTGCTAAGAAGCTAGTGGAGCATGTGTGGTTAACCGGTATACTAATTGGTTCTAAGAAAAGGTGGTAAAGGGTGACTCATAGTTTGTCATAGTTCGATGGAGCGTGTGTGGCTAACCGGCACATCGAATAGGTGACTGTAACAATGAGGGCACCATGTATATTTGCATGGTTATTCACACCCACTTTGTGATCCTCGGCATCCCAGTCATAAACTAGAGGGGCATATCGAGATTTAAACATGCCATTGAAAAGTTCAATGAATCTCAAGAAATCTAGGAATTCTCAATACATTTAAAACCTAAAGCCTTATGTTTTTCATGGTGAAGAATTAGTGAATCGTCATTCACTTACCTCCAAATTATTTGCATGTTGGCTTATGTCATCCCTTTTTTAATGTGTAAATAATGTTGTTGGATCCTAAACCTAATTTCTCATTTTAGGTGTTTAATTAGGGATTTAATTCTAATCAAACTTTTCCCTTTCTATTTGCAGATGTCTAACGCAAACGCAAACAACACTGTTACTGGTTCATTCTCACTAATGATCCTATGTCAAAAGGTGAAATTCGACGGATCGAATTTCAATGAATGGATATGATAAATTCACATGATTTCCCGCTACGAGGACAAATAATATGTCCTCGACAAGAAGCTTGAAAAGATCAATCCGGAAATCACTACTCCCGAAGAAATGGTCATCTTTGAGACCCATGAGTGCGATGCAAAGAAAGTCCATTGCATTATGCTGGCCACTATGAATATTGAACTCCAAAAGTCCTATGAGGACATGTATCCCTATGAAATGCACCAAGATTTGCTGGAGAGGTACCACCAAAGCGCAATGCAAGAGCGCTACGAGATCATCACCAACATGATCACCGCTAAGATGGGAAGTGCAGAATCCCTAACCTCGCATTTACAAAAGATGGAAAGGTATGTTGATCGTCTTTGCAAGTTAAATGTTAACTTTGGGGAAGACTTGGCCATCGACATCATTCTCCACTCCTTGCCCTCGTGCTACAACCAATTTAGGATGACCTACCACATGAACAAAGAGAAAGTCACTCTAAGCAAACTCCAAGGACTCCTAAGGACTGCTGAGAGCAACCTTGAGGACAAATCTATTGCACCAACTCCCACTCCATCCGCTGCTCCTATGTTGGCCATTGCGCAAGGGAAGGGAAAAAGGAGGAAGGCTCCTTCAAAGAGCCACCACAAGGGAAATCCCCAAGATGGTTCCTCTACTAGTGGAACGAAATTCGGCCCCGCTAAGTCCAACTCAAACCCTAAGGAGGCAGAATGTCACTACTGCCACAAAATAGGACACTGGAAGGGAAGCTGCCCGGAATATCTGCAAGCCATCAAGGATGGGAAGATCAAGCCATCTTTCGCAGGTATTTACATAATTAAATCTAATGATTCATCACGTACTATTTCTTGGGTTCTTGATACAGGATATGGTTTTCAAATATGTTCTGATTTGCAGGGACTTAGAAGAAATAGAGATATGGAGCGTGGAAGAATAAATCTAATCATGGGAAACAGAAGATCGTCGCCTGCCACCAGGATTGGAGTGTATTCTTTAGTGCTGAGTAATGGATTAGGTTTACATTTAGATAATTGTTGCTATTCGGCAGATATGGCAAGAAACATCATTTCATTTCATGGTTTGTTTAGACAAGGATTTAGATACTCGTTTGATAATGAGAAAGGTTCAATTTATGCTTATCTAAATAGTATCTTATATTTTGAAGCATTGCCTTGTAATGGAGTTTATGAAACTGTTATGGTTGTAGATAACTTAGGAAATGATGTGTTGCGTGTGGATGCTTCCAATGGTTTTGATAAAGCATGCTTGTGGCATTGTCGTCTTGGACATGTCAACAAGAAACGCATAGCCCAACTCCAAAAGGATGGAGTGTTGGAGCAGTTCGACCTTAGGGACGATGATGTATGCGAGTCTTGTTTACTTGGAAAGATGACCAAGTCACCCTTCACTGGCACTTGCGAAGGGGGTGAGGGTTTATTGGATCTCATACATACCGATATATGTGGACCCTTTAGATCCGCTACAAGGGACGCGAACCGCTTCTATGTGACTTTCACCGATGATTATAGTAGATATGGGTATACTTACTTAATCAAGCACAAGTCGGAAACCTTTGAAAAGTTCAAAGAGTTTAAACAAGAAGTGGAGAATCAATTGGGCAGGAAAATTAAGATGCTTCGATCCGATTGAGGAGGAGAGTACCTAAGTCTTGAATTCCACGACTATCTCAAGGAATGCGGAATAGTTTTGCAATTGACGTCGCCTAGGACACCGCACTTGAATGGTGTGGCTAAGAGGCGTAATCGAACCTTGTTGGAAATTGTTCGTTCCATGATGAGTCATGCTTCACTACCTATCTCATTCTGGGGGTATGCCTTAGAGACTGCCACCCATATCCTTAACTTAGTACCTACAAAGAAGGTTACCAAAACACATCACGAGATGTGGACAGGGAAAGCTCCCTCGTTGGCGCATATTAAGGTTTGGGGTTGCGAGGCTTTCGTAAGACGAGAGACTCAAGACAATCTTGAACCTCGTAGTGAGCGATGTATTTTCATCGGCTACCCGCAGAAATCATTTGGGTATCTATTCTATAGACCGGGTGGCAATGTTGACTTTGTTGTGAGGAGAGGGGTTTTCCGAGAGCGAGAACTCATAGAATAAGGAGACAGTGGGAGGAAAATCGATCTTGAAGAGATTCAAGAGTCGAGCGATGAAGGAACCTCTGACACTGGCACTCAACCCGAGGAGGAATCTCCGGTTGAACCGATTGTCCAATCCTTACCTCTTAGATGTTCCGAAAGAGTTAGAGTTCAACCCCAGTTGTATGGTTTTCATATTACTACTGAATGGGACACGTATATTAGTGATAGTATACTAGTAAATCTGGATGAACCTAACAGCTATAAGGAAGCCATGGCAGGACCGGAGTCTGCAAAATGGAAAGAGGCGATGGACAGCGAGATTCAGTCCATGTATGACAACCAAGTTTGGAATTTGGTTGACAATGTATCCAGATGTAAGATAGTTGGGTACAAGTGGATCTTCAAGAAGAAGACAGACATGGATGGGAATGTGCACACGTATAAGGTGCGATTGGTTGCGAAGGGCTTTACTCAAACTCCTGGAGTTGACTATGATGAGACCTTCTCACCAGTTGCTAAAATTAAGTCTATTAGGGTGATGCTAGCCATTGCTGCATTTCATGATTATGAAATATGGAAAATAGATGTCAAAACCGCTTTCCTTAATGGGAAGTTGGCTGAGGATGTGTACATGGCTCAACCAGAGGGTTTTGTCGATGCGGAGCATCCCAATAGAGTGTGCAAGCTTGAGAAGTCCATTTATGGACTTAAATAAGCATTTCGCAGATGGAATCTTTTCTTTGATGAGAAAGTCAAAGAGTTTGGATTTGTACGAAGCGAAGATGAATCATGTGTATATGTCAAAGCCAGTGGGAGTATAGTTAGATTTCTCATGCTATATGTTGATGACATACTACTCATAGGAAACGACATCCCGACGCTGCAGGAAGTTAAGTCCTGGCTCGAGAAGTGTTTCGCTATGAAGGACCTCGAAGAGGCTTCCTATATTTTCGGAATAAGGATAATGAGAGACCAAAGTAATAAACTAATAGGACTTAGTTAGAATACTTACTTGGACAAGGTACTAAAACGTTTTAGTATGGTGAACTCAAAGAAGGGAGAATTACCTATCCAAAGTAAGGCCATGTTAAGTAAGACTCAAATTCTGAGTACCGAAGCCGAGATAGTTGTGATGAGCTGAGTACCTTACGCTTCTGCAGTTGGTTCAATCATGTATGCTATGACTTGTACTCGCCCAGATGTGGCCTTCGCTTTGAGCATGGTCAGTAGATATCAAGGGAACCCCGGAAGAGCACATTGGACTGCAGTCAAGAATATCCATAAGTACCTTGGGACGACCAAGGAATGGTTTCTAGTTCTCGAAGGGAGTGATGACTTAAAGGTATGAGGGTATAGTGACACCAATTTCCAGACCGACAGGGAAAACTACCGTTATTAGTCGGGCTAGGTCTTTACCCTTAATGGAGGAGCAGTGAATTGGAAAAGTTCCAAGCAAGAAACCGTAGCTAATTCAACGTGCGAATCAGAGTACATTGTAGCGAGTGAAGCATCAAAGGAGGCAATATGGTTGAAGAACTTCATTGGAGACGTTAGAGTTGTACCTGCCATAACAGAGCCTATGGAAATTTTCTGTGATAATGAAGGAGCGGTTGCCTTGACCAAGGAACCGAGGGATCATGGTAGATCTCAACATATCGACAAAAAATATCACTTTATTAGACATCGGGTAGAAGAAGGAATCCTCGTAGTCAAGAGGATATTGTTAGAGGAGAACCCATCAGATCCGCTTACGAAGGGATTAAGTAGGGTTAAGCATTTGCAGCACGCTAGGAGCATTGGACTAAAGGACGATGTTAGTTTGGATTAGATAGTTTAGAAGTGAGTAATAGATAATATTAATTGACATTTGACGATTAAATAAAGGAGTGTTATTTATTAGTATAGCTATTGTCTTATGTTAATTGGTTGAATATTATTTTGCTTTGTATGTTTTGACTTCCTGAATAATTGAGTTAATTAAGAATAATCGAATTATTCAAACGATCCACAATCGTTCATATGTTGGAAGTAGGTATGAATGAAGAGTGTCATGAATTGGTGTGTAGATTGTCTGAATGGTATTAGACATAACAAAGGTTTGTTAAAAAATTCATGAGTGCTTATAAATAAGTTTTGAGAATTGGAATAAACCCACACTTGCTGGAATCACTTCATGGAATCTATCACGAGTGATCGCAAGATGATAATATCATATGGTATTAAAACCAAGATATATGGTTTATTGTTTGCTAATTGATTGTACATTGATAATGCGAAACCGCATCAGTAAAGTGATTTCATAAAACGCATTGTTGTGTATAATTGATTAGTGAGTAGTAAATGCATATAAGTCGAAGTTTATCTGTTTCTTTTATCCTAAGAGGGTTAAAGAGATATCAGGGCTCCTCGATGATTTTGATATGACTTATGTGTCGGGTCCGGTCAGGACTGAATTGATGTGTTCAATTAAGTTCTATGTCAAATGAATCTGAGATCGAGAAACTAGCTGTTGGACAATGAGTATGACTATGTTCCATGAGATTGTCCGCATGATATCTAAAACAGAGGACAGTACGCTCCCTTATCTAAAGGATAGGTTACTGATAAGATCAGAGTTTGACAGCGTCTTTGAGAGCTATGATTGCTAATCGAGATTTACTTACATTTGTGGTTACTAGACTTATCCAAGTGGGAGACTGTTGGATTAGTGTCTAATCCCGTAACCATATTTGGTAAGTACTTGACCTGGTTGTGCATGGTCCTTTTAGGTTGCCTTCACAAAAGCAACTTGATTGGAGAAATAATAGAGAAAGAGGTTATTATGATTTATAATATATTATAGGAATAATATATTAATAGGAGAAATCATATTTGTTTAATTAACATTAGTCAATAATTAATTAAGAATTAGTTTTTGTGATCAAATGAAATTAATTAAACTGTAGGGACTGAATTGTAATTATGTGATAGTTGCGAATTAGGGTAATGGATGCCTTATGGGAGAGGTGGATGAATTCAAGGGGATAAGGCCCTTGAAATCGTGCAAGGATAAGGGCTTTTCAAGGCTTATCTTTTGGTTACTTGTTGGGCAAGCAACTAGATAAGGCTAAGGACTGAAACCCTAATCTCTACCCCATATAAAGACCCCTAAGGCTATAGAAATCGGCCACTTGATTCCCTAGGGTTCCTAGAGATGATTTCTAACCTCTCTCCTCTCTCTGTCTCTTGCCTCTCCATTTGCTTTTGGTGCTTATGAGCCATTAGAGGTACTACACTCGTGGTACTTGCTTTCAAGACTAAGAGATTGAAGATTAGTGTTGTTATTGCAATATAACAACAAGAAGTATGTGATCTACTCATCTATACAAATTTTGAAATATATACCTGCTAGCTAGGGTTCATATTATGCTCATAAAGTTGTGTATCTTATAGAGAAAACATAGATCCAAATCTAGGGTTGCATGCATACATAGGATTGTTTGTACAAAACCCATCACCCCTACCATCAAAGTGCTCGTCAAGAAAGGTATGGAATTATCTCCTCCATGATAACTACCCGAATGAAGGATGGTGAGACCATCATGGCCCAAATGCAGAAAATGCAAAGGTTTGTGGATCGTTTGAAGAAACTAAATGTTGAACTTCCTGAGGAGATAGCAATAAATATCATTTTTCACTCCTTACCTTCATGTTATGATCAATTTAGAATGGCATACCACATGAACAAGGAATAAGTTACACTTAGTAAACTTCAAGGACTTTTAAAGACTACAGAAAGTAGTCTTCAAGGTAAGACGGGTGTTCCTAATCCTCTAACTCCAACTGCAGCCAATGTCTTGGCAATCGGGCATGGCAAAGGGAAGAAGAGAAAGAACCCTTCTAAGGGTACCAAGGGTAAGACCCTTGAAGGCTCATCTTCAAGCAAAACCAAGAAAGGTTTTTTCACTCCTTCTGCTAACCCTAATGAGGCTGAATGCTTCTATTGTCATGAAAAGTCGCACTAGAAACAAAACTGCCCAATGTACCACAAGATGTGAAAGATGGGAAAGTAAAACCCAACCATGCAGGTATATACACTATATTGTCTAATAACTCACCTCATTCTAAGTCTTGTGTCCTTGATATAGGTTGTGGAATTTCACATATGTTCTGATTTGCAGGGACTAAAAAGAAGTGAGAATGTGGAGCATGGAAAGATAAACTTGATCATGGGGAACAGGAAAGCTTCACATGTCACCAAGATAGGAGTTTATTCCTTATTGCTAAATAGTGGGTTTACATTAGATTTGAATAAATGTTATTATTCGCCAGAAATGGAAAGAAATGTTATTTCCTTTCATGATTAATTGTATAAACATGGTTTAACCTTTTATTTTGATAATAATAATGGTGGTATTGATGCTTTCTTTAATAATGTTCTTTATTTTAAAGCATTACCTTGTGATGGTGTGTATGAAACTTTATCTGTTGTAGATAACCTAGGAAATAATGTATTGTGTATTGTCTCTTCCACTAGCTTAGATAAAGCATCTTTATTGCATTGTCATCTTGGACATGTAAGCAAGAAACGCATAGGCCAACTCCAAAAGGATGGAGTCTTGGAGTTATTTGACCTAAAGTCGGATGATAGTTGTGAATCTTGTTTGCTTGTTAAAATGACAAAGTCACCTTTTACTGGCACTTGTGCTAGGGGTAAAGGTTTGTTGGACCGCATACACATAGATGTGTATGGACCCTTCAAAACCGCCACAAGAGATGCTAATCGCTTCTATGTGACTTTTACTGATAATTTTAGTAGATATGGATATGTCTACTTAACCAAGCATAAGTCAGAAACCTTTGAAAAATTCAAAGAGTTTAAGCAAGAAGTGGAGAATCAGTTGGGCAGGAACATTAAGATGCTTCGATCTGATCGAGGTGGTGAGCATCTTAGTACTGAGTTCCTTGACTATCTTAAGGAATGTGGGATTGTCTCACAATTGACACCTCCAAGGACACCACTGTTGAATGGTGTAGCTGAGAGGCGCAATCGGACCTTGTTGAGCATGGTTCGTTCTATGATGAGACGAGCTTTGCTACCAATATCATTTTGGGGGTATGCCTTAGAGACTACCGCCCATATCCTTAACTTAGTCCCTACAAAGAAGGTTGACAAAACACCTCACGAGATGTGGACTAGAAAAGTTCCCAATCTAGACCACATCAAGATTTGGGGTTGTCAGGATTTCGTGAGACGCGAGAATCACGATAAGCTCTAACCTCGAAGTGAGAGGTGTATTTTCATCGGCTACCCACAAAAATCCTTTGGTTACATCTTCTACAAACCCAGTGATAATGTGGTCTTTGTAGCAAGAAGAGGAGTCTTTCGAGAGAGAGAGAGAGAGAATTCATAAGACAAGGAGACAGTGGGAGACAAATTGACCTTAAGGAAATTCAAGAGTCAAGTGGTGAAGGAACCTCAAACCCTAACCCTCAACCTGAGGAGGAAACTCCTATTGAGCCAATTGACAAGTCTGAACCTCTGAGGCGTTCAAAAAGGGTTAGGAATGCACCTTAGCATTATTATGGTTTCCATATTACTGCAGAAGGGGAGACACTCATCAGTGATGCGACATTGGTAAGTCTGGATGAACCTAATAGCTATGCGGAAGCCATGGCAGGCCCCGAGTCTGCCAAATGGAAAGAGGCAATGGATAGCGAGATACAACCCATGTATGACAATCAAGTTTGGAACTTGGTTGACAATGTACTAGGTCATAAGACAGTTGGGTGCAAATGGATTTTCAAGAAGAAAATCAACATGGATAGTAATGTACACACTTACAAGGCACGACTGGTTGCAAAGGGTTATTCTCAAACTCCGGGAGTTGATTATGATGAGACCATTTCAACAGTGGCCAAGATTGAGTCTATTAGGGTTCTGTTAGCCATTGTTGCATTTCATGACTATGAAATATGGCAAATGGATGTCAAAATCATTTTCCTTAATGGAAAGTTGGCTGAAGATGTTTACATGGTTCTGTCAAAGGGTTTTGTCAGTACAGAGTATCCTAATAGAGTGTGTAAGCTTGAGAAATCTATATATGGATTGAAACAAGCACCTCACAGATGGAATCTTTGTTTCGATGAGAAAGTCAAAGAGTTTGGATTTTCGAGATGCGAAGATGAATCTTGTGTATATGTCAAGGCTAGTGGGAGTATAGTCAGCTTTTTGGTATTGTATGTGGATGACATACTACTCATAGGAAATGACATCCCAACCTTGCAGGAAGTAAAGTTTTGGCTTGGGAAGTGTTTCGCTATGAAGGATCTTGGAGAAGCTACCTATATCTTAGGGATAAGGATTTTAAGAAACAGGAGTAAAAGACTAATTCGACTTAGTCAAAGCACCTATGTGGACAAAGTGTTGAAAAGGTTCAACATGCATAATTCCAAGAAAGGTGAGTTACCTATCCAGTGTAATGCCTGACTGGGTAAAACTCAGAGTCTGAGTACAACAGCTGAGATAGCTGAGATGAGTCGAGTACCATATGCTTCCACTGTAGGCTCAATCATGTATGCTATGACTTGTACTCATCCTGATGTTGGCTTTGCTATGAGCATGGTCAGCAGATATCAAGGGAATCTTGGTAAGGCTCACTGGACAGTAGTAAAGAATATTCTCAAGTACCTGCGAAGGACTAAGGACTGGGTCCTTACCCTTGGTGGGAGTGATGACTTGAAAGTAGTAGGGTATAGCGACGCTAGCTTTCATACTCTCAGGGATAATTTCCGCTCTCAGTCGGGCTGGGTCGTTACCCTAAATGGAGGGGCAATTACTTGGAAAAGTTCCAAGCAAGATACAGTGGATGATTCCAATTGTGAATCAGATTATATAGCAGCAAGCGAGGCAGTAAAGGAGGCTATATAGCTAAAGAACTTCATCGTAGACCTTAGAGTTGTACCATCCATAAAGGAACCAATGGAGATTTTCAGTGACAACAATAGTGTGGTTGACTTAGCCAAGGAATCAAGAGATCAAGGGAGATCCATACACAATGATAGAAAATATCACTTCATCATACATCGAATAGAAGAAGGAATCATCGTGGAAAAGAGGGTATCATCGGATGAGAACGCAACAGATCCCCTCACGAAGGGACTGACTCGGGTTAAGCATCTCCAGCATGCTTAGAGCATAGGACTGAAGGATGATCTTAGTTTTAGTAGTTAGATAACTTTGAAATTTGTAAAGTTTAATTGACATTTGATGACAAATAAAAGCTGTTATTTATGAGTAAAGTGTTGCTATCTCTAGTCAATCTTTTACTAGTATTTCTTTTTGCATGTTTTGACTTCCAGAATAATTATGTTATGCTATATATCATATTATTATAACTCTCCACAGGCGATCATATGTTGGAAGTAGATATGAATCAAGACTGTCATGGGTTGGCTTGTAGAGGTCTAAGATGTTAGACAAAGCGGGGCTACAATACTCATGAGTGCTCATAAGTTATGAGTATCAGATTCAACCCATGCTCACTGGTATCACTTCATGGAATTTGTCTCGAGTGATCGTGAGATGGTAATATCATATAAGTCTTCAAACCTAGAGATATGAATTGTTGCCTATGAGTTGTTTATGCATTGATTGCATGAAAATGCATTGGTAGCTCGATGTTATAAACCGTGCCTTTCTGTGTAATTCAACAAGTAGTAGAGCAAAAATATGTGTCGAAGTTTATTTGTTCCTTCTAGGATTGGAAGCGATATCTGGGCCACTCGATGATTTTGTTTTGACCTATGTACCGGGCCTGGTCAGAACTAAATTGATGTGTTCAGTTAAGTTCTATGTCAAACAAATCGGAAATCGGGAAACAACTGATGGAAAATAAGCAATACCATGTTCCATGTATTTGTTCGGCTGATATCTAGAACTGGGGATTATATGATCACTTATCTAAAATGATGCTTCATAGTTCAATAGAGTTTTAAGAGCTACGATTGCTGATCGGTTCCTGAAGTCATACTTGCAACTATAGTTATTAGACTTATCCAAGTGGGAGACTGTTGGAGGTAGTGTCTAACTCCATAACTATATTTGGTATGTACTTGACCCGATCCGACATGGTCCATTTGGGTTGCACTTCACCCGAACAATTTATGGATAATCTTTTGAGAATATTGTAAGTTATGATTTATTAATATATTATAAGCTCTAATATATTAATATAAAAACATATTATTTAATTAGTGTTGATCTATAATTAATTTAGAGTTAATTTAGAAATCAAAAGTATGACTAATTAAATATGGGCTCTTGTATTTATATAGTGTGGGCTAATGCTTATTTGGAATGGACTAGGCTTGCATGGAAAGTCCATGGATACTCCATGGAGCTTTAACCCATGGATCTCATGGAAATGAAAATACATCGGTATTAGGGTTTACATGGATGTAACCCTAATCCACCACACTATATAACGAAGGCTTTGGTTCTTGAAATTGCACTAGTTGATGTGTGTAAACTAAGAGGGCCGATTTCAAGAAGGTTGTGACTATTCTCTCAAGTTTCCAAGTTTGTGGTGATTTGTGACTTCCATTTGAGGCATCCACATTATTGGTGCTAGGTTCTCAAACTTCAAGCAATCAACTACTACTACAACGTAAGTAATTCTACTAGCTTTATTTGATTCAAGTACCCCATGCCATGCTAGTTAAGATAAAAACCTTGGAAAAGTAATTATTTTCATGTATCTTAGTCAAACATAGATCCAAGGTTTTTAGGTTGCATGTACACCATAGGAGTGTTAGAATGCTTAAAACCCTTCATTTATTTCTAGACTTAAACTTAGAATGCTAAGTGATGATCGTGAGAAGTGTGTCTAATAAATTTAGGTAATACACCTGAATAAACACAAGCACTTGTTTATTTAGGTAAAATTCCTAACATGCTTTTATGTGCTAAATGATTTATGATGCTAAATGTATGATCGAATCTATGGTCTATTGCCGGCCGGATCTGGAAACTTTATGTGTTCAGATTTCTAAACGTTTAATTATGGTATTAGAACTGACATCTAACTTTTCGGACTAATAGGGAGATTTACACATCGATCGCAAATAAAATCTTTCCTATCTAAATTCTCGTCACTGGACACCGAACGTCTGCATCGGTGTATAAATCGACATGGTGAGAACTCGAAGCGGGTTGGAAAGCGGTAACCCGCAGCTTGAGCCACAAGTGATTAAGTGTGCGCCAGATGTAGCAGCCACACCCGAGCCAATCACTATGGTTGGGGTACAAGCAATGATGTCAAATCGAAGAAACTAGGCGTTTTCTTCAATAAAATCGAGATGAACCTATGGTGCATGTTGAGCATCCCAAACTGAATGAAGAGTTTTCAGAAGAGGGAAATTACAGTCGTACGGTGGGTCAAGTTGGACCCCAAGCAGTCAGGAGAAACGAACCGGACAAAAGTATTGACCAGGATGGGTGCATGTATAAGAACTGCTTGAGTGCCAAACCACCAAGTCTTGTTGGAAGCCCAAAACCAGTGGAGATTATCGACTGGATCTCCGAGATGGAGATGGTATTTGAGAGTTACGACTGTAGCGATAAGCAAAAGACGGTCTTTGCAGTCAGACAACTAAAGACCGGTGTTTTAAGTTGGTGGAAGTTGTTGGCAGATACAATGCCATGGGGAGAAGCCATGCAGATGTCTTGGGAAACATTCGTGGAGCAGCTGAAAATGCAATACTGCTCAGAGATAGATACGATAGACCTAAACAACAAGTTTTTGAATCTGAAGAAAGGGAAGATGAGTGTCGATGAGTATGCCACCACATTCACTGAGAGGATGAAGTTATTTCCCTACTTGGTTCCTACTGAACTCTCCAAGATAGATGGGTTTGCTAACTGACTACACATAGACTTTGGCCCAATGGTCAAAATGGTAGCTACTTTGAAAACAGTTGTTAGAGCATCTAAGAATGAAGAGACCCAGATAGGAGAATGGGGTCTAGAAAAAGATATATCTGGAGAAAAGAGAAAGTTTGAAGGATCTTTAAGGTCCAACAATGAGAGAAAATTCCTGAAGCAAGATGGTGCGAGAAGTGCAAAAAGAAACACTATGGAAATGCGGTGAGGAGGTGACTTGTTTCAAGTGTGGAAAGCATGGGAATGACGCCAATGAATGTACATTCAACAAAAGGGTATGTTATGAATGTAATGAGGAAGGGCACTTCAAGCAAGACTGCCCAAATAGATAAGGGGCTACAAAGCCAAATGTGTCGCCAAGGCCGAAAGCAAGAGCATTCCACATGATCCTCGGCGAAGCAGAAAACAATGGGATGAATGAAGGATGAGGACTTCATATCCAAAGATCGAGTTACACATTAGCCATGTGGATAGTATCGTATGGTGTAGCCTATTAGAGGCATAATCTAGGGTGAACTTGAGCACCTATGTAATCGTTTCAAGGAATAATATAAAGCATTTGTTTTGTTATTTGGGGTATTAAGTTGTTATGTGATTTTCTTGTATGATGACTTGGAAAACCATGAGACAATACTTGGGACGAGTATGAGTAGATGTGAAAGGTAGTAGAGGCCTATACTACTGGATGCACATGACTCAGACTTGGATCAGGGAAAGTCACAAGGTTTCCAAGAAGCTAGTAATTGATACCATTTTATTCAAGTATGTTGTTACCATTGTTTCGATAATGACTAAGAAGATTGTTGTTATTCTGATAATAGTGGTCATACCAAATTGAAACAGACTACGATAAATATGTTACGTGGTTCAGAGAACCAAGTTTGATGTAGCATCTGACTTAAGTCAGAAGATTGAAATAAAAGATAATCAAAGCAATCGGTAGAGGTATGGCGATAGTTTCTTGTAGATAGAAATGCCACCTTTTACGATATGATTAGAACATGAAGAAATGTATAGTCTATTCTGGAAGACTTTAAGAGACCGGAGTCTAAGCGTGGGAACATACAAGAGTGATGTTCCTAAATAGACCTAAGATCAAGGTACCATCAGCTGCGAGTCCACGAGAGTGATGTTCCCAAAACAGCATTCCAGAATCGATATGGTCACTATGTGTTCATAGTAATGCCCTTTGGTCTAACCAACGAACCAGCGGTATTCATGGACCTGATGAATTAGGTGTTCCATCCTTTCCTGGGAAAGTTCGTTATCGTGTTCATCGACGATATACTTGTCTATTCTAGAAGCAAGGAAGATCACTAACAACACTTGAGATTGGTGCTAGAAATTCTAAGGACAGATAAGTTATATGTGAAATTCTCCAAGTGTGAATTGTGGATTCGAAAAGTAACCTTCCAAGGTCACGTGGTAAGCGAGGAAGGAATACACATGGACCGATCCAAAATCAAAGCGATAGAGAACTGGTCAGCACCGAAGACGCCCATAGAAATCTGTCAATTCTTGGGTCTCGCTAGCTATTATCGCAGGTTTATCCAAAATTTCTTCAGAATTGCCAAACCCTTGACCACTCTGACTCAGAAGGGTGTAACTTTTTGTTGGAGTGAAAAGCAAGAAACTGCATTCCAAACATTGAAGTAGGCCCTATGCAACGCACCTATGTTGTCTTTGCCCTAAGGGACAAAGGACTTCATTGTATATTGTGATGCATCCAATCAGGGCTTAGGTTGTGTGCTCATGTAGCGAGGAAAATTTATTGCTTATGCCTCAAGACATTACCTATATGGAACCAAGTGCACCATCTTCACTGACCATAAAAACCTGCAGCACATCTTCGACCAGAAAAGAGTTGAACATGATACAACGGCGATGGGTAGAGTTATTCAATGATTACGAGTGAGAAATACGCTACCATCCCGGTAAGGGCAATGTGGTGGCAGATGCCCTTAGCCGAAAAGAATGCTCAGGACGTAGAGTGAAGGCACTAACAATGACTATCCATTCCAACTTATTCGCACAAATCAGAGAGGCTCAGCTGGAAGCCTTAAAACCAGAGAATGTGATGGATGAAGTCTTGATAGGAATGTAGAAGAACTTAGAGATCAACGGAGATGGAGCCTATTATTTCATGAACCGGATCTGGACCCAAAAGTTCGGTGGTTACAGATAAGTTGTCATGAACGAAGCTCACAAGACTCGATACTCTGTTCACCCAGGTTTCTGACAAGATGTACCTAGATCTCAAGAAACTATATTGGTGGCCAAACATGAAAGCAAAAATCGCTACCTTCGTAAGCAAGTACCTGACTTGCGCCAAGGCGAAGGTTGAATATCATAAGCCCTCAGGTTTGCTTCAGTAGCCATAAATACCTGAATGGAAGTGGGAGAGGATTGCCATGGATTTTATCACCAAATTACCCAAATCTCCGAGTGGGTAAGATACCATCTCGATAATAGTCGACCGGTTGACAAAATTTGCTCACTTCCTGCCAATCAAGGAGGCTTTAAAAATGGAGAGACTCACGCAAATCTACATTCAAGAGATAGTTCGACTACACGGTTTGCCTGTGTCCATTATCTCCGATCGAGATAGCAGGTTCACTTCAAATTTTTGGTAGTCACTAGTGAAGGCTCTTGGAACTAAGCTGGATATGAGCACAACTTACCATCCTCAGACAGATGAGCAGAGTGAGAGAACCATCCAGACCTTGGAAGACATGTTGAGAGAACGCGTCATCAACTTTGGTAAATTGTGGGATACCCATTTCCCATTGGTTGAATTCTGCTACAAAAATAGTTATCATACCAGCATCAAGGATGCGCCTTTTGAAGCCCTCTATGTTCGTAAGTGCAGATCCCCTCTATGTTGGGCTGAGGTGGGTGACATGCAGCTAGCCAAGGAGCAAATCCCTAATAGCACTCTCACAGGACTAGATATCATCTGTTAAACTACAGAAAAGATCGTACAAATCCGGGAAGGATTGAAAGCCTCACATGACAGACAAAAGAGCTACATCGATAAACGAGGAAAACCCTTGGAGTTCCAGGTTGGAGACCGTGTTCTGCTGAAGGTCTCACCCTGGAAAGTCATTATACGCTTTGGAAAGCGTGGAAAGCTAAATCTGAGACACATAGGACCATTCGAGATCCTTGCTAGGATCGGTCCAGTAGCATACAAACTTTGTTTACCTCAAGAGCTTAGTAACATCCATCCCGTCTTCCATGTCTCGAATCTTAAAAAGTTTTTATCCGAAGAGACCCTTATGATCCCTCTCGAGGAGATTGGAATCAAAGAGAACTTAAACTTCATGGAATAACTAGTCGAAATCATGGACCAAGAAGTCAAGCATACAAAACAAAGTCGCATCCCGATAGTGAAGGTTTGCTAAAATGCCAACCAGGGACCTGAATTCACTTGGGAACGTGAGGATTCAATGAAATAGAAGTACCCCCATCTTTTTCCATGTCCATGATTTGTATCTTTATTCTTTAATTTTGGGATGAAATTCCCTTTAACGGGGGGATGATGTGACAATCTGAAACTTCTAACTTGTACAATTGGTTAGTTTTATCAATGTTAAACTCGATCCTACCACCTTTTAAGACAGTTTAAGGGTTTGTTAAAGTATTCTAAGCCTAATACAATCAAAGTTTAGGTTCTAGGTCGAATAATACCAAGTGATAGTACAACAACCGGGCTATACACCCTTTTGGGAGGAGTGTACGGCGGTACACATGGGTGTGCGGCCACACAACCACCCCACAACTGCACACCCGGGGTGGTGGGTCACCCACCCAAATAAATATGAGGATACCTCCTCTCTTTCACTCTTTTCTTCTTGTGGCTGCACTCTACCACTTTCTCTCTCTAGAATCTTCATCAAAGAACCCTCCAAAGGCTTCAAAAACATAAGTGATTCATATCCTAGCTCGTTATGCTTGAAAGATCCTCTGATTCTTCATGTTTTTAGCCTTGTTCTTCATCCATTGAAGGTGTCCGGCTACACATCTTCATAAGGTGGTCGTACACACTTTAAAGGCTCTCCAAAGTGAGAGTTTGGCCCCTATATACTTGTTGGACTTGGTATTAGCCTTGAAGCACCTCAAAATCAACGTCTTGGGAATGAACATGGAGAGTATACGGTTGCACACCCCTCTGTATGGCTGCACACCCCTTTGTACGGCCGCACACACATCCTCAGGGCCGTACACCCACTTTGATGTTTATATTTGGACTTAAACTTGCAAAAACACTAAGTATGGGACCTAGAAGACTCCTTGGATGCTTGTAGAACCTTGGAAACACCTCAAAAACCCTACCCATCATAAATGTACAGCTGTACAGTTATGAGCCATACACCTATGGTCGTACACACCCATAGGGTGGCCGTACACCTCCTTCATTCGATCGTATATGGTTCCAAAACTTAGTTTTAGTGTTTCCAGGCCCTTAGAGTGGTTTCCTATCATGTTAGTCATTGAAATACCCTAATATAATACATATATGGGTCATTATATGTTAATAGGATCCATTTGTATAAGATAATTATATTTTTAGTATGATTTTTACATGGAAAACAGTTTTACCAAACGATTATGAAATCAACTCATAGAAACTGTTTTCAAAACTAAGGTAACGTACTTGTGAATCATGTGGTAAAATCTAATATTTTATAAAGGATTCATGCAATCATAAACATTATTTTTATTATTATTACTTGTAAATTCGTTAGTCTAAGTTGGACACACGTCCTTGGTAACACTCCCACAGAATCAGAGTGTAGGACTAGCACTTGTAACCAGAATCTCTTGTAGGGAGAGCATGATTGTTGTGTATAGATCTATACAAGACTGAATATCCCGAATCTTGCTTCTAGCTACAGCCGGACCGGCAGGTCTATGGGTGACAAATTCATAAAAGATACTAGCCCTGATACGTGCCATATCAAGTTAATATATGGTTATAAAACTTACAACCTAGATAGTAGAGATTTACTTTTGTAATAATGAACCTAGTGAACTGACCTCAAAGTAATAACCAATTTGATTACTGGATGGTATTAATAATACCTTCAGGATGTAGTTCATGTATTTATTAGTTTTATTTATGTAATAAGGCTAATATACCTCACTGGGAGTAACCAAGGTTTTTTTTCAAGGAAACTACATTAACGATATAAGTATGGTAGATACTTGTACACTTCATTTCAGAACGGTTAGCCAACAAAATACCTTAAGGAAAATACAGGATTTTCCCCGGATAACTTGACCTTTCATAAAAGGATTGTTTAACAAGTAACTAACGGATGTTGAAACACCTTTCATAAGAAAATATAGGATTTTCTTGATGAACACTTTTCAAAAGGATCAAAGAAACACTTACCACCAAAACTAAATACTTATGAACTCACCAGCTTTATGCTGATATATTCTTTCAAAACTTACTTGTATTCTCAGGGCTTTATGTGACATCCCTAAAATCACGGCCAGAAAAGACCGATTTTGTTTATGCTTTATAAAAATCAGAGTACTTTATTTTATAAAAATGTTGCGGAATTTGTTCCCAGAAAAACATGGTAAATACGTTATTAAAACATTTTCGAAGAAACGTATTTATTTCATTTTAAAACGTTTGGGACGTCATCGTTAATACAGAAACATAAGCATAAACAGAACTTACAATTATTTACACTAGTGATCTACATCTCTTTAAATCTCTCAGTGTAATGTCACTTCATATCAACACCTGTGATATAAATAAACTGAGTGGGTCAGGTTGGGAAACCTGGTGAGTAAATAGGGTTTTCAACCCACAATAATATAATTATTATGTTTAAACAATCAAACAATCAACCCAATTACCCATCCCCATTATCTTCTTTATTCTTAAGGATCTACCCTAAGAATCAGCTATTTCTCATTCATTCATTCCTAAGGATCATCCTAAGGAAACAACATGAAGTCCATTGTTGCCAATGACACATTGGTCAAGCGCAGCTGCTAATATTGTCACTTAGGCTCAACTGCCAGAATGAGGACATTTTCTATGAGGCGCTTCTGCCGGTATTGACCTTTAAACACTACTGTCATGGTCATAAGGCTCCCTATTAGGCGCAACTGCCGATACTATCCTTAGAGCGTAGCTGCTAGGATGTTTACCGTAGATCTAAATCATCTACGGGTTGTGGTGCAGCTGCCAGTGCTCATCTATAGGGTACTAGGTCCACTGCTGCCAATGTATACCTATAGGGCACTAGGTCCATGCTACTAATGTTCCTCTATATCAACTTTTATCACTCATTATTCATCTACCCATGTTTTACCCAACATATTTTGTAGATATAAAATACTTTATACAGTTTACATCATTTAAAACATGTATAAAAATCTTTCATCAGCATAGACAACAAGTATTCAGACAATATGCACACATAGCACGTAATTTATAATAAAATACTTCATATCTGTGTGTAAGATGAAAGGGACCATGCACTCACAACACGTAAATTATATAATAAATACTTCATATCTATGTGTAAGATGAAAGGGACCATGCACTCACCTGAGAAGGTGGTGACTCGGTACTCGGACAACGCTCCGTTTACTTTAAAATAATTTCCTTCGAAGAAACCTAGTATTATCACCAATAGATTTTAGTCTATTATTCGCGAAGACTAATTAATAGTCTAGCTATTATTACTATTGTATAAGCGTTAAAAAAATACTTATATAACCCATAATAATAGCCCAAGTATTTATTATATGTTCTTAATAACGTTAATATAATTAAATAAAAACTATATTAAAAATAGCGTAGCCGTAGCTCACTTACAGCGGGTTTTATAGAAAACCAGGCTTTGCTTGGAGCAGCGTTTCCGAGCCGAAAATCTCTTCTTCTCGGAGCCGTCGAGCACTCCGGGGCTTCCGCCTCGTGCTAGGGAGGTTCCCTAGGCTTTTCGGGGGATTTCGGGGCTAGAGAGAGATTCTAGAGAGAGAGTAAAGAGAAGAAAGAATGGGAAAGGTGTGAAGAAAATGAGGGTGGGAGAGGTGGTATTTATAGGGTGAAAATGGCTGAACTTGGTGCCACATGTCACCATCTAGTGGCAAGACTTGGGGAGAAAGCAATGGCCAAGATTGTGCCACATCACCCATTTTCGCACAGCACACTTCCGACTTCTAAAATCCGTAACTTTCTCATACGACCTCCGTTTTTGATGTTAGTTATATCCACGCGTAGGTAAAAATAATATCTACAACTTTCATTTTGACTCCGTCGGCTAATTCTCGACCGATCTTAAATTTAACAGTACCAGACGTTTAGACTGTTAAATGACCGCGAAGAATTCGTAACTCCTTCATACCGACTCCGTTTTCGTCTGTCTTTTTACCGTTGAGTTCCTATTAATGAGATCTTGAACTCTCATTTCGGTCACGTAAGCCAAAAACTGCTCGAACTAAACTTCAAGTTTCGGGTCGTGCACTGCTAAGTCGAATCTTAGAAAAATCATAACTTCCTCATACGAAGTCAGATTTGGGTTTTCTTTTTATCGACGCTCTTAGTTTAACATATTCTACGACTTTTGTTTAGATTGCTAAGGATAAATCTCGCTCTATCGTAAATTCACTATTTACGCTTCTCGGTGCCGTGCCGGTTTTGCCGTAAAACTTCGACGGGCCATAACTTCTTCGTTATAACTCGGATTTCGGTGTTCTTTATATGTACGGAAACCTTGTGACATATTCTAAAATTTGGTTAAGATTATTTATTCTAAATAATCTTTTGTCGAAAAGTCATTTTCGACCCCTATTGCCTCTAAATTGACTAGCCTGGATCTGCGGGTGTTACAATTATCTCACCCTTAGGATGATTACGTCCCGGAATCATCAATGAAACAGGGCTCGTATAATGACTCCATACGTCATCTCTTCATCCTAGGTAATAATTATAACTTCTTTATTCCTTCGAGTCTATCTTTTAGACTTATTATCTGTAAGTAGTACTTAATTATGCACCTGCTATCTTCTTCAGGTTAGACTCCAGATTACGACGTATCATCATGTGATGCTCATTTAGACTTAGGTCTTTTAGAGTTAAATTCTGAAATAAACTATGCCTTCCTTCACGTTCTAATGTGATATAATCACACTTTAACATGTAGCATTTCTAGCTACCAACTTCTTTAGCGTCGAGCCGATACTTCTATTGGTCACTTTGATTTCAGTTGTTTGGTTAAAGTCGGACGCTACATCAAACTTGGTTCTCTAAATCACGTAACCTACTCATCGTAGTCGGACTCAATGTGACATGACCACTAGGGTTGGGATAACAACAATCTTCTTAGTCATTACCGAGACAATGGTAACGGCATACTTGAATAAAACGAAATCAATTACTGGCTTCTTGGTAACCTTGTGACTTTCCCTGATCCAAGTGTGAGTCCTGTGCTTCCGGTAGTATAGGCCTCTACTACCATTCACACCTACTCATACTCGTCCCAAGTATTGTCCCGCAGTTTCCCAAGTCACCATGCAGCAAATCACACAATCATTCAACACATTAGATAACAAGACGAAGGTTTTATTTTATTACTTGAAACGATTGCATGGGTGTTCAAGTTCACCCTAGATTATGCCTCTAATAGGCTACATCATGTGACACTATCTATATAGCTTCTTCATGACTCGATCTCTATATATCCATCCTTACTCTTGATTCCTTGCATCGTCAGCTGCTTCGTCAAGGATCATTTGAAATGCTCTTGCCTTTGGTTTTGGCGGCACATTTGGCTTTGTAGCCCCTTCTCTCTTTGGGCAATCTTGCTTGAAGTGCCCTTCCTCGTTACATTCATAACACACCCTTTTGTTGAATTTACACTCGTTGGCATAGTGCCCATGCTTCCCACACTTGAAACAAGTCACCTCCTCACCGCATTTTCCAGAGTGTTTCTTTTTACACGTCTCGCACCATCTTTCTTCGCTCCTTCCTCCTATAAAATTCCTTGTACTGGACTTGCTTCTCTCATCGGGCTTCGCAGACCCCTCAAACTTTCTCTTTTCGCCAACCTCGGTCTTGTTGGTGGCTCTTCCCTTGATCATCTCCTCAACCGACTTGGCAACCCAGATAGCTGCCTCCAAAGTAGGTGCCTGACGCACTGGCACCGTGTACTCCCATGGAAGTCCTTTTGCATACTTGTCAACTTTCGTCAGCTCATCCGGAACAAGATGTAATGCGAACTCCATCTTCTCTGTGAAGTTGTTGGTGTATTCATCAATAGACATGCTTCCTTTCTTCAAGGTAAGGAATTGGTTTTCTAGCTCGAGCAGATTTTGGGCTGAGCAGTACCTACGTTTGAATTGCACCAGAAATTCTACCCATGTCAGTTGCAGGGGCTCATTGGGGCTCAGAGTCTTCCCCAAGGTATTCCACCAACGTACAGTGCCTCCTCGAAATTGACGCACTGCAAATGTGGTCTAATGTTTTCCCTTGCAACCGCACATCATGAAAGCTAATTCCATCTCCGAGATCCAATCCATGACCCCGATCGGATCCTCCTTTCCAGTGAAAGTCGATGGCTTGCAAGTCAGAAAATCCTTATACTTGCATCCATTCCCCTCGACTTCGTCGTCGTGGTTTGTTTGTCGAACTATTGGTGGTTTGACTTGACCAACAGTCCCACTGTAGTTCTCCTCCTCAGTCTGCCCTTCATTCAACTCGGGACGTTCGATCTGAATAGTCGCTTCCTCTCGATTTTGCTGGATCAAACGTCTGGTTTCCTCCATTTGACGATCCAACATTTCCTGGATCATTGCTTGCACTCCGGCCATCGTTATTGGCTCAGCAGCGGCTACCATAACCGGTATTTGCTCAATCACTGGGGGTTGGTTTCGGTTCCCATTTGCATTCACGTTTCCGCTACGGGTTCTTGCCATCTTGATCTATACACTGAATAAGGTGAATCTAGATCTTTACTTAGGATTGACGGTTAAATCATCCTTATCACTCCGAAACGTTTATATGCTAGTTCTAATATCATAGTTAAACGCTTAGAATCCTAAACACATAAGGTTTCCAGATCCGGTCGGCAACAGACCATAGATCCGAACAACTAACACTATATCAGGCACAAGTATTTAGCACATAAAAGCATTTTAGGCACAATTCCTAAAATAATCTAGTGCTCACACCTCACAATCATCGCTTAGCATTCTAAGTTTAAGTCTAGAAATAAATCCATATTCCTAGTTCGCTTAAACTAATGCTCTGATACCAACTGTGACATCCCTAAAATCACTGCCAGAAAAGACCGATTTTGTTTATGCTTTATAAAAATCAGAGTACTTTATTTTATAAAAATGTTGCGGAATTTGTTCCCAGAAAAACATGGTAAATATGTTATTAAAACATTTTCGAAGAAACGTATTTATTTCATTTTAAAACGTTTGGGACGTCATCGTTAATACAGAAACATAAGCATAAACAGAACTTACAATTATTTACACTAGTGATCTACATCTCTTTAAATCTCTCAGTGTAATGTCACTTCATATCAACACCTGTGATATAAATAAACTGAGTGGGTCAGGTTGGGAAACCTGGTGAGTACATAGGGTTTTCAACCCACAATAATATAATTATTATGTTTAAATAATCAAACAATCAACCCAATTACCCATCCCCATTATCTTCTTTATTCTTAAGGATCTACCCTAAGAATCAGCTATTTCTCATTCATTCATTCCTAAGGATCATCCTAAGGAAACAACATGAAGTCCATTGTTGCCAATGACACAATGGTCAAGCGCAGCTGCTAATATTGTCACTTAGGCTCAGCTGCCAGAATTAGGACATTTTCTATGAGGCGCTTCTGTCGGTATTGACCTTTAAACACTACTGTCATGGTCATAAGGCTCCCTATTAGGCGCAGCTGCCGATACTATCCTTAGAGCGCAGCTGCTAGGATGTTTACCGTAGATCTAAATCATCTACGGGTTGTGGCGCAGCTGCCAGTGCTCATCTATAGGGTACTAGGTCCACTGCTGCCAATGTATACCTATAGGGCACTAGGTCCATGCTACTAATGTTCCTCTATATCAACTTTTATCGCTCATTATTCATCTACCCATGTTTTACCCAACATATTTTGTAGATATAAAATACTTTATACAGTTTACATCATTTAAAACATGTATAAAAATCTTTCATCAGCATAGACAACAAGTATTCAGACAATATGCACACATAGCACGTAATTTATAATAAAATACTTCATATCTGTGTGTAAGATGAAAGGGACCATGCACTCACAACACGTAAATTATATAATAAATACTTCATATCTATGTGTAAGATGAAAGGGACCATGCACTCACCTGAGAAGGTGGTGACTCGGTACTCGGACAACGCTTCGTTTACTTTAAAATAATTTCCTTCGACGAAACCTAGTATTATCACCAATAGATTTTAGTCTATTATTCGCCGAGACTAATTAAAAGTCTAGCTATTATTACTATTATATAAGCGTTAAAAAAATACTTATATAACCCATAATAATAGCCCAAGTATTTATTATATGTTTTTAATAAAGTTAATATAATTAAATAAAAACTATATTAAAAATAGCGTAGCCGTAGCTCACTTACAGCGGGTTTTATAGAAAACCAGGCTTTGCTTGGAGCAGCGTTTCCGAGCCGAAAAGCTCTTCTTCTCGGAGCCGTCGAGCACTCCGGGGCTTCCGCCTCGTGCTAGGGAGGTTCCCTAGGCTTTTCGGGGGATTTCGGGGCTAGAGAGAGATTCTAGAGAGAGAGTAAAGAGAAGAAAGAATGGGAAAGGTGTGAAGAAAATGAGGGTGGGAGAGGTGGTATTTATAGGGTGAAAATGGCTGAACTTGGTGCCACATGTCACCATCTAGTGGCAAGACTTGGGGAGAAAGCAATGGCCAAGATTGTGCCACATCACCCATTTTCGCACAGCACACTTCCGACTTCTAAAATCCGTAACTTTCACATACGACCTCCGTTTTTGATGTTATTTATATCCACGCATAGGTAAAAATAATATCTACAACTTTCATTTTGACTCCTTCGGCTAATTCTCGACCGATCTTAAATTTAACAGTACCAGACGTTTAGACTGTTAAATGACCGCGAAGAATTCGTAACTCCTTCATACCGACTCCGTTTTCGTCTGTCTTTTTACCGTTGAGTTCCTATTAATGAGATCTTGAACTCTCATTTAGGTCATGTAAGCCAAAAACCGCTCGAACTAAACTTCAAGTTTCGGGTCGTGCACTGCTAAGTCGAATCTTAGAAAAATCATAACTTCCTCATACAAGTCAGATTTGGGTTTTCTTTTTATCGACGCTCTTAGTTTAACATATTCTACGACTTTTGTTTAGATTGCTAAGGATAAATCTCGCTCTATCGTAAATTCACTATTTACGCTTCTCGGTGCCGTGCCGGTTTTGCCGTAAAACTTCGACGGGCCATAACTTCTTCGTTATAACTCGGATTTCGGCGTTCTTTATATGTACGGAAACCTTGTGACATATTCTACAATTTGGTTAAGATTATTTATTCTAAATAATCTTTTGTCGAAAAGTCATTTTCGACCCCTATTGCCTCTAAATTGACTAGCCCGGATCTGCGGGCGTTACACTTTAGTAGACAGGTACTCCCGCTAGATTTTGAGATGACTGAGCATTTCGAAGACTCTTCTTTTAATTTTGTCTCACTTTGATTACTATGATTCCATTGTTGTGATACTACGCATGACGTCATCCGCCCCCGGACGTTTCTGTCGTTATTCCTGATGGTTCGGGGATGTGATAGTAGCAGCCGCACCCGAGCTAATCACCATGGCTTGGGTACAAGCAATGATCCAGATGATGTTAGATCATCAAATGGAAGAAACTAGGCATTTTCTTCAACAAAATCGAGATGAATCTACGATGCCTGTTTAGCAGCCCGAACTGAATGAAGAGTTGTTAGAAGACGGTAAATACAGTCGTACGGTGAGTCAAGTTAGACCGCAAGCAGTCAAGAGAAACGACCCGAACATAAGGATGGGTGCATGTCTAAGAACTTCTTGAATGCCAAACTACCAAGTCTTGCTGGAAGCCCGAAACCAGTGAAGATTATGGACTGGATCTCCGAGATGGAGATGGTATTTGAGAGTTGCGACTGTAGCAATAAGCAAAAGACGGTCTTTATAGTCAGAGAACTAAGGACTGGTGTTTTAAGTTGGTGGAAGTTGTTAGCAGATACAATGCCATAGGGAGAAGCCATGAAAATGTCTTGGGAAGATTTCATGGAGCAGCTGAAAATGCAATATTGCTCAAAGATAGATCTGATAGACCTAAACAACAAGTTTTAGAACCTAAAGAAAGGCGAGATGAGTGTCGATGAGTATGTCACCGCATTCACCGAGAGGATGAAGTTGTTTCCCTACTTGGTGCCTACTGAACTCTCCAAGATAGATATGTTTGCTAATGGACTATGCAAACCAAATGTGTAGATGTGAATCCTTACTCCAATCGACTTCCTAGCTTCAATATCGACCCCAAAGGGTTCTTAGAAGAGTTTTTGTCATTGTAGTATCATGGTAAGTATTCTCGCCTGTCATGTGGGTGACCTGCGTTCGATCCTTGACAACGGCACCAAAAACTTGATGTTGGTAGAATTATTACTACACCTTATTTTACCTACAATCTAACTAGCTATTTGACTAAAGGCAATGTACCTTTTCACAAATAATATAGCACAAATAGTTGGGTATCGATCACAGGGAACAATTTTAGTTAATAAATCTAAATACTACTAAACTAACCTAAAAATATAAACAAAAAGTTTAAATGGTGTTTTATCTGATTTGCTAGTTTAGATTAACTTAATCACTCAACTATTAAATTCAATCAATTTCTAAAAGCACTTCTGTTTAGTTCGAATCCACATTACCTTAATGGCTAGTTACTAATCATGGACAGTTCATGTTGGTTGCCAATTAATGTATTATTAGTAATTTGAGTCCAAATTTACCAATGTTGAACTAATTACTTCATGTAGAGCTATGCATGGTCCCACATAATTTAATAAATAATCAATTATTAATTATGACTGGAGCTATGTATGATTGATTAAACAAACACAATATTATAGTCACAATATATGTTCTCCAGCACATCCAAATCTAATACTTTAATCACTTAACTAAGATTGGTTCGATCCTAGCTCTAGTAATCTAATGGTGACTAAATTAATAGATGTCAAGTTCGTGTAAATTAATGATCACTAAGATACACAGAACATGAATTCAAGCAATTCAAATATCAAATATTAACATGCTAGGTATTCACAATCAAACACATGCATATAAGTAACTAGAAAAATCCATAACCAAATAACTAATCCATGAGTTCAAGTTTCATCTAGCTAAACAGAAGCAACTAGATTTAGCTACTCATGGCTGGAATCAAACACACAATCTCAATTAATAAAAACATAGTCAATTGTACCAAATTAATGGAGAAAATTATGTTCTTCAACTCCTTCTTCCTTGGGTGTTAATACTCAAGTTCTCTACCTTATTTTCCTCTAGAATTCATCCTTAAAACCTTCTATCCTCTCTAGCCAACCTCCTAAAATCATAAGCACCAAGGATATATATAATATTCATGATTTTTGCACTTTATCTCATGGATTATGACTCAACGTCATGAATTTGGATGAATCCTTATTGGGAAAGGACTTTGACTTCTTGTGTACTCATCTTGTAGAATCATTAACTCCACGTTGTGTAAGCGAAGTCCACGACATGGATTTAGCTTTTCGTTGGGAATTTCTTTTCTTTAATTCTTCAATCCTCCAAAGTTTTGCCACTTATCACTTTTGGTCCTTATTTTTCAAGATTGCTTCTTTTGGCTGCAAAACATAATTCAATCTTATAAGTACCACTTATGTTTGCAAATAACCAAAGTATTAGTCAAAATGTATTAAAATATTGCCTAAAATTGTGTGTAAATATAGAAATATCATTGAGAAGTATAGATCGACACCACTAAACATCTGATGGATGATGCTCAGTTGTGGGATAAAACTATGGGAAAAACAAGGGACAAATTTTTAGGATTGGATCCTCGATCTCCGACTTATATTGACAAGGACAACACCTTACCAATGTGCCTTATCTTCCATGTATATAGAGTCTTAGTGCCAAGTATGCTTATACAATGAGTAATTGTGTTCCTTAGAGAAAACTATATCTTTTTTATTCTGTTATGGTTTTACCCCAAGTATGTTTTATTCAGTTTTACCCTATAGGTTTTATGCAACTTGTTGATTTTATTCACAATACCTTTTTCCTGTTCATGTTGTCCGGACATTTTTTCTTACCGGTCGTTTTGTAACAAAATATTTTCTTGGTATTTACTATTATACTTATTGTGATTTGCTTGTTAATTCCTTAGCTTGTTACTATTATACTTATTGTGATTCACTTGTTAATTCCTTAAAGAGTTATATCATAATCATAACATAATACGAAGACGATGTTTATAAGATCATGTAAATATTTATTGCTATTTCTACTCGTCTAGATATCACAATATTTAAAATCTTTTTATATTTTATCTCAATATCAAAGTTTCTTTATAGATTGTTATTTGAAGAAACAAATTATGAGTTTATGTTAATATTTTGAAAGGAAATCAGTAGGGTTCGAAATGTAGAAAGTGAGAAGTCGAAATACTTTTTAGTCTATAACAGTGCGAAATTAGAATGATTTCGACTCTATATGTATTGGCAAGGAACATGTCGAATTCGAACTAGAACGTTTAGTCCTTGTACTTTTTGTTGTCTGTAAAACCCTATAAATAAGGTAAGTATTAGGGTCGAGAGTAAATTTTTATGCTCTCAACTTTGTAAAAAACTCTCAACTCTTGTACTCTTTTACAAACATAATATGAGCCAATCAGATCTTATTTACTTGACGTGTTCTTTCTGTTTTATGTGATTGATTTCGTATTCATTACTCTTTTACAAACATAATATGAGCCAATTACGAACAAGAAAGATCGAAGAAACTTTCAATCTTACTTTTGATGGCTATTATGTCAAGCGAGTCAAATAGTCTTTCCTACAAAAGCCTATCATTTCTGAAACAAATGATGATTCTGAAATCATGAATTCTTATGATATTAATTATGAATTCATTTTCGACTAATGATCACGTGGAAAGGGAGAACTTGAGTTTGATATTACATGATGACAATCAAGATTCGACTGTTGAGGGAGAGCATGTGCGAATTACAGCTCAAGTTGAGGGGAAGAATATGTTGGACCATGTTGATGTAGAGTGGGAGCATTAGAAATCAAATTGATTGGTTGAGGGGGACCCAAGCAGATCAAATCCTGAAAATATAAATGATCAACCTAATGAGTTTCATGATGTCACTGACAATCTTTCGAATGCAGGAGTAGTTTAAAAGAGGATGATGTATTCAAATATGCACATTTAGATTTTGATCCTGCATATCCACAATTTGATAAATGGACACGTAGTCATCAAAAGGAACAAGTTCTTGGTGATCCACATACTGGAGTATTGACCCGAGCACAAGTTCGAGCCAAAAATGAAGTGCTAAATGTTCATCAAGACTACTATATGTTTAATGTGATCATTTCAAAATTAGAACCAAAAACTATAAAGGTTGCATTAGAACACTCAAATTGGGTTGTTGCAATGCAATCTGAACTGGTTGAATTTGAAAGAAACAAAGTTTGGAGGTGAATTCCTAAATCAAAGGATGTTTCGTTAATTAGTTTAAAATGGATTTTCAAAAATAAAACTAATAAAGAAGGAAATGTGATTCTAAATAAAGAAAGATTAGTTGTTAAAGGTTACTCTTAACAAGAAGGTATTAATTATGAGGAAACTGTTTTCCCTGTTACAAGACTCGAGGCAGTTTGAATTTTTCTTGCATATGTAGCGCACAAAGATTGCAAAATGTGTATCAAATGGACGTCAAGTGTGCTTTCTTCAACGGAGTTTTGGAGGAAACGGTATATGTCGAACAACCACTGGGGTTTGTCACTGATAAGTATCCTTATTATTGTTATATTATAGATAAGGCAATCTATGGGAGGAAACGGTATATGTCAAACAACCACCGGGTTCTCAACACGAATCTACGTTTTCTTCCAACAACTGATCAATATCCAAAAAAAAATTATAGATGTTGATTGTAGCCCTAAATCAACCTGTTCTATCCACGGTGTTATCATCATCGTTTGTAGTACCAATGCCTTGGATTTCACTTGCTGGTTCCATCGCAGTGTTCAACAAAACAAAAAAAGTTGTCACGTTTCAACTGACTAATTCCAAGATGAGAAAGCTTACAAAGAAGCAGTTTGCCCAAATCATGAAGTTGCCTGTTTCATGTACTTTTATGAAGTCACTAACAAACAAGTCCTTCACATGTTCGACGAGATGGGGAATCAGTTAATTCTGACTAGAATAAGTCTATTTAGAAAGTCGAGTCTACCCTAGGTATGGAGTTTTCTTTTTTGAATTGTGTTGGGATGCTTGACTGGTTGTAGTTCAGGGTTAAATAAAGAAGAATTGGAAGTCTATGTTCTGCTTGCCGGCATATACTATGATTTGAATATGGATTATGCCACACAACTATGGGAGGAATTTGGCTCGACAATTACTCACACCAATCTGACATATGGTGTTTTATGTGCTCAATACTAGAGTTTGATTCTTAAGGAGGTTTATGAGCAATAAGGGATTTTGGTTCCTTCAGATGTCGAAAATGCTGAGTTTTCGACATTGGCTGCTCCAAGACTTGTTGTTGACAATGCAATCATTTTTCCTGAAGTTGCTTGCATTCTAGATGCGATGCTAAGGCGTATTGATCCACAAAATTGAATTATTGTTTAGTACTTGGCATCCATTGATTCTAATGTTTCTGTTGGTGTTCTTTCATAGAAAGGGGCTGAGGGTTCTTCAAAAGTTCTTAAAGTAACAAAGAAGAAGAAGTAGATTGAGAAACCACAACCCGTGATAGAGGGAGTTTCTGAAGAGATTATTCCTTTGAAGACTAGTATTCTCAAGCGAACCAAGAAGCCAGCCAGGAGGCCTCGTTATTCTCTAGTCAGGCCATCAGTTCAAGAACCGAAAATCGAGACAACTAAGAAAATTCATATTGATTCTTCGAATACTCCTTCATCTCGAAAGGGTATAGAAAAGATCAGAAAGACTCAATTCAATAGACGATGTGAGTTGTTTAGAGAAGTTTTTGTTCCTACTTCTCCAGCTTCGAAGAAATGACATGTGTTCGATATGGCTTAGAAGTTACAACAAAAGAAGAGAAAGAATCAAGATCCACTTGATCAATTCATTGTCGAAACTAATAATGAAATTCATAGTGAGAATTTCATCATGATGATTTTGAGCTTGGATCACCTCGAAGGAATTCTCCTATCAAGTCAGTTTTCGAGGAGGCAGGAAATTCTGGTGTCACTGTAGACGTATCTGATGGGTTTTGAGCATTCTAACACTTCCTAAGTGTACATGCAAACCTAATAACCTTGGATCTATGTTTGTCTAATTATCATGCAAAGTTGAATTCCAAGGCTATATTCCTATCTAGCATACATGGGGAACAATTTTAACTTGAATGATAGATAGAATAACTTACCTTGTTGTTGCTTATGTTCCTTGAAACCTTATGAACCTAGCACCCCAAGTGTGATGCCTCAAATGCTTCACACAACACCAAATGCTCTTGGAAAGACTTATGAGAGAATGCACACTTCTTGAAATCGTCCAAGCCCTCTTGTTTCCTTAGTGTAGCCGATTTTGGTGGAGAATATGATTCTTATATAGTGTTGACACATCTAGGGTTACACCATGTAAACCCTAATGTGTCATGACTCTTCATTTCCATGACCCATGGGTTTGTAACTCCCATGGAGCATCCTATGGGTGGAACCCAACTTGATAATCCATGGAGCCTCTTAGCCCACTATACAAGATATGGATGATTTACATAATCAACCCATATATTTAATTAGTTATCTTTTGATCACTTAATTAATTCTAAATTAATTCTTGATCAAACTAATCAAATAATATTATTAATATATTAGAACTTATAATATATTAATAATCTCCAAGTGTTATTTCTCTCATTTAGTCTATCCAATTGCATGGTGCCATGCAACCCAAATGGACCATGTCGGGTCAGGTCAAGTACATACCAGAAATAGTTATGGACTTAGACACCTTATCCAACAGTCTCCCACTTGGATAAGTCTAATAACTATTACTGCAAGTATGACTTCAGGAACCGATCGGCAATTGTAGCTCTTTTCAAGGTTTCTCGGAACTGAGAAGATGATCGTACGCCATTTAAGATAAGTGATCATATAATCCTCTGTTCTAGATATCAGTCGGACAAATACATGGAACAATGTCTTACTTATTGTCCAACAGTTTGTTTCCCGATTTCCGATTTGTTTGACAAAGAACTTAATTGAACACATCAACTTAGTTCTGACCGGGCCCGGTACATGGGTCAAAACAAAATCATCGAGGGGCCCAGATATCAGCTTCTAATCCAAGAAGGAACAGATAAACTTCGACTCATATGTTTGTTCTACCACTCATTGAATTACACACAAGAGTAAGATTTATAACATCGAGTTACCAATGCGTTTTCGTACAATCAATGCATAACCAACTTGTAAGTAACAAATCATATCTCTAGGTTTGAAGACTTATATGATATTACCGTCTCACGATCACTCGAGATAGAATTCCATGAAGTGATTCCAGTGAGCGTGGGTTGAGTCCAATGCTCAGAACTTATGAGCACTCATGATTGTTGTAGCCTTGTGTAACACCTTAGACCTCTGCAACCAATCATGACAGTCTTGATTCATACCTACTTCCGACATATGACCGACTGTGGAGGTTTGAATAATATGTTATACCAAACAAAATTATTCTGGAAGTCAAAACATGCAAAAGAAATATAGTAAACGATTGACAAGAGATAGCAACACTTTACTCATAAATAAAACACCTTCAGCCCTATGCTCCGAGCATGCTGGAGATGCTTAACCCGAGTCAGTCCCTTCGTGAGGGGATCTGCTGGGTTCTCATCCGATGATACCCTCTTTGCCACGACGATTCCTTCTTCTATTCGATGTCTAATAAAATGGTATTTTCTGTCGATGTTTCTGGATCACCCGTGATCCCTTGGTTCCTTGGCTAAGGTAACAGCGCTTTCACTATCACAGAAAATTTCCATTGGCTCTTTAATAGCTGGTACAACTCGAAGGTCTCCGATGAAGTTCTTTAGCCATATAGCCTCCTTTGCCGCCTCGCTCGCTGCAATATACTCTGATTCACAAGTAGAGTCTGCCACTGTCTCTTGCTTGGAACTCTTCCAAGAAATTGCTCCTCCATTTAGGGTAAAGACCCAGCCTGACTGAGAGCGGAAATTATCCCTATCAGTCTGGAAGCTAGCATCACTATACCCTACAACTCTCAAGTCATCACTCCCACCGAGGGTAAGGACCCAGTCCTTAGTCCTTCGTAGGTACTTGAGAATATTCTTTACCGCAGTCTAGTGTGCTTTGCCAGGGTTCCCCTGAAACCTGCTAACCATGCTCAGGGCAAAGGCTACATCAGGTCGAGTACACGTCATAGCATACATGATCGATCCTACAGCCGAAGCATAAGGTATTCTACTCATTTCTGCTATCTCAGCCTCAGTGCTAGGGCTTTATGTCTTACTCAATTTGGCGTTACTCTGGATGGGTAACTCTCCTTTCTTGGAGTCCTGCATGCTGAATCTTTTCAGCACCTTATCCAAGTAGGTACTCTGACTAAGTCCAATTAGTCTTTTACTCCGATCTCTCAAGATCCTTATCCCTAAAATATAGGCAGCTTCACCAAGGTCCTTCATAGCGAAACACTTCCCAAGCCAGGACTTTACTTCCTGCAGGGTTGGAATGTCGTTTCCTATGAGTAGTATGTCATCCACATACAATACCAAAAAGCTAACTATACTCCCACTAGCCTTGACATACACACAAGATTCATCTTCACTCCTAGAAAAGCCAAATTCCTTGACCTTTTCATCAAAGCAAAGATTCCATCTGCGAGGTTCTTGCTTTAATCCATAGATGGATTTCTCAAGCTTACACACTCTATTAGGGTACTCGTTGCTAACAAAACCCTCTGGCTGACTCATGTAAACATCTTCAGCCAACTTTCCATTAAGGAAAGCGGTTTTGACATCCATTTTCCATATTTCATAGTCATGAAATGCAGCTATGGCTAACAGAACCCGAATAGACTTAATCTTGGCTACCGGAGAAAAGGTCTCATCATAATCCACTCCAGGAATTTGAGAAAAGCCCTTTGCAACCAATCTAGCCTTATAAGTGTGTACTTTGCCATCCATGTCGGTCTTCTTCTTGAAGACCCATTTTCACCCTACAGTGTTACGACCTGGTACATTCTCAACCAAGTTCCAAACTTGATTGTCATACATGGATTGTATCTCGCTATCCATAGCCTCTTTCCATTTAGCAGACTCGGGGCCTGCAATGGCTTCCTCGTAGCTGTTAGGGTCATCTTGACTTACTAGTGTCCCATCACTAATAAGTGTCTCACCTTCTGCAGTAATATGGAATCCACAGTAATGCTCAGGTGCACTCCTAACTCTCGTGGAACGTCTCAGAGGTACAGATTCTTCAATTCGCTCAACAGGAGTTTCCTCCACAAGTTGAGGGCTAGAGTTTGAAGTTCCTTCACCACTTGACTCTTGAATTTCTTCAAGATCAATTGGCCTCCCACTGTCTCCTTGGCTTATAAACTCTCTTTCTCGAAAGACTCCTCTTCTTGCTACAAAGACCACATTGTCACTAGGTCTGTAGAAGAGGTAACCAAAGGATTGTTGTGGGTAGCCGATGAAAATACACCTCTCGCTTCGAGATTCGAGCTTATCATGAGTCTCGCGTCTCACGAAAGCCTCGCAACCCCAAATCTTGATGTGATCTAGTTTAGGTACTTTTCCAGTCCACATCTCGTGAGGAGTTTTGGCAACTTTCTTTGTAGGGACTAGATTAAGAATATGGGCGGAAGTCTCTAAGGCATACCCCCAGAATGAGATTGGTAGCGAAGCTCAACTCATCATGGAACGAACCATGTCTAACAAGGTTCGATTACGCCTCTCAGCCACACCATTCAACTGCGGTGTCCTAGGAGGTGTTAATTGTGAGACAATCCCACATTCCCTTAGATAGTCAAGGAACTCTGAACTAAGATACTCACCACCTCGATCGGAACGAAGCATCTTAATGTTCCTGCCCAATTGATTCTCGACTTCCTGTTTAAATTCCTTAAACTTCTCGAAAGTCTCTGACTTATGCTTGATTAAGTAGACATATCCATATCTACTGTAATCATCAGTAAAAGTCAAATAATAACGATTAGCATCCCTTGTGGCATGTTTGAATGGTCCACACACATCCGTGTGTATAAGGTCCAACAAACCTTCACCCTTTCACACGAGCCTGTGAAGGGTGACTTTGTCATTTTTCCAAGTAAGCATGATTCGCAACTGTCATCTGACTTTAGGTCAAACAACTCCAAGACTCCATCCTTTTGGAGTTGGCCTATGCGTTTCTTGCTTATATGTCCAAGACGACAATGCCATAATGATGCTTTATCCAAGTTATTATTATTAGGAGAATCAATACACAAAACATTATTTCCTAAGTTATCTACAACAGATACAGCTTCATACACACCATCACAAGGTAATGCTTTAAAATAAAGAACATTATTAAAGAAAGCATTAATCGAACCAACTTCATTATCAAATGAAAAGGTGAAACCTTGTTTATACAATGCATGAAAGGAAATAATATTTCTTGCCATTTCTGGCGAATAACAACATTTATTCAAATCTAAATTTAACCCACTACCTAGCGATAAAGTATAAACTCCAATCTTGGTGACAGGTGTAACTTTCCTATTCCCCATGATTAAGTTTATTCTTCCTTGCTCCACATTCTCATTTCTTCCTAGTCCCTGCAAGTCACAACAAATGTGAATACCACAACCGGTATCAAGGACCCAAGATTTCGAATGGGGTGAGTTATTAGAAATGATAGTGTAAATACCTGCATGGTTGGGTTTAACTTTCCCATCCTTCACATCTTGCTGGTATTTTGGGCAGTTCCGCTTCCAATGTGATTTTTTATGGCAATAGAAGCATTCAGCCTCTTTTGGGTCAGAAGAAGGAGTGACAAAACCTTTCTTGGTTCCACTTTAAGAAGAGCCATCAAGGGTCCTAACCTTGGTACCCTTCGAAGAACTCTTTCTCTTCTTCCCTCGACTTTTCCCGATTGCCAAAACCGGAGTGGAGTTTGGAGTAGGAGTGTTAACAACCGACTTCCCCTTAAGACCTGATTCTGCGATCGTGAGAAGTTCCTGAAGTTTGCTGAGTGTGACCTCTTCCTTATTCATGTGATATGTCATGCGGAATTGATCATAGCACGATGGTAAGGAGCGCAAAATTATATCTATTGCAAGCTCCTCAGGGAAGTTCACATTAAGCTTCAGCAATCGATCCACATACCTTTGCATTTTCTACATGTGGCTTGTGACGGAATCCCCGTCCTTCATCATGGTTGTTATCATGGAGCAGATGATTTCTTACCTCTCTTGTCGTGCACTTTGATGGTATCTTTCCATCAAATCTTGGTGCATTTCATAAGGGTAGAAATCCTCATAGGACTTTTGGAGTTCTGCTGTCATTGTGGCCATCATGATGCATGCTACTTTCGTAGCATCCCTTTCATGTGCCTGAAAGTCAGCGATCTCCTGAGGAGTTGCAGTGGTCTCATCAATCTCCTTAAGCTCCTTGTCGAGGACATATTCTTTGTCCTCGTATCGGGTAATCATCCTAATGTTTCTGATCCACTCATTGAAGTTGGATCCATCAAAAGTGACTTTCCCACACAAGCTCATAAGAGTAAAGGAGCCATTAGGATTCGAGCTAGAAGCAGCATTGTTTGAAGACATCTGAAGGAAGAGGACAAGATTAGTTTAGATATTAATAGAGTCCTTAATAAAACACCCAAATGTAATATTAAGGCTAGGATCCAATCACAATATATTATAACTTAGAAGAGGTATGCCGTAATCCAAGCTATAACATATTTGAAAGGTAGGTGAATGACGATTCACTAATTTCCACCACGAAAACCGAAATATTAGATATTAGGTTTTATGATTGGTTCTTAGAAATTCCTAGATTCTTTGAGATTCAATGAACTTTTCAAAGGCATGTTTCAATCTCGAGTGTGCCCTCCAAGTTTTGTGACTGGGATACCGAGGATCACAAAACGAGGTGTGAAGTAACCATGCAAATCACTTGGTACCCTTAAAGTTTATCACTCAATCGATGTGCCGGTAAACCACACACGCTCCACCGATACTATAATAAATCTTAAGTCACCCTTTACCTACCTTGTTAAGTCCAAGTTAGTGTGCCGGTTAACCACACACGCTCCACCAACGACTTAGACAAAGTGTAAAGTGTAATTTCATGGATTAGCACCTTATTCACATTTTCCTAAAGTAACAAAGATTGAGAATTTTATAAAACATTTAGTTACTTTATAATATTCATCATACTTTGAATGAGAATTTATAAGTCCTTGTCTTACCCGTTCGGCAAACGACCCTCCACCAGTCAAGCAAGCGGTGGGTGAGAGTAGACACCCATTAAGTCACCATTTTATACGCAACAACCTTATACCCACCTTATAGACCGGCTTCGTGAATGAGGCGTACTAGCGGTAAGATGACTTTGTTCTTATACACACACACACACACACACACATATATATATATATATATATATATATAATTATTAAATCATCATAATATAAGTATAAGGGTTGAATTTTAACTTTTAAAATTCTAAGGGTTGGAACTAAAGTTTTTAACTTAACTTTACTTGTTCCAAAACTTGAGGGCAAGTTTTGTAACTTTCAAAACTTTTCATTTCTTGTAACTTATGAGTTTAATAGATTAATAAAATGAAGACTCTTCATTTTTCTAACTCTTGTGTTCTTTTAATGGTTTTAATTCAAGTGTGACTCTTGGTTTTCCATAACTTGAGGACAAGTTATGGACTCCATTAAAACACATTATGATCAAGAATTAATCTACCACATAGGTTACAAATAATTCCTATGATCATCTAAAACATCATAAGAACAAGAACATGAATATGAACACATTCATAAATCAAAATTACACTTAAAACTTTGTAATTTTGATAACTAGTTGTTGTAAATGAATTAGAAAGAACATTACACCATCAAAACAAGTTTTCAAGTACCAAAACAGTTTAGGGTAATGTTTCTAGTCCATTTCCAGCAACTAAAGTCGAAATTCTGCAATCTGTCGACCCTACTCGCCGAGTGCATGAACTTACTCGCCGAGTTGGATGAAGTTACACGTGAACTCGACGAGTCCCCCCAATGGACTCGATGAGTCCATTCGTAGACAACAAGATTTTCAACTTTTTTCAACTTTTAAGCACAAATAAAAAGCAAACAAGCCTAGGCTCTGATACCACTGATGGGTTTTGAGCATTCTAACACTTCCTAAGTGTACATGCAACCCTAATAACCTTGGATCTATGTTTGTATAATTATCATGCAAAGTTGAATTCCAAGGCTATATTCCTATCTAGCATACATGTGGAACAATTTTAACTTGAATGATAGATAGAATAACTTACCTTGTTGTTGCTTATGTTCCTTGAAACCTTATGAGTCTAGCACCCCAAGTGTGATGCCTCAAATGCTTCACACAACACCAAATGCTCTTGGAAAGACTTATGAGAGAATGCACACTTCTTGAAATCGGCCAAGCCCTCTTGTTTCCTTAGTGTAGCCGATTTTGGTGGAGAATATGATTCTTATATAGTGTTGACACATCTAGGGTTACACCATGTAAACCCTAATGTGTCATGACTCTTCATTTCCATGACCCATGGGTTTGTAACTCCCATGGAGCATCCATGGAGCATCCTATGGGTGGAACCCAACTTGATAATCCATGGAGCCTCTTAGCCCACTATACAAGATATGGATGATTTACATAATCAACCCATATATTTAATTAGTTATCTTTTGATCACTTAATTAATTCTAAATTAATTCTTGATCAAACTAATCAAATAATATTATTAATATATTAGAACTTATAATATATTAATAATCTCCAAGTGTTATTTCTCTCATTTAGTCTATCCAATTGCATGGTGCCATGCAACCCAAATGGACCATGCCGGGTCGGGTCAAGTACATACCAGAAATAGTTATGGACTTAGACACCTTATCCAACAGTATCTAATATGGATACAAACACCAATACGAATGATTAAACATATACATCCATCCTTGAGAAGACTAAAGTGATACCACTTTTGGTTTCACATATTGAATCCTATACGGAGGAGGTTTGAACCCCAGACATCACTATGAACTTATCTGATAAGGACACAAATGTCAATATGGGTGAAGGGGTGCAGAACAATGAAGCCATTGTTACTTAAATTTTGAAACATCAACCATTTCTACTTCCACCATAATATTATCCACCATTGAAACCTCTACATTCGAAACATTCACTTCATTACCAATTTGATCCCCAATCCCGGCTTCACTACCAGTCTCAACTATTCACCAACTTACTCCACAATCATGCTTGAACCCATTACTACTCTCTTATCTTGTCAATCACCTGAAGTTGAGTGAATAGTTCAAGAAGATGAACCAAATGATGATGACATCATGGTATCTTTTGTTGATTTGTAGTTCGTTCCTAAGGAGGATAATGTTGTCATGTCAGGTAAACAATTCAAAATCCTTAACTCTAAAATCATTTCTCTTCTACAAATCTGAGCATATACTGGTAGAATGAATTTTGTTACTTGGGTAGAGATAGAGTACTTGTTAAAGTCTCAAGAAACTCATTTTCTAATTTTGGTTGAAATTTTTGAAAAGACATAGGTCGAAAGGTTGGATGTTCAATTTAGAAGCTTTGAGTATGAAATTCAGAAGCTTCATGATGTTGCCAAGGAACGTCATGATCTTTTTGTTGGGAAAGTCACAAAGATGAAAGAGTCTATGGATCAGAAAATGGATGAACTCAAATCAGAATTGGACAACGAGGTGGAAAAGATGGAGCATAACTATACTTTGTTGCATAATAAAGTTGATGTTGTTGCAACTGCTATCACAAAGTTGGTCGAATTCAATACTGACTATTCGACTAAGCTTGAAGAAAAATTGGAGAAGGATTCCCAGGTGTTCGAAAAGATAGAAGAATTCTTATCAAGTATCAAGGAAACGATTTTGAAAGTTGATCTTTCGAATCAATCATCGGTTTCTCAATAGTCTATTTCTCAATTGGTTTCGAATATTGAGACCAATATAAAAGCAGAGCTTGCTCCCATCCTTAAGTTGGCTCTTTGCTTACCAACGAATGTTCTACGTGCTGTGCAAGTGTCACAAGGGAGAGATAAAGGATGTAGAGATGTTGGGTCTTCGAAGGATTTTGAAAAAAAAAAGAGACGTTATTGGGAAAGTGATGTCAACTTAGATACTGACTTCACTTCCGATTTCAATGACCACAACTTCAACAACAACAACAAGACCAATCACGAAAGGGATCATTATAAACGAAGGAGTTAGAGGTTCAAGTTTGAGTTCTGTGACACCACCTTCGAAAAACAATCAAGTTGATAAAGGGAAAGCTATCTCAGTGGTTCCTTCAGAAGAAGATAAGAAACAACAAGCTCTGGAAATCGAGAAACAAAGGCAAATCAACATCATAATAAGGAAAAAACATAATGATCCACCTAGCTTGAATATGGGTGATCCCAATAAGCAGTGGTGTTACGAAACCATTGAATAAATCATTTTGATTAGGCTGAATGACTATTTTCGAAAAGTGCCTAAGAAGAGTTATGATATAGAGAATTCTAATTTGAATCAGCTTAACTTCCCATTAAATCACATGTTCATCTCTTCTCAATTTAAAATCATTGAAAACTTTAAAGAAAAAGAAGAATACAAAAGACTAAAGATACGATTTCATGTGGTTTTGGGGAAGAATAAAGAAGAAGTATGGTCAATAGTGAAGATTGTTAAGGTGTTGAAAATTACTTGTGAAAACCTGTTTGAAGGCATTCTACAAAACATTCGCTATGTAGTTGTTAGAGCGAATAGTGTGAATTGTGAATTTTTGATTGTTGATTTCCCACTGATGAACTAGAATGACTTGGTCACTGTGACAAGGATTTTAAGCAATGTGGATGTTTCGAAGCTAATAGAAACCAACAAGGGTGACTTTCTAATTGGTTTTGATCATATCAAGGTTTTTATCGACAACTATTAGGATTTCCTTACAATTACTGATATTGAGCTGGATATGGCTGTTAACAAGTCTTCAAAAGTTCCTCAATCTTTGCTGAAAGGAACGATCAATATAGACGAGTATTAAGATGGGGAGATTATTCATCAATCTCTAGGAGTTGTATTTCGAGGGAAGAACAAGAATGGGAGGATGACAAAATTCTTGTTTCAAGTATGTGATTTGAAGAGGTATACAAACGCTCAATATACAAATCTTCCTATTCGAGTCAGCAACTGCAAGAATAATGAAGTTGAAGACAAGGCAGAGATTCAAAAGATGATTATGTGGTATATGGAGGTTCGTAATGTACTTCAACAGACTTTGAAGCTTTTGGCGTAATTTCTTCTTTTCTCACTAGTGGGGAGATTGTAGGGTTCGAAATGTAGATAGTGAGAAGTCAAAATACTTTTTAGTCAGTAAGGGCACGAAATCATAATAGTTTCGACTCTATATGTATTTGCAAGGCACATGTCAAATTCGAACTAGAACATTTAGTACTTGTACTTTTTGTTGTCTATAACACCCTGTAAATAGGGTAAGTATTAGGTTCGAGAGTAACTTTTTGTGCTCTCAAGTTTGTAAAAGACTCTCAACTCTTGTACTCTTTTACAAACATAATATGAGCCAATTAGATCTTCTTTACTCGATGTGTTCTTTCTGTTTTCTATAATTGATTTCGTATTCATTACTCGGTTCTAATACACATCAAAATCTACAACAAAGTCTCAATATTTTGGGTCAGTTCACGACTTAATCCCAATATTTAATTTTTGAACTTTTTCTATTCAAAAAATAAAAGTTTGGACTAGACAGTAAATTGATACAAAATATTGAAACTTTAATGGACAATGTTTCAGATGTAAGACATGTGTCTTATCATAAGTAGCATCAAGTATATATATTGCATTAATTACATAACTGGAATTAAAATTGTATTTCTATTTTTAACTATGTTAAATCAAAATTTGTAATTCAACTATATTTGCTTACAAAATGTTGTTTGATTCACCATTCTTTTATTTTTTTTTATAAGACTCTGATTTGAAATTTCATATATGTCAACAAAAAATTGTCTAATCAACGTAACCAAATAAAAATGTAAAATGGTAAGATAAACAAAGTTATTTAAAATCTTCCTATATTAATAAAAGAATAGTTTATATGGTAGTTGTAATTTTCTTATAATTTTTAATTTTGTTTCCCCATTCTTTAAAAATGACAAATGTCTTTTTCTATGATTTTATATTTAAATTTAAATTCTTTTAAATCCCTTCAAATTAGCATTAGCTATTAACATTTTGAAATTCAAAATATTTCGTAATAAATAGTTATAATTTATTTGAATCAACGATTATAAGTTTATATAAATAAAAAAACATAAATATCTTAATTAATAATTTATTGAAAATAATAGATTAATAATTATGACTTTTTGCTAGAAAAAAAATATTTATTTTTGTAACCATAGTTTCTACAGTTATAATCTAAGTATGTTAATTAATAATTTATTAAAAATAATTGATTAATCATTATGATCTTTTACTAAAATAATTATTTATTTTTGTAACCATGGTTTTCACGGGTTATAACCTAGTGATAGAATAAACTAAAAAACATATTTAAGGTAAAATTGTAACAAAATTTACAAAACTAAGAGATTTTTTTGAAGGTTTCATTAAAAAAAAAAAAAAAAGATGAGAAATGAAAAAGAATAAAACTAACAAGTTGAATGAAAATTACGGGTTAAAGTTAAAACTAAGGAAGAAAACAAAAAATATAAAACCAATAAAATAAAATGTTGTAAACCTAAAAACTTTTGTGGCATTTTCCATCTATTGTATTAAATTTTATATGCTTTTGTGCAAAAAATGACTTTTTTTCATTTTTATTCAAACGTTATTATGCCGACATTAGCGACGGAAGTTCGTGCAAATTTTGACACAATATGGTAAGTCGTGGATCTGTCATATATATATATATATATATATATATATATATATATATATATATATATATATATATATATATATATATATATATATATATATATATATATATATATATTCAAATGTTCCTGAACGCACCAATCAGAAATTAGCAAAAATTAAATAATAAATAAATATAAAAGGGTATTTTGATAATCTTAACACATCTAATTATGATAAAAGAAATAATCCAATTAATATCCCCTAAAATAAAGATATCAATTGAACCCTACAAAACCATCATTTTCATCACCATCATCACAGAAGGCCTTGATCTAACCCCCAAAATTTTCAATCGCCGACACCGTCTTCCATCTTCTCCTCCTCGTCGATGTCCTCTTACCTCTTATCCTCACTATAGATGCAAGTCTCTACATCTATCAAACCTACCCCTTTCTCATATCATATCAAAAGTGATTGGGTGGATCTATAGATTGAAGTCTGGTCTTGATGAGTTAATCGGTAATACACAACACGCCTACTACCGTGAAACTCACTCCCATGTTCATTCAGCAAATCTCAAGCTTGCATTTAATGGTGAATATTTGTAACAAGCTACTGAAATTTTGTCAGCAACCAATGGAATCATGAATCTTGTTCTAAATTTGAGGTAACAGACTAACATCTTTTTTTTTTTTCTTTACATAGATGATATTGTTATAAACTCAATTCTATCTTGCTTTACATTAATTTGGACATCAAAGTTTTCCAAAATCATTATTGATTTGGAGTTTTCGTTTATAAACAATAACATTCTGTCATCGCCTCCATGTGTTCGAGAAAGTGCATCAATGAAAAAATAGTTAATAATTTTTAATCTTTTTACTTTGCTTTGTTCCTTATTCTTTTCATAACTATATAACTTAATTTAGATTGGGTTGGATGTCATTTTCATAACAACAGATTGATGCTAAGTTGATTTGGATTAAATTTGGAATGCATTTGGTTTCTTTAATCCCATTTCACACTCTTTTATTGTTAGTATTAAATGTTAGATAGATTTTTCATTTCTTGTTCTTATAAGATTCAATATTGTTTGATTGAGTTTTGGCAAAGTGGATTTTGCTTGCAATTTGAAGTGGATATTGTGTGTTGTTTATTATTTTACTGGAATAAGAAAATAGTGGTATGTATTCTATGTATTTCGTCAGAATGTACTCTATGTATTATGTCAGAATGTATTTTATGTGTAAAATATGGAGAACAAGAGTGGCTTATAGTAGAATGTATTCCGCCAGAATGTATAAAATGAATCTTAGCAAGATTATTCTTTCAGAATGAATTAGTGTTTTTTTGTTGGATTTTGATGTTTTTTATATTTGTGATAGGAATGACTTGAAGACCTTATAGAAATGACATGAAAAATGAATCAAAGATTGATCATACTCACAACTTAGGAATGTTGTTATTTTTTAAGAATTACACTTATTATTCTTTCATAATGTTGTTATTATTCAAGAATGTTCTTTTTGTATCACAATCATAGAATATAATTATTTGATATATTATTTATTATTAGTTCAAGAATCGATTTTCTATATTGTTTCGTAATGTACTTATTCATGTTTTATTCTTATTTATGTATACTTAAAAGATGTCATAAACTCTTATTCTAACAGAATATCATTCTAACATAATCACATTTTGACAGAATAAAATAAGTTATAATCAGTTAATTGTCTAAAATACCATTTTAATTAAATTTGACTGATATTATAGTACATGATATTCCATTGTAATATCATAGACCCTCAAAATCATAGTCATTCATTATTTTCATCTATTGTTCCAGAATTCTCCTTACATGCACACAATAGTTACCTAAAGCACTATAACCTAACCCTATATATAATCGAAATTTGTCAAAAGCTTCTCCACAAAAAAAAATCTGTCACAAAAGCATTATGTTGGAAATCCATTGGAAAATTGAAAGAGGCTGGCTAAAAAGACAACTCATTTTATCATTTAAACATCCTATATAGTTTTTAAGATATTATTATTGTTTGAAATTGCATTGTTTTCTGAAAAATGTGATTAAAAATAGTTATATATAGGTTGACTCCTGATAAGTTGTATATGGGGTGTCTAAAATGGTGGTTTAATAGCAACACCTAATTGAAAATATGAGTGTCGGAAATCCAACGGTTGTGAGAAACTTTTATCAACACATTGTGTCTAACAAGATAATTTATGGCGGTATTCTACCGCTAATTCCTATTGGATATTACATAATTCTTTATTTGTGTTTAGTGGAAGGTCATGCTAGGACTATAAGTCTAGAAGAATAGTTTGTGTGTCACTTGTAATTTTCTTATAATTTTTAATTTTGTTTCTCCCATTCTCTAAAAATGATAAATGTATTTTCTATGATTTTATATTCAAACTGGTGTATATTACATGTGTTAATTAAAAAAAAATTAAATTTGAAGGTCTAAATATTTAAAAACTTTGGATTTATAGGAAAATAAGAAAAATAATGAATTATTAAAATTGATTTTTTTTTATCTTTTAAATTTAAATAAATAAACAAAATAAACTAATGGACTTTAATTTGAGAATTTTCAAATAAAAATGTAAGTCCATTAATAAAATTGATATTCATTTATTACTACATTTATTATAATTATTACATTAAAGTATTATATGAAATTTATTAAAATAAGAAAACCCATAAAATAACATGTGGAAAAAAATTAATTTAAAATAACCACAAAATGAGCTTTGGAAAATTAAATGAGAATATGATATTTGATAAAAAAAAAAGACTTTTATTTATAAGAATAGATTTAAATTCTTTTAAATCTCTTAAAATTAGCATTTTTTATTAACATTTTGAAATTCAAAATATTTGGTAATCAATAATTATAATTTTATTTAAATCAACGGTTATAAGTTTACATAAATAAAAAAACATAAATATCTTAATTAATAATTTATTGAAAATAGTTGATTAATAATTATGACTTTACTATAAAAATTTATTTATTTTTGTAAACGTAGTTTCTACCGGTTATAATCTAATTATCTTAATTAATAATTTATGGAAAATAGTTTATTAATAATTATGAATTTTTACTATAAAAATTATTTATATTTATAATTGTGGTTTTCACGGACTATAACCTAGTTACGAAATAAACTAAAAAACATACTTACGGTGAAACAGTAACAAAAATTACAAAGTTAAGAGATTTTTTTAAAAGTTTGATTTAAAAAAAATCTAAAAAAAAAAACCCCCGATGAGAAAATGAAAAAGGATAAAACTAACAATTTGAGTGAAAATTATGGGTTAAAGTTTAAACTAAGGAAGAAAACAAAAAATATAAAACCAATAAAATGTTGTAAACCTAAGAACTTTTGTGGCATTTTCCGCTTGTTGTGTTAAATTTTATATGCTTTTGTGCAAAAAAAAAAAAAAATGAGGATTTTCGTTTTTATTCAAACTTGTTAACTAAGTTAGGCAAATTATGTCACAAAAGCATTATGCTGGAAATCCATTGGAAAATTGAAAATATGTGTATTGGAAATCCGACGATTGTCAGAAAGTTTTACCGACACATTGTGTCTGTCAAGATAATTTATGGCGGTATTCTACCGCTAATTCCTATTGTATATCACACAATGTTGTATTTGTGTTTAGTATTAAGACTGGATCTCATTTTCTCCGACCATCCAACATGCTACCCAAGAGCGAAAAGTGTAGTGTTACTTAATAATTTTTTATTTACTAAATGGTGTTTTCCCACAAATGAGTTGTGTTTATATAAAGAAAACCATGAAAAAAAGTTATTGAATTTGTTGTGTTCATGGGGTTTAGAGGGGATAAAGTGGGCAGTTGCAAATGATCCAATTTTTTTCATTATATATTTTTATTTAGAAATACAAAATTATAATAAAGATAAGGATCATTTTTTTCTTGTTCGTCCTAGGTCTTTAAGAATATTTCATTTTTCAGGACCGACCCTAGTTGTGTTATATATAATCGTAGATAATGAAGCATTTTAGTATTTCCTAAAAAGCATATAATATGTTTGTTAAAAGCATAAAATCATTTTTTAGTATCTCTATATTTATCTTGCATATATTAAAAGAAAGGTGCCCATCAAATCTTTAGTAGAGTATGAACTAGGGTAAGAGCCCTAGGATGGAAATCATGGATGTGAATAGGATTGCACTATTTCATGATGTAAAAAAAAATAATAATAAAAATAAAAAATAAAAAACAAAAACAAAATGCACTCCTACTCTCTACTTATCTTTTGCGATGGTTTTCTCAGATTAATATGAGTTTGTCTCTCTTGGTACATATTCTCTAGGACAGATAGATGAAGAAAAGACCCATCGAGTCAAATCAGAATTTCACCTATCCATATCAATGTATTTGATTCAAAAGAACTTGTTCCCTATCAATTGATAAGTGCAAGCACATGCACACATGAACAAATGGTTTGTTCATGTTGGATATATACCCTAAAAACAAAACACAATTAGGTGTATGAAGATTTCTTAGTGGCCATCTTTTGACAATGAGGAACTACTTATGACATTTCCAATTGTAGGGTTTTTTTTTTTTTTTTTTTTTTTTTTTTTTTTTTTTTTTTAAGCTTATTGCAAGACTTATTTGTTTATTTTTATTAACCATTCAATATATTGAATAATCAATCTAGTTCTTTCTCTTTAAAGATATTTCAGTTTGTGCATTTGATTTATTATTATTATTATTATTATTATTATTATTATTATTATGTAATCATTTTAGTATTTTATATAAAGAGTAAATTACACTAACCGTTCTTTATTTAATTGTCAAAATAAATGTTCAGCCCCTATTTTTAAAAATTAATTCGGATCGTCTATCATATCGTGAAAAGTTTCATGCTTCATCCATCATTAGTTTAAATTTGCAAGTTTCACCCCTTATGAAACATGAAATGACTAAAATGTTATTTTTAATTCATTTTCCATTTATTTTTTACTTTTCTTCTTATTATTACTATTATTATTATTATTATTATTATTATTATTATTATTATAAGGAAATCTCTCTCTCTCTCTCTCTCTCTCTCTCTCTCTCTCTCTCTCTCTCTCTCTCTCTCCTGTTGAAGAAGACTTAATCACACCACCACACCGTAAATCTACACCACCATCAGAAATATGCAAAACCACTACCTGCAATCTACGACCATTTAGCATCATTGCCCACCTCTAGCAACCACCATCACTAACCACCGGCAAACCACCACTACTAACCAATGACATCAAATCCAAATTGTCACACCCCAAAACCGGAACAGCGGAAACGTTCGCGGATGGAGGACGTCATGTTTCGTATCACAAGACATGCATCATAGTAATCAAAATAATGAACAACCATTTCATTAGAAAGAAAGTGTTTACAATGTGTGTGTTCACAAACATAGAATACATATGTAACTAACAAAACAAGACTTAGAGCTATTAAGCTCCATCTTCTGAATTCCCAGCGTGAGTTCCAGTCTACTAGTTTCCTGAGAATACAAGTTATTTTGAAAGAGTTGATCAACAATTAAGCTGGTGAGCTCATAAGATTTTAATGATGTAAGTAAGTTGTAGAAAGTTTAGTAAATTGTAGTAAGTTGTAAGTTTTGTTTAGAAAAGTTCGTATGTTCCTCAAGAAAATCCTATATTTCCTGCTTTGTTGAAAGATAAGTAAAAATGACTCTACAATCCTTTTTATGAGTATGAAATGGATACAAGTTATATAAAACTTAGAGTAAACAAACATTCGATTGTGTGTATCTACCCTAAGCCCACAACCAAACAAGGAACATAGAATAAGGCGGATGGCACACATCCCATTGGTTGTTAGATCCTTGTTGTATAAAAACCCTGGTGTAATCACTTGGTAATCACGGAGTTAACTGTAATAGTTCCTTTATATTTTATAAAAAGATCCTTTAAGAAAACCCTTATTTATTATAATAAAAATAGTAACCACAATGGTTCCTTCTATAGTCACTTAGTTTGTACTAGCTATATATAATCTAATATCGAATAGATAGTTAATTGTGTGAATCTTCCCTAAGCCCACAACCAAACAACGAACATGAAATGAGGCAGAAGACACACATTTAACTATCTATCGGGTATTAATTATATATAACCTTGATGTATAAACTAAGGTATTATAGAATTAATCACCTAAGGTCCTTTAAGTTATACTGGTTTAATAAAATTGATTAAAACCTTTACTCGTAAGTTTCTAGTTTTGTATACCAAAAGTTTTAATTAGAAAAGTATGTTTTGTACTAGAAAATTGTGCATTGAATTAGTGTCCTATGACCTGACCCATACCTGGTACCCCTTATGATGACTTAATGTATACAGAACACATATATAACTAAGATTGAATGAATAATAGGCTGGGTGAATCCGCTCTAAGCCCACAACCAAACAAGGAACATGAAATGAAGCGGAAAGCACTCACCCTATTACCTGTCGGATCCTATTAATATATATCCCTTGATGTATACACTAAGGAATCATAAGGTTAGCATTATAGGCCCCTTATTAATTGAATGCTCATGTTACAAAGAAGTTATGTATCTTATTTATTATTGTCGGGTACTTTACAGATGTACCATTTATAAATAACTTAGGTTTGGTATAACTATCCCCTCATGTTTGCTAACCCTGATACATGTAATCGTACTGGCGTTAATGCAAACCCGGAAAGATATATTACTATGTTTTATCACCTCGTGCCTGCTAACCGTGGTACGTGAAATCGTACTGGTGTTAATGTAATCCCAAAAAGATATATTATTATGTTTTATCACCTCGTGCCTGCTAACCCTGGTAAGTGAAATCGTACTGGTGTTAACGCAAACCCGGAAATATATATTAACATGTTTTTCCCGGTACTTATTATAGTATGTTCCTCCATGTACTTGTTATAGTATGTATTTCTATGCACTTGTTATAGTGTGTTCCTCTCTATACTTGTTATAGTGTGAACTGAACCCCTAAACTATACCTATTATAGTTTACTAGTATGTTTACTTGAATTGATATTGTCTTGAAGAAAAGACTCATTTTATCAACTAAGTTATGATTATGCTTTAAAAACTGAGTTTTCTAAACTATGAAGTAACATAACTTTAAAAGAGTTTTTGAAATGTTTTGATCACTTATAAAAGACATAAGAAATCTTTTGAAAGATGTTTATAACAAACATTTACACAATTATCATTATGTTCAACTTGTATCCCCCCCCCCTAAAAGCATTTAAAACAGTTAAAATATTCATTACGGGGTATGAATTCACATGTTGTGGGTGATTAAAACGAATATGCGTGTAAGGATGAGTAGTTCCATGAATGAAGTTCCGAGATACAAACGAGTCCTAAATGACATATATGGCAAGTATTTGCACGAATATAGTGTTTATAAGCAACTAACATGCAGAGAAACACTCCAATAGACTAAGGGACACTTGGAATGGAGTGTAGAATCACATGTGATTTATCAAAGGAGGGTTCACAGCCACCATTAAGTGTTTACGGTCATGGAGTTTACGGTCGTAAACTCATGGTAAATGGTGCATAAAAGGATGTTTGAATGCTAGGGAAAATTGAGAGACCATTGTTCTTCATAAGGATGAGAAAAACCAACTTAATGGAAGGGGTCGAGGTGTTTACGGCCACACCATAAAGTGTATGGTCGTAAACTCTCTAAATGGTCTTATTTTGTGTCCTAAAGGCAAGTGGTTTCATATCTTCATGTGTTCCAAGGGTTAGCAAGGTTGTAGAAGTGTTTAAGGCTCAAAACATCACAATTACAAGGGTTTACGGCCAAGGTGTAAACTCTTGGCCGTAAACTCTCTTTGATGATGAGTTTGATGAAATTTTAAGGCTGTGATCTAGTGTTTAACATGCACTACTAGATGATAGATGGAATACTCACACTTTGGAGGGCATTTGAGGAGTTTTCGGACATCAAGAACAAGTTTGTGTTCTTGGTGCTCTTGGTGAAACTTGAAGATCTAGCCAAAAGTTGATTTCCATGGATGAAATCAAAGGGTGATTCAAGAATAAGAAGGATAATAAAAAACTAGTGGTAAGAATCACTTACTTTTGGAAGATCGGGAATGAAAATCTAGATGATACTTGAGAGAGAATGGAAGTGTTCTTGAGGTGGAAATGAAATAATGAAAGAAAAGTGAAGGGAAGGAGTCTTATGGGGGAAGTTTACAGCCATGGTTGAGTTTACGGCCGTAAACTCCATGTTTACGGTCGTAAACTCCATATACAGTGAATCTAACAGATACTTTCTAACACTCCTTCCTTGAATGTACTAGGCTTAAAACACTCAAACAGACTCTAAACAGTGTTAAATGATAGCAGGAGCGAGTCTGACTTAAGGTTGATTGACTTTCCAAGGAAAAAAATTTTCGGTTGTCACATCATCCCCCAGTTAGATGGAATTTCATCCTGAAATGAACTTTCTTAGCAGTACTATTGGGTTGCGCTCTCTAATTCGCAGAATACACACTCGTAGACTTGTCAAATTTTCCCTTGTGTTTATAACATGATTCATACTTGGTGCATCTAGCATTACCTCATGTATACAAGTCTTATATAATTAAGTTTAGTTAGATGGTCGTATGTGCGACTCTGCCCTAGGTCCACAACCAAATAAGGAACATGAGATAGGGCGGAAACACACATACTAAATCTGCGTAATCATAATCATATACCACCCTTGCATATACACTGAATAGTGATAGGTGGGCTATATTCGTCCTTAGCCTCTGTTCTCGAACTTGGTCTGCTAGACGAGTGGTGTTTCATGACGGTCTGTGGAACATACAGCGGTAAGGCTTTAGAGGACAAAGTACCCTTTGCATGATTACTTTGGTGTTTAGAATACGAAAGACAAAAATAAGGTTTAACTCGGACTGTCGATATGATTGACGAAGGTTTCGCGAACTGACGGTTGAGACGATAGAAGCATATGACTTACTATGGTGAGGACCACACCAACTTACGAAGAATGATAGTAACGGACTCTATACTGAACAAAGTTTTGGTCGATTTGAAAGAAACGTCTGATATACGATGATGTACCCCTAGTGTGTTCGACAATGTACTCCTAGCGTGTTCGACAATGTACCCCTAGTGTGTTCGATAATGTACTCTTTGTAAATGTTCTAGTGTTTTCTGTTTTCCCTTTTATGTTAACACTTCTACGTATCGCACCGCGATAAGCGAGTACATACAATGAAAGTGTTTTGGTAACTAGTGTCGATAGTTTATACTACGATCCTCCTTGGTACCACTACGATTGGCTGTCATATACAAGTTATGAATAATTAAGATGAATAAGACAGTCGACTGAGTAACTCTACCTCAAATCCACAACCAAACAAGGAACATGAATTAAGGTGGAATCACTCACTCTAGGTCTGCAACATCTTAGCTATGCACAACCCTGATGTATATGTCAAGCCATCATAACTTCTCTGAACGGATCTTTTAGTTCTCTTGAATAATGTGACTTGCTTTTATAAGTGAGTTATTATAATTACTTTTAAGTGTTTTCCCAAAGTTTTAATATTATATAAGTATAAATTAATCTTTAAAATTAACTACAATTTCGAAAATGTACCACTACTCATTGGCGACTCCGAGGTTGATTCTCCTGCGGTGATCATCAAAATGCGTCCATCAGCTCCTGAGTTCTTTGTTATCGGACAGTTCCTCTGGTGGTGTCCAGCTTCACCACAACCATAGCAAGCTTGGTTTTCTTCAACTTTGGGGACTTAGTACATCGGTTGAGCTAATGCCTTGTAGAAACAGACTATGTGTCCCTTCCTGTGGCAGTTCTGACTCTGCATTTCCCGGCATACTCCAGTGTGGTGATAGTTGCACTTTCCACACTTCGGGAGGGTTCCAATATATCGACTGGTACGTGCTGGAGTAGCAGGCGTTGTAGCGGTGTACATAGTACTTGTTTGTTGCTCTTGCGGGAGTTCGTGTATTGCTCGCTTCTTCTTCCTCTTGTTCCTCGACTTTCGTTTATAGTCCTCTCTATTTGATGGTTCAGGAACTAGGACTTCTACACCATGACAAACTCCATTGTCAATGAGTCGCTGGGCCAGGCGCTTGGCACTAACGAATGTCACTGGGTTAGAAGACAACACAACTCCTTGGATCGGGGCAGTTAGACCCCATATGTATCTTTCTATCTTCTTTCTCTCCGGGATAACTATCCCGGGGCATAGTGCTTCCAGGTCGCTAAACCTGTTAGTTTAGGCCTAAAGGGTCCAGGGTATTGTTTTGTCTAGGCTTTGCATTGTAAAAGGTCTTTTGAATCATTTCATGTATTTTTAGGTTATTTGGGTGTTTACATCCAGGATATGTGTTTACAGCCGTAAACCCTGTTTACGGACAGTGTCTTCTATATATAGGGTTGGTCTAGGTCGTTTATAGTTGTTGATTGTTTAGCATTTGCAGCTAGAATACCCACAAGTTGTACTAGATGTTTTTGTGATATAAACGTGTGCAAGCTTGTTTCTTCTTCTTCTTCTTCTTCTTCTTCTTCTTCTTCTTCTTCTACTTCAATTCTTACTATTGATTGATCGATTGATTGCTTGATCACTGGTTAAGATCTGTTTTAGGACCTTACAGTTGGTATTAGAGCAAAACTGGTGTCAAAACATCTCTCAATCAAGTTTTTGGTCAAAGGAACTTGTTTTCATCATTGTTCGACACTATTTTTGGTGAATTCATGACTAAAGGAGATCGAAACTGCTCAAAATTCGAGTTTTCATCAAATTCTGTGTGTTTACGGCCAAAAGATCACGGCTGTAAACCCCTATTTACGGCCGTAAACTCAAGAATATTCAATAATCGTATACTCATTTTATGACCATAAGCTGAACATCTACAGTGACTATGAACAGGGAGTCTTCAAAGACCGTAATCCCCTGACCATAAGCTCATTAATCGTGAACTCGACCCTAAACTCTATTTACGGTCGTAAACCCTTGACCGCAAACTACTATTTTTTTTGTTTTTAATCCTTTTTGATTTAAAATTAAAAAAAAAATAGATTCTCAAAGTCAAATACATAATCATGAACTGGATTCAGTTATGGGAACAACCACGCGTATTCCAAGATTGTTGTCTGCAGATGGGTTTCCTGAATGAAAATACCGAATTTAGAAATACATCATGATGAAAGACTTCAAGGTTTGGTACAGCATTATCAAAGGTCCACTCAGAATTACCACCACTATTGTGGGACAACAGGTTGACAAAGCAGTTGAAAATTCTACTGATGAGGATTTTGAGAAAGTTGATGAACATGAAAGGGCCTTAGCCACTCTAACCATGGCTTTATCTCTTGATATAGCTCAAGGTTTCAGAGAATATACTTCAGCCAAAGCATTGTGGGAAGCTTTGATCGAGGTCTACAAGGGAAATGAATACATGAAAGAAATCCGTCAGGATATGCTAAGAAAAAAATTCAACATGTTCAACTATATCCCTGGAGAAACCCTGGAAGCTCAGCTACAATGATTTACCACACTCACTACTAAGATGAATATAGCTAGGATTTTCTTGACTAAGTCCGAGATAAACAAAAAGCTACTGAATGCTCTTCTGAAGTCATGGGATATGAACGTGGTTGTCATCAAGATGACAAAAGATCTAAATCATCTCATTCTTGCTGAAACAATGACGATTATCAAAGCCTGTGATCTTGATGATATGCAGCGAGAGATTAACCATTTGAATTGATACTCGACTGCAAATCTTGGGATTTCTTCAAACAATATTGTTTCATCACTCATCTCCTCTCCAGGTCAAGCGTTTACTTCTCAACAACCTTAGAATCAAACTTTTGTTACTCCATCAGCAACATCTTTTACTACTGCATCATCAATGCCTCACTCACAAAATCAGTCATTTGTTGTTCCACAAGTTGTTTCGTCCATCAATGTACCAATTGTGGCTTCTTCTTCAATCTCCAAGGAAAGTGATGAAAATCTTGCTCTTGCCACTAGACTTATCAATTGTTATAATTCCCTTGTAGCTGGAGAGCTCCCACCTCAGCTCTCATTTGCTGACCTGGATCAGATTCATCCAGAAGATGTAAAAGAGATGGATATTACATGGCAGCTAGCCATGGCAGTGTTCAGGGCGAAGCAATTTGCAAAGAAGATAGGAAAGAACAACTAGGGAATGAATGCCGACAAGAAGGTAGGGTTTAACAAAGGACAGTTGCAATGCTTCAATTGTCACGAGCCATGATATTTTGCTCATGAGTTCCCGAAACCAGATAGAAGGATGATCAATGATAGAATGATGGTTACTGTGGGAAATAATCGTGGAGGTGCTGCTGTTAACGGTGAGACTGCAATGTTTGCTCAGTCTTTTGACTGGAAGGACCAGATTCAGGCCCTGAATATATCAGGACCTGAGAATGCTCACTTGGCCCAAATCAATGATGATGTTCCTGTGAAGAATGCTGAAGCTGATCCAGAAGAAAAGGTGATGGAATTTTAGTTTGCACTAATGGTATCTTCTACCTTAGAATCCAAGAAGAATGAGGTAAGTTTATCTTCTTGTTCTCAAGAATGCATTGATTATGTTAAAATTCTTCGTAAGGAAATAGAATCATTACGTATGGAAGTCGAGGGCCTAAAATACAAAGGTTATCAACTCAGGAAAGGACAAAAACCCCTAAAGGCCCAATTATAAGCAAAAATCAAAGACTTTAGGAAACTTCAGAAAGACTATAGTAATAAATGTGAAAATTATGACTATGTTAAAAGTCAACTTGTTGAATTGATTACTGAGCTTGACCCATCAAAAGACAAAATTGAAATTGCAAATTTTCATTTTAGAAAATTTGATGTGTCAAGCGAAGTAGTTGCCAACATGAAAGACCAAAGCTAGCAATTTAAACATAACCAGCAAAAGGGTTTAGGATATCATAAAGTGTCTTCTCCTTTCAATCATAATTATCAGTATCACCATGTGACTAAAGAGGAGATTGCCAACGAACCATTCATGGTTTATGGCAAACCAATTAGTTTTGTTTCAGGAGGAATTATTAATAATGAAAGTACTAATGTTTCTACTTCCCATGCATATCAATCCTTAACTCAGTCAAAGTAAGAAGCTGAAGGATATGTTTCTGATAATAAAACTATGTATGGACTTGATAATAAAACTGCATTTGAACCTGCTGTTTCTGTTTTGAATGAAAATTTTAGTGTTTCTAATGTTAAAATTGATAATACATCTTGTGATGCTACTACATCGGATCCTGTTGAGTTGAATTTTTTTTTGACATATTTGATAACTTGTTTGATAATCTTGATGTTCCTGATGTTCCTGTTACAAGCACACCCACTCCACAAGTCACACAATCTGTTGCACCTTCACTTATCACACAATCTGTTTCTTGCACATGTTCTTGTGGGAAAAGTAAGGGTGTCATTAAAGAAAATAAATCAGAAAAGGGCAGTACCAATTTCAATAACAATAAACAGATTTGTTTCAATTGTGGTACTGGTGGTCATATTGCTAGGAATTGTCCCAATCGAGCCTTTATGCATTTTCTATCGCCAAGAGGAGAGAACGAGTCTAGAGGAATTTCTTTAACTAGAAATTCTCAAGAACTCATTCTCGAGATGATGATTGGAAGGATGATTAAAATAAGAAAAGCGCAGTTTCTCAAAAGAACAAACAGGTTTTTAATAAGAAAGTCACAAACAATTTGTCAAAATCAAACAAGGCTCCGCCGAGATCGGTTTCATCATAGAGCGGATCTGGGTCTTCAACCACTTCTGGTAAAAAATCCAACTGCTCAATGCAAACGGAAAAGATAAATGTTTCAAAACCACCTGTGATTGTTAAGAAACCTAAATATGAGTGGATGCCCAAATTAACTTCTAACCCATCATCATCATCCTTTGAAAGTGTCTTAAGTAATGATTCATAATTAAAGGTTTTAAATGACAAATATGAGTTAGCAAAGGGTCAACCCAGGAAAGTGATGACCTGGGTTCCTAAATCTAAAGGATCCCACTAATTTTGCAGGGATAGTTGCGAATGAATGTCATCAGACCTTGGTATGTCAACAGCGGTTGCTCCTGTCATATGACTGGAGACATCTCCCAATTGAGAAACATTCAATATTTTAATGGAGGATTTGTTTCCTTTGCGGGCAGAGAAGGTGGAAAGATGACTCAGATAGGAACTGTGCTCCTGATTTTTGAGAACGTCAACTTTGCTCCTAAGTTAAAGCATAGCTTGTTGAGTGTTTCTCATATTTGCGACAAAGGTTATTCAACGCATTTTACTGATAAAGTGTGCATGATCCTTAAGCCAGGCATTGTCATCACAGAAGAGTGGATCATTATCAAATCAAAGCAGGATGGAAATTCTTATATAATTGACATGAATAGTAATATTCCTGAACAAGTCACCTGCCTCTTTTCAAAGGTCTCAGAAAAAAATGCTATGTTGTGGCACCGATGACTCGGTGATGCGAATGCTAAGAATCTGAATTTTCTTGCTAAAAATGAGATAGTACGTGGCTTACCTATCAAAGACTTTATAACTTTTGAGAAGTGTGTGTCATGCGCCCAGGGAAAGCATCATAGAAAACCACACCTGCCAAAACAAGTCAACTCAATCAGCCAGTTGCTCCAATTATTGTACATGGATTTATTTTGTCCAGTCAATGTCCTAAGAATCAACAGAAACTCATATTGTTTGGTTGTGATCGATGATTTCTCTCGTTTTACGTGCGTTTTCTTCTTATCCAACAAAGTTGGGATTGCTGATCTGATTAAGAAGTTCATTGTGTTGATTGAGAACCAAACTAATCACCAGGTGAAGGCGCTTCGAACTGATAATGGAATAGATTTCAAGAATGCAGTTCTTGATCACTTTTGTGATGAAAAAGGGAATTGTGTGTCAATACAGCTCTGTTCGCACACCTCAACAAAATGGTGTGGTAGAATGAAAAAATCGAAGATTGAAAGACACTGCAAGGACGATGCTTTGTGACTCCAAGTTACCTGTTTTCTTTTAGGCTGAGGCAGTTAACAATGCTTGCTATGTTCAGAATCGTGTCTTAATCAACAAAGCCCAGATAAAGACTCCGTTCGAAATTCTTTATGGTCATAAGCCTTCAGTTAGTCACTTTCGTGTATTTGGCTATCCTTGCATCCTTATTCACCTGGAGTCCAACCCGAAATTTAATGCCAAAGCGGATGACTGTTACTTCATGGGGTATGTTGCACGCATAGCGTATAGGGTTTATAATAAGAAGACAAAGCAGATTGTTGAATCTTTCGACGTGCGCTGGTTGGAGGAAAATGATACGGATGCTAGAGTGGGTCCTGATTGGCTATTTTATTACACATCTTTGTTCAAATCGTTGAGTATGTATTCAAATGGTTCATCCAGTTCTTCCTCTGATTCGAAGATTGTTCCTGAAAATAAAGATGAGGAAGTTGTTTACAGACCTCCAACAGTATCCTCTTCAATTCCTACGGGGGAGTCATCCGTTCATGCTCACCGTGACTCTCCAGATTTTGATGCTACACCTCTTACTCCTATTAAAAAAGAGTTTATGTCTAGAGATGCTTCAACTATTACTCCAAGTTTCATGGACCTACTCTTTCCTGAACAAATTGTTGATGAGCCAGGAGATACCCTCACGTCTCCCTCAATGACATCAGACAAGAGATACCCTCACGTATTCAACGCGATCATCCGATCGAGAATGTCATTGGCCAGCTAGGTGACGGTGTTAAAACAAGAAGTCATAATTGAGATGTAAACACATGTCTCTATTCTTACTTTATCTCTCAAATAGAGCCGAAGAATGTTCAAATGGCTTTGAATGAGCCTAGCTGGGTAGATGCAATGCACGAAGATTTGTATCAATTTGAAAAACTCGGGGTTTGGATGCTGGTTGAACTTCCTAAGGTTAAAAAGTCTCCTTACACGCGATGGGTATATCGCAATACGCAGGATGATTCTGGAGTCATAGTGCTCAATAAGGAAAGATTGGTGGTTTGCGGGTTTAGACAGATCGAGGGTCTTGACTACACTGAGGTTTATGCTCTGGTAGCTCGCGTGCAGGCTATCCGTATCTTCCTTGCATATGCTTCTTACATGAACTTCACAGTTTCTCAGATGGATGTCAAGACAGCCTTCTTGTATGGCAAGGTATAGGAAGAAATCTATATTGATCAACCCCCCTAGGTTTGTTAACTCGAAGTTTCCTAATCATGTCTACAAGTTGGACAAGGCGTTGTATGGATTACATCAAGCTCCTCGAGCATGGTATGCGACTCTTACAAAGCACTTGCTCGAACATGGATACTCTCGTGGAACTATTGATCAAACTTTATTCATCAAGCGTATGGGTAGTAATCAGATTCTATTCCAAATCTATGTTGACGACATTATCTTCGGGTCTACCAGTCCGCAACTATGCAAAGAGTTCGAAGGAGTGATGAAAAAGAGGTTTGAGATGAGTTCTTTAGGTGAAATGACCATCTTTTTGGGGCTTCAGGTCCAACAGAAGTCAACCGGAATGTTGCTCCATCAAGCAAAGTATGTGGAGGATATACTTGAGAAGTTCAGGTTTCTAGACGCAAAAACTACATCGAAACCGATGGCCAAAAGACCCCTGCTCAATCCAGATACTGATAGTGAATCTGTATATCAGACCATGTACAGATCGATGATCGGATCGTTGATGTATCTAACTGCAAGCCACCCAGACATCATGTTTGCAGTTTGTCAATGCGCACGTTATCAGGCTAATCCTAAACTTTCACGTCTTATTGTTGTCAAAAAAATCTTTCGGTATATCAAAGGTAGCCCAAAATTGGGTCTTTGGTACTAAAAAATACTGAATTTGATTTATATGCATTTGCTGAGAGTAATTATGGAGGCCGTGAGCTTGACAGGAAATCTACATTAGGAGGGTGTCAATTCCTTGCTGACTGGCTGGTATCATGGCAGTGCAAGAAATAGCACACCGTCTCAACCTCAACAGCAGAAATGGAATATGTTGTTACCTATGCTTGCTGTTCTCAAGTTATAAGGATCCAACATCAGTTGTTGGATTACAGTTTGAACAATCTAGAAACCCCTGTCTTCTGTGATAATGAGGCTACAATTCAGATTACTAAAAATCTTGTCCAACATTCCAAAACCAAGCACATTGATATCAAAATTTATTTGATCAGAGACTACTATGAGCATTCGCTTATTCAGCTGGAACAGGTCCCCACTGCTTATAATGTGGTAGATCTATTCACAAAGCCTTTTAACAAAGCTCGATTCGATGTGCTTGTGAGGTTTTTGAAAATGATTCGTTTTGAGGATTAATTTTTATTTTAGGTTAGTTTAAATTTGTGCATTTTAATTTAATTCTCACCCATGCACATATTTAGGGGGAGAAATAAACAAAAACCAAACAAAAAATTATATATGTTATGTTTAGTTTTATTTATTGGGAAGTGCTATCATCATGTGATAACAAGCAATATGAACCTGCGTAATGTACCAAAGTCGAATTGTATGTGCTCTGTGCTTGATGCGCTGGTAGACATGAATGGTTTGTTAAATGGACTTGACCAGGATCAGATGAACTTAAGAAGTTTAGAGACTTGACAAACTTTAACTTAGATAGTTCTATTGAGTCTGACAATACGATGCTTGGATATGTTGAGCAGAGAGATATATATGGGAATCTGTGGATACACTAAATTAATACGCATCTAGAATTGTGGCTTAAATTTTCCTTGATGTACGGACTTAAGTCCTTAATTTTGGTTTTGATAGGGCGACTGGGGTTTTTGATAAATTAGGTCTGTAAAAATTATTTCCTTGCTTTCTATCTATTAGTCATATGATGTTTCTTCTACGTGATCGGAAGATCCAACTTGGAATACAACATATGCAACTCTATTTCTACACACCTTCTTATCTATGAAACTATTTCTATCTGTTAGCCATATGCTGTCCCCTCAGCGTGATCGGAAGATCCGACCTGGGACACAACATATGCAGCATTCTTCTTCTCAATCCCTCTATCCTAGTTAGCCATATGTTGTTCCCTCTGCATGATTGAAATATATCCGACCTGGGACACAACATATGCACCCATTTCTAAATCTGACTTCCTCCTTAATAATTGTGTACTCACCTAAAGTAAGGAGTTCTTTGGAAGTTCTTGATAACCAGAGTATATCGGGGAGTGCGGAACACATTCTGGTGCAACTAAAATCGAAAAAAGTTTGTCTGTAGATCTCACTGCTTGATTTAGGTGGACAACAATATTCTTGGTCGACGTCAGTTGAATGGTCTTTTAGGAAAAATATCTAAGTTCACATGATTTAGTGTCTTGTCACTTATATTTTGTCCCAAATTTTATTGCAAATCCTTTGTGTTTAAGTGGACCACAATACGAGCGATCGACTAGACATAGACATGAAGGTAAAGGTACTGATTAGCGAATTAAGGATGTCTAATAACTTTGATCCCAGTAACACAAAATTATGCTCAGTGTTGTTTGAAATGAATCAACTTTGTTTTATTTTTAATTCTTAATTTTTACTTTCAATTAGTTTTATTTTACCTTTATTTTTTATTTTATTTGTTTATTTTATTTTTATCATTTTTTTATTATTTTATTTATTCAATTTTTATTTTTAGTTTCTAAATTTAATTTCTGTTTTAAAATTTAAAACTTTAGAAATTATTTTTATTTTTTTATATTTTATTTTTATCCTCAAAATGTTTTATTTTTTAAAAAATTTAGGTATTGGACTTCGTTTTACACAGTGTGGATTGTAGCCCAATCTTTCAATTGGGTATATAAATGAGTTTACAGCCGAAATCTACTCCATTTCTTCATTTTATGTTCTCACGGCCGTAAACTCTATAGTGCTCTCTCTCTCTCTCTCTCTCTCTCTCTCTCTCTCTCTCTCTCTCTCTCTCCCTCTCCTTCGAAAATATTTGTGATTTTTTGAGAATTTGACTTGTGATTCCTATAGGTATGCTAAAACCGACCACTGATCTGTAATTACTACATCAAATCTACGGATTTTGAGGGTTTAATTGAAGAAAAACGACTATCGGCGTTTACATGTAGGCTGTTTATGGCCAGACCCTTTATGGCTAGGTTGTTTACGGCCTAGCTATTTACGGCTAGGCTGTTTACGGTCAGGATGTTTACGGCCGTAAACTTCCTTTTGGTCAATAAATTGTTGAATTTTTATTTTAAGGCCAAAAATAACTTGTTTCATTGAGAAAAACATAAGCTTTATATTGTTTAAATACTTTGTTTTCTCACTTGGTCTGTTTTGTGCAATTCAAATGGCAAGTCTCAAATTTACTGATAGTCACAATCTTGCAATTCTACTGGCGGAACCTCTTGTTGCTCATGGAGAGTTCAAGTCAATGATTCATGGGCTAAGGGAGTGTTGCTTGTCTACTTCTCTCACAATAAATCTTGTTGTTTATCAAGGCGTCATCAGAGATTTTTGGCAAACTGCTAAGCTGAAGAAGGGAAATAATGGAGCTGCCTCTATTGAAGATGATGTGAAAGGATGCAGTCTTGTCATAACAGAGCAATCTGTCGGGGAGGTTCTTCTGATTGATGATCAATCTTCATTTCCTATTGAGATTGGAATCAATGACGTCCAAGAGATTCTTGTCAAGATGGGGTAAGAAGGAAAATTTCCTCCCACTGTGAAGAAACTACTACCACCTTACCGGAGATTTTTGGCTCACATCTTTGTGAGTTGCATTTCTGGCAAAAGAACTGGTGCTGACGAGATTTTATTGAGAAACACAGGAACTATTATTGCACTTGCTACTGGAATCAACTTCAACTTCTCAAAATTTATCTTGGATGAATTTCTAGTGAATATCGAAGCAAAGACACGAGACACGTTCTTGATGTATCCCAGATTCATTAAGTGGTTTATTGATGTGCAATTCCTAGAGATGGTCAAAGAAGGAGAAATATTGGATATTAAGTCTCTTGGTCCACACACTGTTGGACTTATCAAACAAAACCGCAAAGGAAAAGTCGTCTTTCAAGGAAAGTTTCCATTGGTTAAAATTGGAAAGTTTGCTGAGCTAAATGAAGCATCTGAATCTCATGGGTCTTCTGAAAAAATATCTTCAGCGCATGTATCTTCAGAGCAGGTATCTTTAGAAGATGACGTCATAACTGTTTCAGATCATGAAAAGGAAGCTACTATTCCTAGTGCCTCTGTAGCAGAAGAACATGACATAACATATGTGCTTGTTCAAAGTGATTACAGTGAGGGAACTAGGGAAACTGCATCTGCAAACACTAAAGATGCTTGTTCAAAGTGATTACAGGCTATGACAAGGATGATATTCCCCTAAACCTTTGAAGCAATGAAAATCTTTTGTCCGACGAAAACCTAATGTGTTCTTTGACAATATCCTTGATGTTGTTCATCCGACAACGGAGATACAGGAGACTGAAGATGTTCTTGAAACCATGCCTCCTATCTCCAATCAGATGACTGACAATTCAATCCCTAAGGAGACAGTTTCAGGGATTCCTCCCCTTGATAATGTTCTTTCTACCATAGAGCCACCTGAGAGTGATCCCACAACAACTCTCACCTCCTCGCCTCCTGTTAAAAGAAGAAGGCTTGATCCAAGACCCGGTGTGTTGATCTCTGAACCATCTCAAGGCCAACCAATACATCCAACACCTATTCTTACTGTAGACTCATCTGGACCATCTCATGAAAGACCAAGCACCACCTTTGATGTCGGTGGTTCCTTAAAACCCGCATATTTTTCTTCTCCTAGAGCTGATCATAATGCTGCCTCTGTGAGGCTTACTCAACATTTACCTAAAGAACAAAGCTCAATGCCTTTTCACTGAGCTAAAGGGATTTCTATTGGAGCAGGCTACTTTGGAGAAGATAAACCTTCTATCCTTGAGCTTCAAAAGGAGATAAATGTGCTTAGTCAGAAAAATATTAAGCTTGACATTCGGGTAGCTGACCTTATGACTGAAAATACCAAGCTCAAAATTCAAGTTGCTGATCTTGAAGAGGACAAGACTTTAAAGACAAATCAAATCACTAATCTTCAAACTCATTTTGGTCTCCTTACAGCCAGCTACTTTGACTTAAAGAAGAAGTTGGAAGAGGAACTTGGAGACAAATTTAAATCATCCATTGATGAGTCAAGAATGTACCTTCCCTCCTAAGCTCCTCCTACTGTTCCATCACCTACACAAAAATCTCGAGTTGTAGATCGATTTGAAAAGGAACCAGCTCTAGCTCCAAATGTTGTTGCTCTGAAACGTGCCAGATTGGCAAAATCTGATGAGAAAAGACAACTTTTGTTTAAAAGGAGCTTAGATCAAAATGCTCTTGGATATCAGCCTAAAATCACCGTTACAGACCTTGAAGAGAAATGTTTTAGAGACATATATGGTGATAGGTCAGGAATTGTCTCATGGGGCTTTCATGACGCGTTAAACATGTGGGTCATGAGACGGAAGAGTGGAAATACGGAATTCTACAAAGAATTTCATGATTTCCATTCCTGGACCAGGGTTGATCTCATAGAATTATCGAATTCTCCTTTTGCAAGTCCCTCACATGATCCCAAGGAAACACATTTCAAGCAATTTTTGGAGGATCAAGTGAAAAAGGTTTTCCTGCAATGAAGACTGCAGAGTCAATCATCAAAGAATACCCCAATGTACTTGATCCCAAAACCAATCTTCCTCGTCAAACTGTGATGTGGCCTGCCATCAGCCAAGTGAAACAGATTAATGTGCTTCAGAATTATCCAGATGGATCATTGCAGTCCATGCTCTACTGGGTTTTTGATGAAACTATAGCTTCTACTGTAATAAAACATAAAAATGGATGCATTCAATTATATGATACAAGAGATCTATTTCAATTTGGAAGATGGGATATTCATCAGTTGAATCTTCATTAGATAAAGCTTGCAGAAGATATTTTCGAGCCAGCTTCTAAAGAATATACTTCTATGGTTGCTGATATCGTCAACAAAAGGATGTAGAACAGGGCTATGGGCAAATCAGTTGTTCTTCTTGCCGACAAAGATTAAGTCAAGCTAGTCCCAAACCAAGAGGGAGATTAAAGGGTCCAGGTTATGTTTTGGTCTAGGCTTTGCATTGTAAAAGTTCTTTTGAGTCATTTCATGTATTTTCAAGTTATTTGGGTGTTTACGGCCAGGATATGTGTTTACGGCCGTAAACAGGTTTACGGTCGTAAACCCTGTTTACGGCGAGTGTATTCTATATATAGGGTTGGTCAAGGTCGTTTATAGTTGTTGATTGTTTAGCATTTGCATCTAGAATACCCATAAGTTGTACCAGATGTTTTTGTGATATAAACGTGTGCAAGCTTGTTTCTTCTTCTTCTACCTCAATTCTTACTATTGATTGATTGATTGCTTGATCACTAGTTAAGATCCGTTTCAGGATTGAAGGGTCCATGTTATAGTTTGGTCTAGGCTTCGCATTGTAAATGGTCTTTTGAGTCATTTCATGTATTTTCAGGTAATTTGGGTGTTTACGGCCATGATATGTGTTTATGGTCGTAAACAGGTTTAGGACCGTAAACCCTGTTTATAGCCAGTGTTTTCTATATATAGGGTTGGTCAAGGTTGTTTATAGTTGTTGATTGTTTAGCATTTGTGGCTAGAATACCCACAAGTTGTCCCAAACGTTTTTGTGATATAAACGTGTGCAAGCTTGTTTCTTCTTCTTCTACTACTTCAATTCCTACTATTGATTGATTGCTTGCTTGCTTGATCACTGATTAAGATCCATTTCAGGACCTTACAAGGCCACTATGTCTGAGCCGATCATCATGAGCTCCCTTAGTTCTTGTTCCAGCTTTTTTACTTCGCCCCTTGGGCAGTACTCTCCCATCATGATTTCCTTCAAGTTTTCGCAGACCATAGAGTTAGCCATTGATAGAGTCAGTGACTTAACATGGCCATTCCACCATGTTAGGGCTCTACCGTAGAAGGTGCAGACCACAAACTTGACTTTACTCCCTTCTGGGCATGAACAAATTTCAAAGACCGAATCTGTTTTCTCGAACCACTGCATCAGAGCAACGACTCCTCCATATTCATTGAAGGATTTGGGTTTGCAGTTTATGAATTCCTTATATGAACAGTCCCGTATGTATTCGTGGGTATCTTCATGGTTAGTTAGGTGAGCACCGCTACCAGATCCACTGGTACCACTTGCATGAATTTGGGTTAGGGACGATGATGTTGTTGTTACAGCTGCCTGAAAAGCAGCTAGGTCGAACTGTAGTGGTGGATTCTCTGTCATGTTGTTATTCACGGGTCGTATTGGTCTACCATGAGGCATCTTTTGCTAAAATAATACAAATATGAGACAAGATAAGTCTATAACAATGGATATAAGTCGAAAGCTGAAGGACAAGGTTATCCTAGTTCTGAATGTATTGGGTCCTAACTTCCATAGGGTTCTGGAAACAATTCATAAGAGAGTCTATACCTAATAAACTTTATGAATTAGAAATAGCTATCCTTGAATTAATATTTGTGATCTGAATAACTGTTACCAGTTGCATGTAAAGAAAATAATCCTATCACATAGGGTGAGTAGTGTTTCCACTAACTCATTAAGTTAACCAGGATTATTATTTGTTAGTGTGACGTATTATGGCGTTTTGGTTAAATCGGTTGATCCTTATTTGAAAGCTTCTCATGAACTTGGTCTTGTTCCTCTTTGACTCTTCTGTTGACTACTATGAGGAAGTGGTTACATCTATCTAGTTTGTCGTGCGAGAAGGGAAGTGTCTAATTAATCTATAATATTTAGGGTAACTTTATGGAGTGATCCTTACAGGGTAATTTAAGATTAAATAAGCCTTCGAATAAGTGATCCTACTCCAAAACCACAACCAAACAAGGAACAGGTAGTGAAGCGTAGATCACAAATTCTAAGTCTATAAAATCTCAATTATATAAAACCTTGGGAGTACACATTGCAAGATTATAAACCTATCCGTAAGGGTCTCTTAAGTTATCACATAAGTTATTTTTATAGTGCCTAAAATACTCTTATAGTATTTTAATGCAATGTACTTAGTATGTTTCAAAGTTGTTATCATGTTATAGTGTAATAGAATACTCCTACAATATTCTAACTTTCATGTTCTGATCTAGAGATCCCTTGTATAGAGTTAGGTAAGTTTTAACACCATTGCAAAACCACATCACCCCCAAGCACATGTCGGTTGCATCTCAAATGAATATAGTTGATTAGACTATATTGATCCCAGGTACGATTACATAACTGCCTAGGTTTGACCGCAATATTAAACCTTTAAATACTTAAGCCCCACTGTATTTATAGTTGCATATCTTTTATCGGTTGAAAGATAATCCTATATTTCCTGCTTTGTTGAAAGATAAGTAAAAATGACTCTACAATCCTTTTTATGAGTACTAAATGGATACAAGTTATATAAAACTCAGAGTAAACAAACAATCAACTGTGTGTATCTACCCTAAGCCCACAACCAAACAAGGAACAGGGAATAAGGTGGATGACACACATCCCATTGGTTGTTAGATCCTTGTTGTATATAACTATGGTGTAATCACTTGGTACTCACGGTACTCACGGAGTTAACTGTAATAGCTCCTTTATATTTTATGAAAAGATCCTTTAAGAAAATTCTTATTTCTTATAATAAAATAGTAACCACAGTGGTTCCTTCTAAAGTCACTTAGTTTATACTAGCTATATATAATCTAATATCGAACAGATAGTTAATTGTGTGAATCCGCCCTAAGCCCACAACCAAACAACGAACAGGAAATGAGGTGGAAGATACACATCTAACTATCTATCGGGTATTAATTATATATAACCCTAATGTATGAACTAAGGTATTATAGAATTAATCACCTAAGATCCTTTAAGTAATACTGGTTTAATAAAATGGATTAAACCCTTTACTGGTAAGTTTCTAGTTTTGTATACCAAAAGTTTTGATTTGAAAAGTATATTTTGTAATAGAAAATTGTGCATTGAATTAGTGTCCTATGACTTGACCCATACCTGGTACCCCTTATGATAACTTAATGTATACAGAACACATATATAACTAAGATCGAATGAATAATAGGCTGGGTGAATCCGCTCTAAGCCCACAACCAAACAAGGAACATGAAATGAAGCGGAAAGCACACACCCTATTACTTTTCGAATCCTATTAATATATATCCCATGATGTATACACTAAGGAATCATAAGGTTATCATTATAGGCTCCTTATTAATTGAATGCTCATGTTACGAAGAAGTTATGTATCTTATTTATTATCGTCAGGTACTCTACAGATGTACAATTTATAAATAACTTAGGTTTGGTATAACTATCCCCTCATGTTTGCTAACCCTGATACATGTAATCGTACTGGCGTTAACGCAAACCCGGAAAGATATATTACTATGTTTTACCACCTCGTGCCTGCAAACCTTGGTACGTGAAATCGTACTGGTTTAACGCAAACCCGGAAAGATATATTATTATGTTTTATCAGCTCGTGCCTGCTAACCCTAGTACGTGAAATCGTACTGGTGTTAACGCAAGCCCGTAAATATATATTAACATGTTTTTCTCGGTACTTATTATATTATGATCCTCCCTGTACTTGTTATAGCATGTTTAGCTCTGGACTTGTTATAGTGCGTTCCTGTCTATACTTGCTATAGTGTGAACTGAACCCCTAAACTATACCTATTATAGTTTACTAGTATGTTTACTTGAAGTGATACTGTCTTGAAGAAAAGACTCATTTTATCTACTAAGTAACGATTATGCTTTAAAAACCGAGTTTTCTAAACTATGAAGTAACATAACTTTAAAAGAGTTTTTGAAATGTTTTGATCACTTATAAAAGACATAAGAAATCTTTTGAAAGAGGTTTATAACAAACATTTACACAATTATCATTATGTTCAACTCGTATTCCCCCCTTAAAATCATTTAAAACAGTTAAAAGATTCATTACATGGTATGAACTCACCTGATGTGGGTGATTCAAACGAATATGCGCGTAAGGATGAGTAGTTGCACAAATGAAGTCCCGAGATACAAACAAGTACTAAATGACATATATGGCAATTATTTGCATGAATATAGTTTTTATAAGCAACTAACATGCAAGGAAACACTCCAAGCGACTAACAGACACTTGGAATGGAGTGTAGAATCACATGTGATTGATCAAAGGAGGGTTCACGACCACCATTAGGTGTTTATGGCCATGGGTTTACGGCCATGAAATTTACGGCAGTAAAATCATGGTAAAAGATGCTTAAAGGATGTTTGAATGTTGGGGAAACCTGAGGGACCATTGTTCTTCATAAGGAGGAGAAAAACCAACTTAATCGAAGGGGGTTGAGGTGTTTACGGCGACACCATAAAGTGTATGGTCGTAAACTCTCTAAAATAGTCTTATTTTGTGTCCTAAAGGCAAGGGGTTTCAAATGTTCAAGTGTTCCAAGGGTTAGCAAGGTTCTAGAAGTGTTTAAGGCTCAGAACATCACAATCACAAGGGTTTACAGCCAAGGTGTAAACTCCTGGCCATAAACTCTCTTTGATGATGAGTTTGATGAAGTTTTAAAGCTATGATCTAGTGTGTAACATGCACTACTAGATGATAGATGGAACACTCACACTTTGGAGGGCCTTTGAGGAGTTTTGGCCACTAAGAACAAGTGTGTGTTCTTGGTGAAAGTTGAAGACCTAGTCAAAATTTGATTTCCATGGATGAAATCAAAGGGTGATTCAAGAATAAGAAGGATAATCAACAACTAGAGGGAAGAATCACTTACTTTTGGAAGATCGGGAATGAAAATCTTGATGATACTTGAGAGAGAATGGAAGTGTTCTTGAGGTGGAAATGAAATAATGAAAGAAAAGTGAAGGGAAGGAGTCTTATGGGGAAGTTTTCGGCCATGGTTGAGTTTACAGCCATAAACTCCATGTTTACGGCCGTAAACTCCACATGATGGAGTTTAGGGCTTTAATGTTGTATAGTGAATCTAACAGGTACTTCCTAACACTCATTCCTTGAATGTACTAGACTTAAAACACTCAAACAGACTTTAAACAGTGCTAAATGATAGCAGGAGCGAGTCTGACTTAAGGTTGATTGACTTTACAAGGAAAAAAATTTAGTGACTTAAGGTTGATTGACTTTACAAGGAAAAAAAATTAGGTTGTCACACAAATGAAATTCTAATCTCAAATAAATCAAAATAAAAAAAAACCTACAAATCAACCTTAAACTTAAATTCGGAAATCAAATCAGAAACAAAACCTTCAAAATCTATTGAAACCATCACACCTAAAAACCACTAGAACCAATAATCTGCACCACCGAGTACCACCGTCACCCCTCGCCATCTACCCTTGATTCACCAGTAGTACTGTCTTCATCTTCATCCCCATCACAGTCAACACAAAACAACTTTACACCACCTGTCATAACAATTCGATAGTCTGCACCCTCCTTCATTCATCAGAGCTAATTCGAACACTAACATCCATTTAATACAGGGGTAATAAGACATCAGATTCCTCCCTTATAAATCATCAATTTTTGAAACCCTATTACACAATCAACTTCTAGAAATCCGATTAAAGCATCGGAAACAAAATAAGGGATGTTCTTTTTTCGTCTTTAGTGTGCTGGAAACTTGAGTAAAGCATCAAACTCTGAAACCATTGAATTTTGGGATTTTTCTTGATTCAATTCCAGTGGGGGATCATTTGGGATTTTTATGAAACTAAAACCTTCAAATCTATTGGAACCATCATTTTCAGTATGAAATCGAGAAGGAGATGGGGGATGATGATGCACAAGGAACCTGAAAATCTAGTTTCGGCATGAGTGTCTTAGATAAATTTGGTTTTAGATGATGAAGGTTTCCAGATCGGAATTTGGAGTCGGATGGTGGCCAAAGGTGGAAGTAGAACCATCAATTTCATGATCTCACTGGATTGGCTTCAGGGCTTCCGGCAAACAAATTAGACGGTGATGGTAAGAGGTTCAGGGTCATCAAAAAATGCCTGAAAGAGATAAAGGAGGGGATGTTGTTTGATCAATGGAGATGAAGATGAATGGGTGTGAATGAGAGGGATACGAATATGGGGAAAGGGAGTGATGGGTCGGTTTGTGTGAATATTATTTTTATTTTTTTTCTGTTTAATATAAAAATAATAAATAAAAAAATAAAAATTAAAAAGAAAATTTTAAGGGCAAAATAGTCATTTTATAGTTGTAGGTACGGTCATAGTGCAAAAAATTTATTTAGTGACGGTCCGAGTTAATTTTTGAATATAGGGACAGAACATGCATTTTGGCACTTGTACGAGGGCTGATTCGTGTAATTTACTCGTGTGTGTGTGTGTGTGTGTATATATATATATATAAAGACTCTTCCAGCTTGGTGGTAAATTTATGGGTTTGCTGTTCGATTACCATAAACTTTATACCCTAACATTTATTTTCAAGTAAAGATAAGCAAGCACTAACGTTGCTATCCACGTCAACGATGAGTCCATGCTATCGTCATCTATGAAAATGAAATATGTTCATACCACATGAAAATGACCTCTCTCCATAAATAAACATGGGTCATTTTAATGTGGTTAAGTAATATAATTTGGTTATATATATATATATATATATATATATATATATATATATATATATATATATATATATATATATATATAATAGAAAAAACTGCAAATTTGGTCCTTGTGGTTTGCAAAAATCTTTGGATGGGGTCCAAAAAGTTTTCAGCTTGCACAGAAGGTCCAAAATCACGGTTTTTCTGGGTTTTTAATCCAAAAAAACTTAAAAATACGATTATACCCTTTTAATTTCTTTTTTTTAATTTTTTACAATTATTCTAATATTATTTTAACTTAAAACTAAAAGGAAAAGAAATGTATTATCCCCAACCACTCATACGTTCTCTCTCTCTCTCTCTCTCTCTCTCTCTCTCTCTCTCTCTTTCTCTATTCATCTTCTCCAACACACCAATCTACAACTTGGAAATAGCATTCCATCATCAAAACTGCAAAACCCCACCCACATACTTCCTAGTATGTTCACATAATTCATCTCCTGTTCATTTGTAAAATTACTTAGAACTTGGATGAATCAAATTTCTTTCGAGAATAAGTGTATTCAACTGAGTCTACATCAACAACTTTTGAAATCAACAAGAGAGTGATGTAGAAGGGGAAACAAACTATGACTGAGATCGTCGTTTCTGAGAAATTGTGGCAAGATTGCTTCACGGAGGGGTTCAACTAATAATCTTCTATGAGCGTTTGAAGATCTGGGTTTTCAATTTTTTCTCGATTTGTTGTGATTGTGTTCAGTCTAAACCATAGTCCATTTAGGGGTTCCATAATTTCACTGGAATAAGACGGTTTGCATAGAAATTGAGGTATGGATTAACTCAAGTTTATCGATATTTTGAAGGATACATCATTGAAAAGAGGGTTTAATAGTGATTCCACTATTGCTCCATGTTTTCATCCTTCTGTTTGCAGTCCCACCACTGCTACATGTCGGAGCTTCCACCACTGATACATGTCTAGAGCTATTTCCGGAGTTGGAGAACTCGTCAGCGGGTCCTGAATCCAGAGATGAAACCCTAGTAGTAGTCAGAGAAGCACAACTTAGTGGCATGAACAATAGAGAAGGGGAATTCGTTGATGGGTCTTTAATCGTCGGAGCTGGAGAAATCATGGATAAGGTTTAGCAAAACTAGATCTTTTTCACTATGTGTGTGTAAAGTTTTGTGAGTGTGTTCTTGAGGAGATGATTTTTGAAGGTACAGAAAGAATGCAAAGTTCTCTAATGAGATACACTGAGAGAGAGACTGAGAGAGAGAGAGAGAAGTATCAGTGGAGGGAGGGAGGGAGAAAGAGACGTAAGAGAGATAGAGTTTTACCTATTTTATTATTATTATTATTATTATTAAAATGTTAATAAAATGTAAAAAAAAATGTAAAAGTAAATAAATAAGGGTATAACCGTCTTTTCAAGTTTTTTTGGACTAAAAACCCAAAAAAACCTTGATTTTGGATCTTCTGTGCAAGCTGGAAACTTTTTGGACCCCATCCAAAGATTTTTGCAAACCACAAGGACCAAATTTTTAGTTTTGTCTATATAATATATATATATATATATATATATATATATATATATATATATATATATATATATATATATATATATATATAAAATGAAAAGTGAATATACCCCTAAGAGTATATAACCATAGGTACCCAAACACACTATAATACGTCGTTTTGTTTGATATATTCATTATAATGTTCATAAACTTTAACCCCTAATTTGACTTACTTTCAAGATTTTCAAAATTTCACTGCTATATTTCTCTTATATCACATTATTTTGCTGAACACCTACTAGGTAATATATATTGTAGTTGAAAATGAAAATTATATAAGAAGAAGATAAACGTGTAATTTATAAAAATCATGAAAGTAAATCAAGTTACAAGTTAAATGATAAGAACATTGGACAATTAAAGTGTATTATATGAGATAAAACGACTTTTTATGGTGTGTTTGGGTACCTAAGTTTCTATACCCTTAAGGATATATTCACTTTTCCCATATATATATATATATATATATATATATATATATATATATATATATATATATATATATATATATATATATATATAAAAGGCATTTTTTTCTTGCACTATTTGCATTTGATATATATATATATATATATATATATATATATATATATATATATATATATATATATATATATATATATGGCATTTTTTTCTTGCACTAACTATTCAAAAGTTTTATAGTGTATATATACTTAACGATATTTTATGAAACAAATTGATTAAATCATGTTTAATTTTCACTTATATACTTAATGGTACTTCATTGTCATTACATTCTCAAGGGTTCATCATAATATCTTTTTATCTGTATGTATGCATAATTTCATTTCCTTGTAGAGAATATGAATTGATATCTTGCCGCTAAAACTTTTGGATTCTTTTGTAATAAGGTTTGTAATTGATTTAATATATGTAATCTTTTTATTCTTATTATTAATCTTTTTCTCACTTTTGATGAAGTTTTTGTATTCTATTTGAATGTTTCATAGGTTGTTTTTCACATCTCCAGTGAAACCAAAATCTAAAGTGTGAATACATCTCAACCATATATTTCTCTACATGCATGATTTTTTTTACTTTGAGATAATAATTATGATTCTAATTATTATTTCTTTCAGTTGGGTAGAATGAGAAGATTGCTCGTTCTTAGAGCATTTTTTGTTAAGCATGTGTTCAATTTTGTTTTTCACTTGAATAAATACGTTAAATGTTTAAAATGTGATGATTGTTTATATAATTACTTTTAACTAAAAAACATACAATATTATATTAATAAATTCATTAAAACACGTAACTAGACGTTGTTGAATATGTTTACTCAAATAAGTATTTACGAGATTCACTCTATATAGTATATCTCTGTATATTACTATATGATATATGATATATTTACATGATTCAACGTACGTGAGTGTAAAGCTTGACCAAGTTAATGGGTGCTAAAATATAATAACCAATATGATATTAAACAAGTTGATAAGATTACATGAGTAAGAGAAGATGAATGCAACAATTTGAATTTAGTGTGTTATTCAAGTAACGAGACTGAACTGGTTCAAATTGGTACCAAATAACCAAAAAACAAATTAACGGGAGCAATACAGTTCGATTAAGCGACAAACATCAAAATGATAACCTAGAATCCGACTTACTCACATGAACATCATGCCTAGATGACATGAAGTATATTTGGTGGTGTGATATATTGTAGGTAAAATGATTTCATTAATGACATTTTTCCCTATGCAATTAAATACTTTATTAAAGTTAACTGATTTTATATATAGATTATAAATTTTTCTTATGTAGGTGAATGGAAGAAAATATTTACCGATGTATTTTATGAGGAAAAATGATAGATCAAACTACTACTATTAGAAAACAAAAGCATGTTTGGATATATATATCATTAATATAATACAATTCTAAAAGCTATCTATACAAATTAATTAATAATCATAGTAATAATACAATAAATCAAAAGTTAATGAATTTTATACAATCCAAGAATAAACGCCCTTGAGATGAGTTAGTTTACATATGTATCTGTGTTATTCTATATTTAAAGTAATTACAGCGTAAAACAATATTATTTCAAAGTCAATGATACCGACATAACTATCTTTAATCATATATATATATATATATATATATATATATATATATATATATATATATATATATATATATATATATATATATATATATATATATATTCATTATACTATAATATTTTGCGCAACGTGCAGATATTCACCTAGCGTGTTTGTGTCCTCGAAACATGCAAAAGTGTGTCTTAAGGCCATGGGAACCATCTAGGAAGTGTGTTTTAGCAATATCATAACTTAGAGGGGTGTTTGTTACCATTTTGGGCCATAAAAGGGTGTGTACGGCCACATAAGGGTTTACGTCCGTACACCCTTGATAATCTTGTAAAAATGGTCAAAAGTGTGTTTCAAGGACATATCTTGCATCCTCTAAGTGTTCTTGATCATGCTATATAGTGTGAGTTTTGAGGCCAATATGCTCCAAGCAAAGGGGTGTACGACCATATGGGGTGTGTACAACCGTACACTCCTTGATGATCATGATTTGGATGATTTCTAAGGTAATATCTAGTAATTAACAAGCATGGGAAGGAGTACTTACAATATAGAAGCCTTTGTAGGTGTTCTTGGTGAAACTGAAGAACACTTGAAGATCTATCAAAATGGAATGATTTCATGGATGAAATCAGTGATTCATACAAGATAGAGGAAGAATCAACTAATCAAGGGAAGAAATACTTACAATTTTGATGATCTAGGTGAAGAATCGGATGATAGTTGAGAGAATAAATGAGTTGTTGGCTAAGGGAGGTGAAAAGGGTTGAATGAAGGCTAATTCCCCCATATATAGCCTAGAGTTTACAGCCAGAGGGGGTGTATGGCCGCATAACCAAGTTTACAGTTGTACACTCCTCGTGATGGAGTGTTTGGCCATTTTATGAAGTGTTGAACTTGTGGGACCCATTTATGTACCCTAACTTATTGAAGTTAGTAGGCTTAGAATGATCTAATTGACTCTAAACAATGCTAGAAGATCGCAAGATGAGTCTGAACTTGATTGATTTGAATAATTGTACAAGGTAGAAATTTCGGGTTGTCACATCATCCCCCTGTTAGAGGGAGTTTCGTCCCGAAATTAGAGTTTTAGCAATTAACTTATAACAAATAACTAAGCGAAAAGATGAGGATATTTCAATTTCATTTTATCCTCGTGCTCCCAAGTGAATTTAGGTCCTTGCTTAGCATTCCAACGAACCTTCACTATTGGGATACGACTTTGCTTCCTTTGCTTAACCTCACGGTCCATGATCTCTACAGGTTATTCCACGGAGTTGAGGCTCTCGTTGATCGCGATCTCGTCAAGTGGGATTACGAGAGTCTCATCGGATAGGAACTTTTCCAAGTTTGAGACATGGAAAGTAGAATGTATGCTACTAAGTTCACGAGGTAGATTGAGCTTGTAAGCTACAGGGTCAATTCTAGAGAGAATCTCGAAACACCCTACATATCTTGGATTTAGCTTTCCACGCTTACTAAAGCGTATTAAGCCATTCTGGTATCTCCAGCTGTTGGAGTAAACCTGAAGTCTATCGTGATCTGTTCCCACTTCCATTCCGGTATCTCCGGCTGTTGGAGTAAACCTGAAGGTTTCTGGTATTCAACCTTAACTTTTGCGCAAGTAAGGCATTTACTCACGAAAGTAGAAATCTTTGGTTTCATGTTAGGCCACCAGTATAACTTTTTAAGATCCAGATACATCTTATCTGAACCTGGGTGGACGGAATATCGAGTGTTGTGCACTTCCGTCATGACCAAGTCCCTGAATCCACCGTGTTTCGGGGTCCATATTCGATCCATGAGGTATAAGGCTCTATCACCCTTGAATTCCAAATTCTTATCCATCCTTCTCAGGGATTCACCTGCCACATTTTCAGGTTTCAGAGCTTTAATTTGGGCCTCCTTAATTTATGTGGACAAGTGTGAATGGATAGTCATAGTCAATGATTTGACTCTACGACCAGAGTATTCTTTTCGACTTAAGGCATCACATACTACATTGGCTTTACCGGGATGATAACAAATTTTTCATTTGTATTCATTGAGTATCTCGACCCACTGTCGTTGTCTCATATTGAGCTCCTTTTGGTTGAATATATGTTGAAGGCTTTTGTGGTCTGTAAAGATAGTGCTTTTCATACCATACAGGTAGTGTCTCCAGATCTTTAGGGCGAATACGACTGCTCCTAACTCAAGATCATGAGTGGTGTAGTTGACCTCGTGTATCTTCAGTTGTCTTGATGCATAGGCGATGACCTTGCCCTGTTGCATCAGGACACAGCCGAGCCCCTGGTTAGATGCATCGTAATAAACCACGAAGTCTTCTATCCCTTCTAGGAGAGATAGTATCGGTGCAGTGCATAAGGCTTGTTTTAGCGTTTGGAACGCTTTCTCTTGCTTCTCTTCCCAGCCAAAGGCCACTCCTTTCTGGGTTGATGTAGTAAGGGGTTTCGCAATCTGCGAGAAGTTCTGAATGAATCTGTGATAGTAGACAGCGAGGCCTAGAAATTGACGAATTTCCGTAGGCGTCTTCGGTGCTAACCAATTCTCAATGGCTTTGATTTTGGAAAGATCCACGTGGATTCCCTCTTCGCTAACCATGTGACCTAAGAATTCGACTCTTCGGATCCAAAATTCTCACTTTGAAAACTTCGTGTAAAGTTTCTCTGACCCTAGTGTTTCTAAGATCAGCTGTAGATGTTTACAGTGCTCTTCCTTATTACGAGAGTAGATACGTATGTCATCAATGAACACAATGACAAACTGATCCAAGTAAGGATGACACACCCTATTCATTAAATCCATGAATACTGTGGGCACATTAGTTAATCCTAATGGCATCACTACAAACTTGTAGTGCCCATAACGATTTCGGAAGGCTGTCTTCGGAACATCCTCCTCTAACACTTGTAATTGGTGATACCCGGATCTTAAATAAATCTTTGAAAAGTAGCTTTCCCCATGCAGTTCGTTGAATAAATCGTCTATGCGAGGCAGAGGATAATGATTCTTGACAGTATGCTTGTTCAGTTCTCTATAATCGATACACATTCTGAACGATCCGTCTTTCTTCTTCATGAACAAGACCGGCACTCCCCAAGGTGAGAAGCTTGGTCTTATAAAGCCCTTGCTAAGCAGTTCGTTAAGTTGACCAGATAGTTCCTGCATCTCAGCTGGTGCTAGACGATAGGGCGATTTGGCTACGGGGTTAGCCCCTGGAACTAAGTCGATCCTGAATTCGACTTGACGGTTGGGTGGTAACCCTGGTAGTTCTTCCCGAAAGACGTCGGGGAAGTCATGCACTACAGGGAGGTCCTTTTGGTCTTTTGTTTATTGGTTCACATCGACTATATTTTTGGATTAGTGTCTAAGTCCATAACTATAATTGGTATGTACTTGACCTTACTCGGCATGGTCCATTTGGGTTGCATGGCATCGGAACATTTGTATAGACTATTTGTGAGAAGAGGACATTTGTGACATATTAATATATTATAAATTCTAATATATTAATATGAAATCAAGTTATTTAATTAGTATTGATGAAGAATTAATTTGGACTTAATTTAGTGATCAAAAGAGACTAATTAAATATATGGGGATTGGTTGTGTAAATCATTCATTCTTATATATGTGAGCTTATGATCCATGATTCCTTATGTTGTGTTTAACCCATTTGGTGACCCATGGATACTCCATGGAGGTTAAAACCCATGGAGCATAAGGAATGTGTAAAGTCATTGGTTACATGGTGTAACCCTAATGTGCACACTATACAAGGACCCCTTTGGTTCAAGAAATGAGCACTAGTGATACATATATGAGGGCTAGCCAATTTGAGCATGAAGTGTCTTCTTCTCATGGTTATTCCAAGTGTTGATAATGTTGTGTGAACCATTTGAGGTCTTACACTTGGGGCACTAGGCTCTCGAGCTTCATGGAGTCAAGATACATCAACAAGGTATGTATTCTATCTATGTTATTACCCAAGTATCATAAAGATTGTATATTGGTTAGGATAATACCTTGGAATATTCATATTTGCATGTATGATAGAGAAAACTTAGATCCAAAGTATTTAGCATTGCATGTACACCATAGGAGTGTTAGAATGCTCAAAAACCTGACAGTGGTATCGGAGCCATGTGTTGTTTTCTGTTATATTAATGCAAATGTTTTATTTTCAAAGTTGAAAAAAAGGAAAAAAAAACATAACGATTGTCAAATTTTAAGATAATTACTTATTTTTTGTGAAAAACTAATTATTTGTAAAATTTAAATCATTCGCTATATGATTTGAGTTAGGTCAAATTTAGTAAAAGATAAGATGATATGATTATTTTATTAGTTTCAAAAGATTGATCTAAAGAGGGTTTTTTTTTTTTTTTTTTTTTTTTTTTTTTTTTTTTTTTTTGGTAACCTCCATAAGTTATGATATGAAAAGGTTTTAAAAAAAAATTATTCAAAGTTTTTATGGAGTTACAAAATTTGGTGTTAATGTTTTAAAGAATTCCATAACTTATTCTTAAGTTATGGAACATGAAAAGTTTCATCATAAAACAAACATTTAACTCCATAAATTATGGATTATCAAAAGTTTTATTTTTCCTTGATTTATGAGTTAATTTAGATTAATGGAAAAAAATTGTGTTTTAGTTGTTTTCAATCCTAATTAATCTAGAGGTAGTTCATCAAATGTGTTTTTGTAACTTGTCCTCAAGTTACATAAAAGGTCACATTTATGAATCTTAAAACTCATAAAAGTGTCATAGGTTACATAAAAAATGAAGAGTTTTTTTTTATTAAATAGTATTGTGACTCCATAACTTGTCCTCAAGTTATGGATGTTTAAGATTAACTTCTTTAAAAGTGTTATTAATGAATAAGAGGTTACATAAAAAATGAAGAGTCTTCTTTTTGATGAACCTTTAAACACATAAGTTATGGAATTGAATAGTTTCAAAACTTGCCCTTAAGTTTTGGAATTTGAAAAAGTTTTCCTTTAAGAATACTTTAATTCCAAGCTAAGCCCTTAGAATTTTTAAAAGTTAAAATTTAACCCTTATACTTTATAATATTATAAGTTAATAATATTTATACATATGTATAAATGCAAGTCGACTTACCATTAGAAGGCCTCATTCACGAAGCCGGTATATAAGGGGGTATAAGGTTACTGCCTATAAAATGGCAGTTTAATGGGTGTCCACTCTCACCCACCGCTTCCTTGACTGGTGGAGGGTCGTTAGCCGAACAGGTAGGACAAGAACTATAATTCTCCCTTCATTAAAAGTATTAATGATAAATATAAAGTAACTAAAATGTTTTTATAATTCCCAATCTTAGTTACTTTAGGAAAATGTTAATAAGGTGCTAATCCATGAAATTACACTTTGCACTTTGCTTAAGTCGGTTAGTGGAGTGTGTGTGGTTAACCGGCACACTAGCTTGATTTAACAAGGTAGGCAAAGGGTAACTTAATATTTATCATAGTATCGGTGGAGCGCGTGTGGTTAACCGGCACATCGATTAACGGGTAAATATTAAGGGTACCAAGTGATTTGCATGGTTACTTCACACCTTGTTTTGTGATCCTCGGCATCCCAGTCACAAAACCTAAAAGGTACACTCGAGATTGAAACATGCTATTGAACAGTTCAATGAATCTCAAAAGATCTAGGAGTTTCAAATCCAAGTAAAACCTAATTAAATTATTTCGTTTTCATGGTGGAAATTGGTGAATCGACATTCATGTACCTTCAAATATTCTATAGCTTGGATTACGACATCCCTCTTCCAAGTTATAAAATATTTTGTTGGGTCCTAGCCTTAATATTTCATATTGGGTGTTATATTAAGGACTTCAAATCAACTATCTTGAATATCTCCCAAAAGATGTCTAATTTAGACATCTATCATCTTCCCAAATCTCTTGGAACTTCACTTCCTCCACCTCCTCCAATTATCCTCCCTAACCCACAAGTTCAAGGTCACTCAACCCCTAATGGCAACCAAGGTCTATGTGTGCTCACATCTTGGAGATGAAGTCACATATTGACAAGCCGAGAGAGTTGGATCTCAAAGTCTTAACAAAGTTGGATGTACATTCACTTTCTAAGTCACATAGAGAGTTACCTTTGGGACTACTATGAAATAGACTATGACATGACTCTTAATGATCTTATCTATTTGCTTGGTACTACTGAATCACCAATGATTTCTAGCCTTGGTAAAGCAAATTTGATTAGTAAATCAACTTTCCAAACCTTCAATGGACATTGACAATGGTTGCATTGGATACCCAGTAAAAGCCTTCTCTTCCCATGGAAAGGGACTGACCATAATCAACTTGGTTGACCAAATGGTAAAGAGAAAAGCTAAGTATGAGATTGTTCCATGTACCATTCCCTAAGGATCCATATGGTTCTATTGCCAAAAGGAAAGGGAATTGGTTGCAAAGCTGTCAAATTTACCTGAAAGATCATAAGGCTAGTAAAGTCAATAAGTTTGACTCTACTTCAGGTAAAGTCCACTATCTAACTCCATTAAGTTTCTATTTTGATATTCTTCTTACATAATGTGACTGGGTCACATATTGATGTTTTAAGAATCAAAGGAAAAAGTGAAGGAAACTTAAAGAAAGAGTATGTTGAATCTGATCGCGAAGATGGATTTCTATCGCTTGATGGAAAATAGGATTCTTGAGCTACTCTTAGGAGTTATGACAGATTGCTAGGAAACATGTAATAACATAGTTTTCATTTAAAGTTGCATTGTAAGGAAAAGTTTTTCCTTATTTTTATAAATAAATAAAATTTTGTTTTACTTTATTTTATATCTCCTTGTAATGGCATTTATGAAAAACTTGATGTTTGTATGTTTCTAACAATATTGAATATATGAATTTGACTCTTTTAGTTGTGGTAGTGTCTAAGTTTACCAAATAAGGAAAGTTTCTCATCATCGAAGGTTTCAGATGGATAAAAACTTGGAAATCATACGAGTTGTACAATATGATGAATGAGAACTTTCAGCTTTGGAAAATTAAGACTAGCTCCTTGTTCACATTTATATGTGAGTAAAGTGAAGGACTAAGGGATCGAGTACACATTCTTGTGCAATGATCAAGTCCACCACAAAAGATCTATAAGACTATTCGTCATGTTTTACTAAAGTTTTGTAAATATGGTTATACTTACAAGTTTAAGTGTAATTTTGATACATTGGAAAATTTTCGATGTATAGCAAAACGAATGAGAATAATCAAATTAGGTAGAAGGATAAAAGTTTCTCAAATCTGAAAAGATGGGAGAGTAATTTAGTATCATGTTATATGATCATCTTAATGATTAAGAGACCTTATCATAATTCATCCTCTAAGTGCATTATGATAGCTAAGAAGAGGAGCTATGAATTGTTGAAGTGGTCAAATCAAGAAGATGATTCATACCTTGTTCCAAAACAAGTCTTAGAGTCATAGTGCAAGACTTTAAGTTGAGTGACATATCTTAAAGGAATGTTTCTTAACACTAGTCAAATGTAAGATTAAAGTATCCTACTCTTGTACATTTGAAATTGGTAAGTTGTGATGTTTTTGATAAAACAAAGACCAACTAAGACCAATTGTGTGAAGTGTTTATCTTGTTTAAGAATCCAAACTATCTCTTGAATGTTTGGCAAGATAGTCTTATATGTCAAAAGGACAGTGGTAGTCTTAAAGATCCTGAAAATAACTTCAAGATCTAATCAAGAATAAAAACCTGTAGTTTAACACTAGCACACGACGTGAGGTTTATAACCTATCGTGTTGACATATTTCTATTTCTGTGCCCATTCCAGTTAAAGTTGGCTTTGCATATGAGTTGTTAGAGGTCTTAATTGGTTGCATAACAACTTGGAAGCAATGGCAAGCCCTTGTGCTACCAGGTGGCAAGAAGTTAAGATTGCACAAGTTCAATCCATATGGGTTTGGATTGGTCATTAATCGTGTCTTGTGATTATGGTTTTGTTAAATTCACGTGGATAAGAACACATACACCATAAAATCTAAGGGTCATAATGTTTATCTCTGATTCATGAGAATGATGGTGAGGAAACACTTCCAATAAGTAGATTTGAAGCAAATAGAAAAGATCTAAACAACTAAGACTATGATTATGTCATCATTTTTCATAGTTCTAAAATTGTTTAGATACACTTGTGAGCTATCTAATATAAGGTGTATGATTTTGATAAAGTCATATCAAGGCAATCTTGTCTTAGAAATCTAAACTTTGGTAAGAAAGTCCGTAAAGTATTGACTTCTAGAAGTCCAGCTGATTTCTGAGTACATGTCAAAGCTAGTGGGAGCATAAGTGTTATGCTAATAATCATCATGTTAGTGATGATAATTATGATAAAGGTTGCAAGTTAGCAATATTAATTATAGAAAAACAAAAGTTTCAATTCGTGGAGTTGCAGGGGTTGAAAAGTTGTTTTGCTATAATTAAGGGAGAGGAAATTATACTTCATTTCAATTCTAAAAGCTTAGATTGAGGTTTTAATCATCTTTAGTCAAGAATATATATGAGTTTTGTGTTGGAATGGATCAACATAAGGAAATTCTATATATGGGTCTATTATTTGTGTTCTAAAATTCGATTATGATTACGACATCCCTTTTCATAATCTGAATTATGAGAACTTGGAAAATAGAAATATTGTAGCAAAAGGATTGGTCTTGTATCATGTCTTTATGTGACACATCATGAATTGTGCCACATATGCTTCGGATATAGGATCAATTGCATGTGCTATAATATTCATCCTTTCTAAATTTTCCAAATGCATGGGTCATTAAGAGCGAAAAGGTCTAGAATTGGATATGACTAACATGATTAAGCATTTTTCAAGGACAATATAAGGTTTACCAAAGATTGGTTGCTCAGGGACATTTGGAAGTATAATGTTAATTTTAGGAATGACCATATTTAAATATTATGAAAAAAGGAAACTCTTGTTCAAAAGTGATAGTCAAAATGGGAATATGGGTAGGTGGAAGTGTTGGATAAGGTGTCTAAGTCCATAACTATTTCTGGTATGTACTTGACCGGACCCGGCATGGTCCATTTGGGTTGCATGGCACCATGCAATTGGATAAACTAAATGAGAGAAATAACGCTTGGAGATTATTAATATATTATAAGTTCTAATATATTAATAATATTATTTGATTAGTTTGATCAAGAATTAATTTAGAATTAATTAAGTGATCAAAAGATAACTAATTAAATATATGGGTTGATTAAGTAAATCATCCATATCTTGTATAGTGGGCTTAAAGGCTCCATGGATCATCAAGTTGGGTTCCACCCATAGGATGCTCCATGGATGCTCCATGGGAGTTACAAACCCATGGGTCATGGAAATGAAGAGTCATGACACATTAGGGTTTAACCCTAGATGTGCCAACACTATATAAGAAGCATAATCTCCACCAAAATCGGTTGCATCAAAGAAATAGAGGGCTTGGCCGATTTGAAGAAGTGAGTATACTCTCATAAGTTCTTCCAAGTGCATTTGGTGTTGTGTGAAGCATTTGAGGCATCACCACTTGAGGTGCTAGGCTCACAAGGTTTCAAGGAACACAAGCAACAACAAGGTAAGTTATTCTATCTATACTTTATGTTAAAATTGTTCCCCATGTATGCTAGATAGGAATATAACCTTGGAAATCAACTTTGCATGACAAATTAGACAAACATAGATCCAAGGTTATTAGGGTTGCATGTACACTTAGGAAGTGTTAGAATGCTCAAAACCCATCAGTGGTATCAGAGCCAGGTTTGTTTGTTCTTATTTGTTCTTAAAAGTTGAAAACAGAATCGAAAATTTGCTGTCTGCGATCGGACTCGTCGAGTCTATAGGGGGGACTCGTCGAGTCCATGTGTATCTTCAACCAACTCGGCGAGTCATGTTCATACACTCGGCGAGTAGGGTCGAATGAGTGCAGAATTTCGATTCAGTTGCTGGAAAATGAATTAGAAACATTACCCTAAACTGTTTTAGTAAATGTAAACTTGTTTTTGGTGGTGTAATGTCTTGCTAATTCATTTACAGCAACTAGTTATCAAAATTACAAAGTTTTATGTAATTTTTGATTGTGTTCATATTCATGTTCTTGTTCTTATGATGTTTTAGATGATCATAGGAATTATTTGTAACCTATTTGGTAGTTTAATTCTTGATCATAATGTGTTTTAATGGAGTGCATAACTTATCCTTAAGTTATGGAAAACCAAGAGTCACACTTGAGTTAAAACCATTAAGAAAACACAAGAGTTATAAAAAATGAAGAGTCTTCATTTTATGACTCTATTAAACTCATAAGTTACAAGAAATGAAAAGTTTTGAAAGTTACAAAACTTGCCCTCAAGTTTTGGAACAAGTAAAGTTAAGTTAAAACTTTAGTTCCAACCCCTAGAATTTTAAAAGTTAAAATTCAACCCTTATACTTATATTATGATGATTTAATAATTATATATATATGTATAAGAATAAAGTCGTCTTACCGCTAGTACGCCTCATTCACGAAGCCGGTCTATAAGGTGGGTATAAGGTTGTTGCCTATAAAATGGTGACTTAATGGGTGAATATTCTCACCCACCGCTTGCTTGACTGGTGGAGGGTCGTTAGCCGAACGGGTAAGACAAGGACTTATAAATTCTCATTCAAAGTATGATGAATATATAAAGTAACTAAACGTTTATTAAATTCCCAATCTTAGTTACTTTAGGAAAAATGTGAATAAGGTGCTAATCCATGAAATTACACTTTACACTTTGTCTGAGTCGTTGGTGGAGCGTGTGTGGTTAACCGGCACACTAACTTGGACTTAACAAGGTAGGTAAAGGGTGACTTAAGGTTTATTATAGTATCGGTGGAGCGTGTGTGGTTTACCGGCACATCGATTGAGTGATAAACTTTAAGGGTACCAAGTGATTTGCATGGTTACTTCACACCTCGTTTTGTGATCCTCGGCATCCCAGTCACAAAACCTGGAGGGCACTCCCGAGATCGAAACATGCCTTTGAAAAGTTCATTGGATCTCAAAGAATCTAGGAATTTCTAAAACCAATAAAAATTAAATATTTAATATTTCGGTTTTCGTGGTGGAAATTGGTGAATCGTCATTCACCTACCTTTCAAATATGGTATAGCTTAGATTACGGCATACCTCTTCTAAGTTATATTATATTGTGATTGGATCCTAGCCTTAATATTACATTTGGGTGTTTTATTAAGGACTCTCTTAAATCTAAACTAAACTTGTTCTTCTTTTCAGATGTATTCAACTAATGCTTCTGGCTCGAATCCTAATGGCTCCTTTACTCTTATGAGTCTATGTGGGAAAGTCACCTTTGATGGATCCAACTTCAATAAGTGGATCAGAAACATCAGGATGATTACCCGCTACGAGGACAAAGAATATGTCCTTGACAAGGAGCTTAAGGAGATTGATGAGTCCACTGCAACTCCCCAGGAGATCGCTGACTTTCATACTCATGAAAGAGATGCAACCAAGGTGGCTTGCATCATGTTGGCCACCATGACAGCTGAACTCCAAAAGTCTTACGAAGACTTCTACCCTTATGAAATGCACCAAGATTTGATGGAAAGATACCATCAAAGTGCACGACAAGAGAGGTACGAAGTCATCTGCTCCATGATAACAACCATGATGAAGGACGGAGAGTCCGTCACGAGCCACATGCAGAAAATGCAAAGGTATGTGGATCGGTTGCTGAAGCTTAATGTGAACTTCCCTGAGGAGCTTGCAATAGATATCATTTTGCACTCCTTACCATCGTGCTATGATCAATTCCGCATGACATATCACATGAACAAGGAAGAGGTCACCCTCAGCAAACTTCAGGGACTTCTCAAGACCGCAGAAACAGGTCTTAAGGGGAAGTCGGTTGCTATCACTCCTACTCCAGAAACAACTCCGGTCTTGGCAATCGGGCAGAGTCGAGGGAGGAAGAGAAAGAGATCTTCAAATGGTACCAAGGCTCGGACCCTTGATGGCTCTTCTTCAAGTGGAACCAAGAAAGGTTTCATTACTCCTTCTTCTGACCCAAAAGAGGCTGAATGCTTCTATTGCCACGAAAAAGCTCATTGGAAGCGAAACTGCCCAAAGTACCAGCAAGATGTGAAGGATGGGAAAGTTAAACCCAACCATGCAGGTATTTACACTATCATTTCTAATAACTCACCCCATTCGAAATCTTGGGTCCTTGATACAGGTTGCGGTATTCATATTTGTTGTGATTTGCAGGGACTAGGAAGAAGTGAGAATGTGGAGCAAGGAAGAATAAACTTAATCATGGGGAATAGGAAAGTTACACCTGTCACCAAGATTGGAGTTTATACTTTATCGCTAAGTAGTGGGTTAAATTTAGATTTGAATAAATGTTGTTATTCGCCAGAAATGGCAAGAAATATTATTTCCTTTCATGCATTGTACAAACAAGGTTTCACCTTTTCGTTTGATAATGAAGTTGGTTCGATTAATGCTTTCTTTAATAATGTACTTTATTTTAAAGCATTACCTTGTGATGGTGTGTATGAAGCTGTATCTATTGTAGATAACTTAGGAAATAATGTTTTGTGTATTGATTCTACTAATAATAATAACTTGGATAAAGCATCATTATGGCATTGTCGTCTTGGACATATAAGCAAGAAACGCATAGGCCAACTCCAAAAAGATGGAGTCTTGGAGTCGTTTGACCTAAAGTCAAATGATAGTTGCGAATCATGCTTACTTGGAAAAATGACAAAGTCACCCTTCACAGGCTCATGTGAAAGGGGTGAAGGTTTGTTGGACCTTATACACACGGATGTGTGTGGACCATTCAAACATGCCACAAGGGATGCTAATCGTTATTATTTGACTTTTACCGATGATTACAGTAGATATGGATATGTCTACTTAATCAAGCATAAGTCAGAGACTTTCAAGAAGTTTAAGGAATTTAAACAGGAAGTCGAGAATCAATTGGGCAGGAACATTAAGATGCTTCGATCCGATCGAGGTGGTGAGTATCTTAGTTCAGAGTTCCTCGACTATCTAAAGGAATGTGGGATTGTCTCACAATTGACACCTCCCAGGACACCGCAGTTGAATGGTGTAGCTGAGAGGCGTAATCGAACCTTGTTGGACATGGTTCGTTCCATGATGAGTCGAGCTTCGCTACCAATCTCATTCTGGGGGTATGCCTTAGAGACTGCCACCCATATCCTTAATCTAGTCCCTACAAAGAAAGTTGCCAAAACTCCTCACGAGATGTGGACTGGTAAAGTACCTAAACTAGACCACATCAAGATTTGGGGCTGCGAGGCTTTCGTGAGACGCGAGACTCATGATAAGCTCGAACCCCGAAGCGAGAGGTGTATTTTCATCGGCTACCCACAGCAATCCTTTGGTTACCTCTTCTACAGACCTAGTGACAACGTGGTCTTTGTAGCAAGAAGAGGAGTCTTTCGAGAAAGAGAGTTTATAAGCCAAGGAGACAGTGGGAGGCAAGTTGATCTTGAAGAAATTCAAGAGTCAAGTGGTGAAGGAACTTCAAACTCTAGCCCTCAACTTGAGGAGGAAACTCCTGTTGAGCCAATTGACGAATCTGTACCTCTGAGGCGTTCCACGAGAGTTAGGAGTGCACCTGAGCATTACTATGGATTCCATATTACTGCAGAAGGTGAGACACTTATTAGTGATGAGACACTAGTAAGTCAAGATGACCCTAACAGCTACGAGGAAGCCATGGCGGGCCCCGAGTCTGCCAAATGGAAAGAGGCTATGGATAGCGAGATACAATCCATGTATGACAATCATGTTTGGAACTTGGTTGAGAATGTACCAGGTCGAAAGACTGTAGGGTGCAAATGGGTTTTCAAGAAGAAGACCGACATGGATGGTAAAGTACACACTTATAAGGCTAGACTGGTTGCAAAGGGCTTCTCTCAAATTCCTGGAGTGGACTATGATGAGACCTTTTCTCCGGTAGCCAAGATTAAGTCTATTCGGGTTCTGTTAGCCATAGCCGCATTTCATGACTATGAAATTTGGCAAATGGATGTCAAAACCGCTTTCCTTAATGGAAAGTTGGCTGAAGATGTTTACATGAATCAGCCAGAGGGTTTTGTCAGTAACGAGTACCCTAATAGAGTGTGTAAGCTTGAGAAATCCATTTATGGATTAAAGCAAGCACCTCGCAGATGGAATCTTTGCTTTGATGAAAAGGTCAAGGAATTTGGCTTTTCTAGGAGTGAAGATGAATCTTGTGTATATGTCAAGGCTAGTGGGAGTATAGTTAGCTTTTTGGTATTATATGTGGATGACATACTACTCATAGGAAACGACATTCCAACCCTGCAGGAAGTAAAGTCCTGGCTTGGAAAGTGTTTCGCTATGAAGGACCTTGGTGAAGCTGCCTATATTTTGGGGATAAGAATCTTGAGAGATCGGAGTAAAAGACTAATTGGACTTAGTCAAAGTACCTACTTGGAGAAGATTCTGAAGAGATTCAGAATGCAAAACTCCAAGAAAGGAGAGTTACCCATCCAGAGTAGCGCCAAGCTGAGTAAGACACAAAGCCCTAGCACTGAGGCTGAGATAGCAGAAATGAGTCGAATACCTTATGCTTCGGCTGTAGGCTCGATCATGTATGCTATGACGTGTACTCGACCTGATGTAGCCTTTGCCTTGAGCATGGTTAGCAGGTTTCAGGGGAACCCTGGCAAGGCACACTGGATTGCGGTAAAGAATATTCTCAAGTACCTACGAAGGACTAAGGACTGGGTCCTTACCCTCGGTGGGAGTAATGACTTGAGAGTTGTAGGGTATAGTGATGCTAGCTTCCAGACTGATAGGGATAACTTCCGCTCTCAGTCGGGCTGGGTCTTTACCCTAAATGGAGGAGCAATTTCTTGGAAGAGTTCCAAGCAAGAGACAGTGGCAGATTCTACTTGTGAATCAGAGTATATTGCAGCTAGCGAAGCGGCAAAGGAGGCGTTATGGCTGAGGAACTTCATTGGAGACCTTGGAGTTGTACCAGCTATTAAAGAGCCGATGGAAATTTTCTGTGATAGTGAAAGTGCTGTTGCCTTAGCCAAGGAACCAAGGGATCACGGGAGATCCAGACACATCGACAGAAAATACCATTTCATCAGACATCGAATCGAAGAAGGACTCCTCGTGGCAAAGAGGGTATCATCAGATGAGAATCCGGCAGATCCCCTCACGAAGGGACTGACTCGGGTTAAGCATCTCCAGCATGCTCGGAGCATAGGGCTGAAGGATGATATTAGATTTAGTTGTTAGATAATCTCGAAATTCGTAAAGTGTAATTGACATTTGATGATGAATAAAAGTGTTTTATTTATGAGTAAAGTGTTGCTATCTCTTGTCAATCGTTTACTATATTTCTTTTGCATGTTTTGACTTCCAGAATAATTTTGTTTGGTATAACATATTATTCAAACCTCCACAGTCGGTCATATGTCGGAAGTAGGTATGAATCAAGACTGTCATGATTGGTTGTCGAGGTCTGGGACAAGGCTACAACAATCATGAGTGCTCATAAGTTCTGAGCATTGGACTCAACCCACGCTCACTGGAATCACTTCATGGAATTCTATCTCGAGTGATCGTGAGACGGTAATATCATATAAGTCTTTAAACCTAGAGATATGATTTGTTACTTACGAGTTGGTTATGCATTGATTGTACGAAAAACGCATTGGTAACTCGATGTTATAAAATCGTGCTCTTATGTGTAATTCAATGAGTAGTAGAACAAACATATGAGTCGAAGTTTATCTGTTCCTTCTTGGATTAGAAGCTGATATCTGGGCCCCTCGATGATTTTGTTTTGACCTATGTACCGGGCCCAGTCAGAACTAGATTGATGTGTTCAATAAAGTTCTTTGTCAAACAAATCGGAAATCGGGAAACAAATGTTGGACAATAAGTAAGACATTGTTCCATGTATTTGTCCGACTGATATCTAGAACAGAGGATTATATGATCACTTATCTTAAATGGCGTACCATCATCTTCTCAAGTTTCGAGAAACCTTGTAAAGAGCTACGATTGCCGATCGGTTCCTGAAGTCATACTTGCAGTAATAGTTACTAGACTTATCCAAGTGGGAGACTGTTGGATAAGGTGTCTAAGTCCATAACTATTTCTGGTATGTACTTGACCCGACCCGGCATGGTCCATTTGGGTTGCATGGCACCATGCAATTGGATAAACTAAATGAGAGGAATAACGCTTGGAGATTATTAATATATTATAAGTTTTAATATATTAATAATATTATTTGATTAGTTTGATCAAGAATTAATTTAGAATTAATTAAGTGATCAAAAGATAACTAATTAAATATATGGGTTGATTAAGTAAATCATCCATATCTTGTATAGTGGGCTTAAAGGCTCCATGGATCATCAAGTTGGGTTCCACCCATAGGATGCTCCATGGATGCTCCATGGGAGTTACAAACCCATGGGTCATGGAAATGAAGAGTCATGACACATTAGGGTTTAACCCTAGATGTGTCAACACTATATAAGAAGCATAATCTCCACCAAAATCGGTTGCATCAAAGAAATAGAGGGCTTGGCCGATTTGAAGAAGTGAGTATACTCTCATAAGTTCTTCCAAGTGCATTTGGTGTTGTGTGAAGCATTTGAGGCATCACCACTTGAGGTGCTAGGCTCACAAGGTTTCAAGGAACACAAGCAACAACAAGGTAAGTTATTCTATCTATACTTTATGTTAAAATTGTTCCCCATATATGCTAGATAGGAATATAACCTTGGAAATCAACTTTGCATGACAAATTAGACAAACATAGATCCAAGGTTATTAGGGTTGCATGTACACTTAGGAAGTGTTAGAATGCTCAAAACCCATCAGGAAGTTGTTCAATAAATCTGTGTAAGATTAGGAAACTTAATGCAAGAAGGATGTTTCCAAGGAGTTGATCTCCTTTGGAATGCTCTGTAATGTTTGTTGTCAAGTCTTTGTGACTTTGTGCATAATCATTACAAGAGGTTCAATGCATACAAGTTTACAATCTAACAGATTTGGATAAATGGCATGAATTTGGAATTCCTACATTTTCGATAAGGATTTGGGAGTGTGAAATTAGAATCATTGAAATTACGTTCAATTGTTTTATTTCACAAAGTAAGGATCATAGACAAACACAGAGTGCCCGCATTCATTAGATAGAGAAGATGACCAAGATTTCGTGATCCGCTGCCGAACTTATTCCGATTTACAATCTCCTCGATTTAATCTTAGTGTATGGCAAAGTTGTTGTTTAGAAAAATATAGTGTACATGCTTAGAGCATGGGATAACTAGTGATTTTTAATTCAATTATAAAGTTGATAGTTTGAAACAGTATGTAATGAATAATGTGTAATCAATATGATGATAAATAAAGGGTGTTTTATTTATATTCATAAGTTCTGAGACCATATTGGATTCGATTATTCTTGTGTTTCACTTTGCATGTTTTGACTTCCAGAATAACTAGGTCGTTCTTCATGATTGACTAAGTTATTCAAACCATCCACAGTCGGTCATGTGTTGGAAGTATATATGAATCAAGACTGTCATGGGTTGGGTTGTAGAGGTCTAAGATGTTGGACAAAGTGGTGCTACAACACTCATAAATGCTCATAAGTTCTGAGTATTGGATTCAACCCACACTCATTGGAATCATTTCATGGATTTTATCACGAGTGATCATGAGATGATAATATCTTATATTCTTCAAACCTAGATATATGAGTTGTTACTATAAGTTGGTTATACATTGATCGCACGAAAACGCATTGGTAACTCGATGTTATAAAACGTGCCTTTGTGTATGATTCAACAAGTAGTTGAACAAGCCATATGAGTCAAAGTTTATCCATTTATTTTACTTCTGGGATAAAAGTGATATATGTGGGCCCCTTGATGATTTAATGATGAAAGATGTGAGTGCTTGGCCAAGCTAGGACTGATTTGATCTGTTCAATCAGTCAGTCGTCATAAATCGAAAAACAGGAAACAACAAATGGACAGAGAGAATGATTTATAATCCATGTCTAAGTACATATGATATCTAGAATGGAGGAACATATAAGCCCTTATCTAATGGACAAGTCATTGAAAAAGGTCAGAGTTCATCAACAAGGTCAGAGTTCGACAGCGGGTTTTGAGAGCTACGATTGCCAGTTAGGTTTTGAACTCATACTCAATAATAGTTTTAGACTTATACAAGTGGGAGACTATTGGATTAGTATCTAAGTCCATAACTATAATTGGTATGTACTTGACCTGACTCGACATGGTCCATTTGGGTTGCATGGCATCGGAACATTTGGATAGACAGTTTGTGAGAAGAGGACATTTGTGACATATTAATATATGATAAGTTCTAATATATTAATATGAAATCATGTTATTTAATTAGTATTGATCAAAAATTAATTTGGACTTAATTTAGTGATCAAAAGAGACTAATTAAATATATGGGGATTGATTGTGTAAATCATTCATTCTTATATATGTGGGCTTATGATCCATGATTCCTTATGTTGGGTTTAACCCATGTGTTGACCCATGCATACTCCATGGAGGTTAAAACCCATGGAGCATAAGGAATGGGTAAAGTCATGGGTGACATGGTGTAACCCTAATGTGTACACTATATAAGCACCCATTTGGCTAAAGAAATTGGCCTATATATATATATATATATATATATATATATATATATATATATATATATATATATATATATATATATATATATATATATATATATATATATATATATATATATATATATATATATATATATATATATATATGAGGCCTAGCCAATTTGAGCATGAAGTGTCTTCTTCTCATGGTTATTCCAAGTGTTGATGATGTTGTGTGAACCATTTGAGGTGTCACACTTGGGGCAATAGGCTCTCGAGCTTCATGGAGTCAAGCTACATCGACAAGGTATGTATTCTATCTATGTTATTACCCAAGTATCATAAAGATTGTATGCTAGTTAGGCTAATACCTAGGAATATTCATATTTGCATGTATGATAGAGAAAACATATATCCAAGGTATTTAGGGTTGCATGTACACCATAGGAGTGTTAGAATGCTGAAAAACCCAACATATATGAGAAAGGAATGCATGATATTCCTTTCATAGGTACTTCTGGGCTTGCATGATTAAGATGATACGAAGATTCATACTTGCTTTGTCGCCGTAGATTAATAAGGTTTTGTTACTCGGTAGATTTAGATAGACTGCTTTCTCGAAACACAGAATATCAGCACGATGGAGACTCAACCAATCCATGCCCACAATGACGTCGAAACTCTTGATTGACACAGGTATAAGGTCAATTGGAAATGAATAGTTATCTAGCGTGAGGGTACAACCTATGTAAATCTCGTTAGAACACTATGACTTTCCGTTAGCCATTTCTACGATGAAGGTTTATTTTAGTGCTTGCGGTGCTTGATGAAGTAAGTGTTTAAGTTTTTGGTTCATGAAGCTCCTCTCTACTCCACTATCAAATAGGATGCATGCATATGAGTTATTGAGGAGGAATGTACCTGTGACCACAGTGGGGTCTGCCACGGATTCATTGTGACCAATAGAAAGTAGTCTCCCTGCTCCACCCGCATTCCCCGCTTTAGGACAGTTTCTTTTGAAGTTCCCTGTCTCGCCACACTCGTAGCAGGCCTGGCTTAATCATGTACCAGGAACCTGGGTGATGGGTCTTGGTGGTGCCTTTTAAAACCGGATAGTATGGCCCTTCCGGTCTCAGTTAGTGCAGTGCATTTTCCTGGAAGGGGCCGTTGTGATGGAAATTGCACTTGGTAGACTTAGGCAGACTCCCTGCATCTGGCTTTATTGGTACAGGGCAACAGGAGTTGTGGCAGTACGGATAGCCACAACATGTTGGTTCTTCGAAGAAGGTTGATTTGATTTGTCCTTCTTCCGGTCCCAACGCTTCCTCTAGTTGTCGACCACTTTGGCTGATGTTGAGATAGTAGTTGTAGTTGTTGTTGGAGGAGGAACCCCGTGATCGATAAGCCTTTGGGCCAATTGCTGGGACTATCAAAGTTCGCAGGGTTCGATGCCAGAACGTCTCCTTGATAAGGGGGTACCAAACCGCAAATGTATCTCTCGATCTTCCTGCTTTCGTAGGGGATCATGTGTGGACATAGGGTTACCAGAGCGCTGAATCTATTTGTATAGGCCACTATGTCGGAACCCTTCATCTTATGGCTCCACAGTTCCTCTTTGAGTTTCTGCACTTCGCCCCTTGGACAATACTCGTTTTTCATCAGATCTTTCAGTGTCTCCCAGCCCATAGCATTATCCACTACTAGTGTGAGTGACTTGACATGGCCATTCCACCATGTCAGGACCCTTTCAGAGAAAGTGCATGCAACAAATTTTACTTTGCTTCCATCAGGGCAGGAGCAAATCTCAAAGATCGAATTTGTTCTTTCAAACCACTGAGACAATGCAATGATTAGAGTTACTTCTCGTTCCAGCTCCACTGGCACCACCAGAATTTACTGGAGTTATGGCTGAGGTCACAGCAACGGTCAAAGCAGCCTGGAACATCACTGCATCAAACTATAGAGGGGGTGGTGGTGGTGGAATTTTATTTACACGCGTGCCTCTATTCGGAGGTTTGCAAGGCGGCATCTTTTATCTATAAAAGATAAAATGGTAATAATACTTCATTTAGGGTTATCAAGAGAAGTACAGTGTCAGAATAGAATTTAAAAGAGATGATCATATTGCGGAAACTACTTCTGCAATTATAGTTTGTATGGAGTTACATAGAGTTCAGAAAATTCGACCTTAGAGTAGGTCCTACATCATACCAACAAAGGGAAAATTTTGACAACATAGAAGTTTTAGATACAGTACTTGAAAGACAGGAATATTTTATAGGAAAAGTGCTACATAGATCAAAGATACGAAGGCTATTCCTTAAACCAAAAGAGAGGGCAAGTAGAGCATCTTCTACCAGCGACGGGTACCCCACGGGTGAACCCTCAAGTTTTCTAGCTAACGCTCCATGTCAAGAAGGTGTCATTCATAAACTCTCTAGCGTACCCAGAGTTCTATGACTTCAGCCCGAGTCGTAGCAAGCTCTTGCTGCAGGGCCTCGTGGTCTCTCATAGACCGCTCATGAGCATCTTTAAGATGAATGGTGCGGATTGTATGCATTCTTGCATTGGCATCGACTTCCATGATTTGGTTGAGAGCTGTCCTACCTGGTATTTCATTTCGAGCTACTCTACAGACCAGAATTGGTAGGACTCTGTCTGCTAATCCTCCTTCGCTCAGATTATAAAAGCTTCTGTCTCCATTGAATGGCATGGGTTGATCTTGATCTTGACTCCATGTTTCCAAGCTTTCCACCCACGGAGGCATCGATCCTTGAAAAGCCGGGGGATGGTTAAGATTTAGGATATGAGCCATAGGGGGTAGCTTATTGACTTCAGGGTCATAGTCAGAATCCTACGAGAAGCCTTCTGTGAGGTTATCATCCAAAGGGATTGGATGGTTATCTTCTGGCTCATCATCTAGCCATCCATTATTGCCTTGGTTGGGAAAGTACGGATCGTCGGGGAGATGGAAGCCAACCATGTTATCTACATGAGAATAGGGGAAAAAGAAAATTTAATAGATGCACTAATTAAGATAATTATAGGATGATCCTTACTAGTTACTTCAGTACTTGCGCAATGCATACCAGTCATATCTGACCACAATACAATAGACCTTCGAATAAGTGACCCTAACTCAGAGTCCACAACCAAACAAGGTACACGAAATAAAGAAAAGATCACAGATTCTAAGTCTATGTCACTTTAGTCACATATAACCTTAGCGTATTCACTCCGCAACTATTGACCTACTGGTAAAGAAATTTTTAGTTCTCAAATAAGTGATTATGGTAACACAAAATACTCCAATAGTATTTTAAGATTTATGTTCTGTTATAGGATTCTCATTGTAGTAGTGTCGGTAAGTTTTTAGACTTGTTGCAACATCACAACCATTCTTGGGCATATGCTAATCACTTCTCGGACTGACATAGTTGATCAGGCTATGCCATTCCCAGAACTGACCATACATCCCCAAGCCAACCTGTGTTGTTCAACAATCGTAATACTTTGGTTCTCTTCTAGTATGATACCGACCTTAGTATAAATGCATGTACGTATACTTAGTTAAATATTTTATTATTTAAAAGTATAAATTCTTGGTCAGATTATTTTAATCCCACTGTATTTATAGTTTGTATATCTTTTATAGGTTGATATACTCGATTCACTATAAACAATGCTCTTATACCAATCTGTCACACACCCCAAACCAAAGTGGCGGAAACATTTGGGGGTGGAGGATGTCATGTACAGTATCATAACAGTGCATAATAGTAAAACAAGCAACAACATCCATTGCATTAATAGAATAGTTAAATACATATGTGTTCTTTAGTAAGGTTTAAATGACACCAAACATGTATAATCAAAATACAAACGAGTCTTGAATCCGCTGCATCCTTCAAAAGATACATGGGTGTACCTGTCTTACAGGTTCCTTGAGAATACAAGTTATTTTAAAAGAGAGTATCAGCATAAAATGTTGGTGAGCTCATAAGTGTTTAGTGTCATTTAGTAACTTAAACCTCGAAATGGTTGTATTAAAACCTTTGAAAAGTTTGTAAAGTTATCCCATAAAATCCTATATTTCCTAGTTATAATTAAAGTAGCCTTCTACCTGAGGCCCAACTGTTTTACATGTTTTTTCTCGTATAAAAATATACTATTTGAATATGTACTTGAAATAGTATGGAAAAATATAGTAGTACCTTATATGTGACAACCCAAAAAGTTTTCCGTCATGATAACCCGTTCCCATCAGCGAAACCCGTCTATCTTTCAAATTTTTCCGTTAACATTTTGGGTTAGGTCATTTAATTTGAGACTTTTATAATGACCTCGTGAGTGTCCAAACCCATTAGAAACACATGAAAACACCCCAAATTATTATTTGGAAAAATTTTAGTTTTATTCCGTCGGGTTATAAACAATTAAATCGGGTACGACCAAAAGCCCCGTCTAACGTCAGTATTAGGTAGAATTCCACCGAGCCCCAAACCCGAACCCTATTTAAAATTTAGTGGGCTTCATTTGAAGATTTTCCACTCTCTATCTACTCTCTCACTAGAAACGCAAGTTTGATCCAAAAATCATCCAAATCAAGCTCCAAATCGGTAAGATAACTATCCTAGCTCATATATTAACATCTTTAGCCTTCAAATTCATGTTTAGATTATGAAATAGGACCATAAACATGTGTTTATGGCCCTGAACAGACTTAGGCCGCGAACACATACAAATGGGGTTTTTGTGACATAAAACCCTTCCAAACCACATTTGAAGCTTAGATACGACTTAGGGGCTTACCATATTGGACTTAGAACACCAAAACCTTAACATTTGAAGGGTAAACATGAGTTTACTGCCCAAGAACATGCTTGGGATATAAACACCAATTCATGAGTTGTAAACACCTTCTAAGGTATTAAGATGCCCCTTAAACACCTCCTAAGCCTTGGAATAAAGTCTAGAAGCAACCACAAATGAGGTAGGGACCTTAAACTTGATAGAAACCACCCCCTAAGGTGTTCATAGCCGTAAAACCCCCAAGGATGGGTTCTTGGGCCGTAAACTCCTATAAATGAGTCAAATGGTGCCTTAACTTCATCATATGACTTGTATATTGGACTAGAAACTCTTGTGATTGACCTACGACCACCAAAACACACTATAAATGGGTACACAAGAGTTTACAACCATAAACGCCTAGTTTATTGCCGTCAACTCCTCAAATGGTCCTTAGGATGTCCAAATTGCCTTCCACTGACTTAAAACCAAGCCTAGCAATAACCCACGAAAGTTGTAAGACCATTTAACACCCTAGAACACCCCACAATGAGTTTACAGCCGTAAACTCATGGGGAGATGGTCATTAGGGCCATAAACTCCCTTAGGAGATTACTCTTGAAGAGTAAACTCCATATCCAAGCGATACACATCCATAGATGCCACCCGGGTCACTCCTAACACTTGGAATGAAGTGTTTTCGCATCTAGAAGTGTATATACTCAACTAATTAGTAGTACAAAGCCTAATTAGATACAAATATGTATATGTTCATATTACATAGGAACCTCGTGCGCTTTCAAGCCCCGAACTGACGTTTAGCATCCAAACTGACACATTCCGCGACTGGTGAGTTCATACCCCTACTCTTTTTCCGTGTTTTTCAAATGTTTTCGGGGGGAATACAAGAAAAAGTACAAGGAAATCTTGTACTCAAACTTTTTATTTCAGTTCAAATGTTCATATTCTGTATGTTTTTTTAATATCGAAAACCGTATTAACCAATAGTTCGAATTGCAGAGTTAGCTTTCATACTAATTGTAGATTTCTTTATAAAATGTTATACTCTATGTTTCATTTTATAATCTTACGAAACATTCATATTAATCATAAATTATAATTTATACTAATAAGACATGCCTCCGGAAAATAACAAAACGAATACGAAAGTAACAGAACGAATACGAAAGTACGCCTTTGGATATCAATAGAGTTTCGAAAACATACGCCTTTGGATGTCGATAGAGTTTCAGAAATACGACTAAAGTACGCCTTTGGAAGTCACCATAACTTCGAATATACAGTTAATACTTAACTAATATGATAAGTGTCTCGAAACATTCGAAAATACATCTAAGTAAAGTAGATATTCGACATTGGAGTGTAGGATAACTAGGATAACAGAATACTTAACTAATATGATAAGTGTGATAGATATTAGTACATAGCATTCCAAACCAAGAACTAACAACGACTTTTAGGAAAATAAGGGTTTTTCCTGGGGTAAAGAATTGTTCCTAACGAAACTGTAGAATAAACAAATAACAAATTCACATATAGGAAAATAAGGGTTTTTCCCGAGATAACGAATTGTTCCTAACGAAACTGTAGAATAAACGAATAACTAATTCACATATAGGAAAATAAGGGTTTTTCCTGAGATAACGAACTGTTCCTAATCAAACTATAGAATAAACAAATAACTAACTCACATATAAGAAAATATGGGATTTTCTTGGATAACGACTTTTTCAGAAAAACCAAAGGAAACCTGTTCTTTTACAATAATAAACCGCTTATGAACTCACCAACTTTATGCTGATTTTCAAACTGCTTGTATTCTCAGGTCCACATTAGACAGGTACACAATGATCTTTTGGAGAAGACGGAGCGTATAGAAGACTCGTCTTAACTTTTGTTCATATGATATATATGTATAACTTTTGTAACAATTTGTTTTTAAACAATGTAAATATTTCTATCTAATGTAATGTTTTGTGTTTACTATGCTTACTATGTACATTGGTTGCGATACTACATGACGTCCTCCGCCCCAAAATGTTTCCGCCATCGGTTTTGGGGTGTGACAGATTGGAATCAGAGCCCTTGTTTATAGTGAACTAGTATACCAAACCTTACATGGTATAAGACTATAAACAACTACGGGGCCGAAATGCTCTGAGCTACAAGTATACTTTAAAATACACGTATTTTCAAAAGTATACAAGTATACCTAATCGCCGGAAACTGTAACCTCGAGTAGAACAATACATAAGTAATTGGGTGTTGTATGTTGCAGTTAAACCTGGGCAGTTATGTAGTCGTGTCTAGGGTCAATATAGCCTGATCAACTATATTCATTCGAGACACGGCCAACATGTGCTTGGGAGTGACTGTGGTGTGCAGCATGCCTAAAACTTACCCAATACCCAAACAACAAGCAGTCATCGCAGCAAAACATGAAATACTATGGGAGTATTTCTAGAGCCAACTTCGTTATAGAAATCCTCATTCCAACATTGCTCCTCAATCATTCCTTTAGCGATAGTTTATTTGCTTTGATAACTTTTTCCTGTTTATCGCTTATAGAATCCTATATCTATCATATTGAGATATCCCTTGTTCAATATCTCTTATTCAATTCAGAGGACTTATGATCCTCTCTTTCCTGCCTATTTTAAATCAAGATGCCTCCGAGGAAAAGACCCAGCTCAAAGAACAACAATCCTCCTCCGCCACCACTTCCTCCTCAATTTTATCTCTTCATGTTTCAAGCAACTGTCAATGCTGATGTGGTTGCTACCCTATCACATATGAACCTCGTTGGTTCAGGTGGGCAAGGAGGTGGTACTCAGCCCCAAAACCAGGAAGGTGGCTAGGGGCACCGGAAGGAGTTTTCCTACAAGGACTTTATGAATGAGAAACCCACATTCTTCGATGGCACAGGAGGTGTCATTTCCTTAACTAGATGGTTAGAAAAAAAAATCAAATCTATCTTCGAGATCTGTGCCTGTTCAAAATCCAACAAGGTGAAATTCATCACCTGCACGTTCACCGATAAAGCTATGACTTGGTGGAGCGGCTGAGTCAAATCCTTAACCCTACTTGTAGCCAGTGCTATGAGTTGGGAAGTCATGAAGGAACTTCTGCTCGTGGAGTACTACTCTCGGGGCGAAATCCAGAAGTTGGAGCATGAACTCTGGAAACTGAAGATGAAAGGTTTCAATATCGCTGCTTACACTTTAAGGTTTGACGACCTAGCGCTTCTTTGTCCGGGAACGGTTACCCTGGAAAGCAAAAAGATTGAGAGGTTCTTATGGGGGTTGACCCAGCCAACCAAGGGAAATGTCTTGGCTGCAAAGCCAGACACATACGAAAGCGCCAAATGCCTAGCGCAAATCCTGTTCAACCATAGTGATGACATAGAGGAAGCAGCCACCACTCCTGAGCCGACAGAGAAAAGTGGTGACAAAAGAAATTTTTGGAAGACGAAGAAGAAAGGTCAGCCTTCACAGGAGTCCTCGAAGAAATAGCAGATAGTGGCAATCCACACTGCCACTACCACTTGTAACGACCGAAAAATACAACCAATTTAAAATTTTCAAAAACAACCCGATTTCATTAAATTGTTTACAAAAGGTTTTCAATACAAAGCATTTAGAGTATTCCCAGAATCACATTGCTACAAAATCATGAGAAGCGGTACGATCACGCCTTCGCCTTGCCACAATCTCCTGAAGAACCTGAAAAACATTAAACCACAACTGTAAGCCCAAAAGCTTAGTGAGATACCCCCAAAATACCAACCACATATACGCCCTTCCAGGCTACGACCTTTCGGTCCAAAACATATTGCCTTCCGGCCCATAACATATAAAACATACATAACATAACATAACATAGAATAGCCATGCATATCGGGTCTACTGTGTGACTGGTCCGCCGTATAGGGCCTTCAGTCCACCGGATCCATCCTCCGAGTCTAGTCATGTCCTTCGAGTCTACAGTGTGGTTGTTCCGCCCGCACTGGGCCTTCAACTCACCTGGTCCACTCTCTGAGTCTACAGTATGACTGGTCCGCCTGCATCGGGCCTTCAGTCGGCCTGGTCCACTCTCCGAGCCTCGGCACGTCTGGTCCGTCCGTGTGGGGCCTACAGCATATCTGGACCGCTCGCTGGGCCTTCGGAACAACCGGTCCGCCCTGAGTATATTGGCCTACAGCACAAAGCAGGACCGCCTCAACCCATCTCCAGTCCAAACAACCATGTACACATAAACATATAATCATATAACAGTTCACATTTAAACAAGTCGATCTAGCAGATCACATAGCATAACATACTCTAAGCAGGATACCGACCTAACAGGTCATTAGCATAGCATCTCCCTATCTCTCAGGATACCAATCTCGATCAGGTCTCTAACATATACCATCCTAACTCTCAGGATGCAAGCATATCACAACAACAAGATAATAACAACTACCCAGATCTCAATCCGATAAGGGCCGACCTTGGTGCCTTAGACCCTGTTGATATAGTGAGGATAACTCACCTCGAAACTGCCGGCTGAAAGGATAAGATCCCGCTGCTCCAACCCTGACACGAACTCCTCCACTGAACACCGAAACATTCAATTCAATAAATACCCTTAATTACCAAAATACCCCTGGAAGACAACTGGTCAACCTTGGACAAAGTCAAAGTCAACCCCTGACTGACCCTACTCGCCGAGTCAACCTGATGACTCGCCGAGTCAACCCGATGACTCGCCGAGTCCCTATGCTCAGAACTTCCCTCCATCCACGACCCAACTCGCCGAGTCACCCCAAGACTCGCCGAGTCCAACAACTATGAGTCCACTCGGACCCAACTCACTGAGTCATCCCTTGACTCACCGATTCTCGACTCAACCAGGAAATATTGGGACTCTTCGACAAGACTCGCCGAGTCCAAGAACAGACTCGCCGAGTCTAAGGCTATCTTCAACCTACTCGCCGAGTTGTTCTTCCAACTCGCCGAGTTCCAGGCCATCTTTAAGCAACTCGTCGAGTCCACCCATGTGACTCGCCGAGTATCACCGGTCTGAATCAATTCAGAAGCACTCCAGGCCATGCAATTGATCCAAAACATAGATCCAACCTCCTACAATCCATCCATCACGTAAAGTAGCAAACTTTACGTGAATCCAAAGAGATCTAGGCCTTATTCACCTTAGAACTAAGGTTTGGGACATGATAGCTCCATTAACAACACAAGAACAGGGGCTTTAATGCTCTTAAGATCTTCTCCACTCCAGATCTGAGGCAGCAACCTCAGATCCATCCTTCAAACTCAAGATGCCACACAACTAAGCTTCGCACACAACCCCAAAAATGAGAATCTAAGAGAACACAGCCCAAGAACGAAATATTGCCTCCAAAGAATGCCCCAACAGCAATGAAACTCGAATCCAAGCAAAGCCCTTTGATCCAAGCCTTTTCTCCTTCAAGATTTCTTCAACAAGCACCTCTCCAAGCTCCAATTTGCTCAACAATGGGGTTCCTCCACGAAATTAGGGTTTCTGGGACTCAAGGGGGATCAAGGAGGCTGTGGAGGAAACATAATGGTCTTTATATAGGGCTCATTCCCCGGATTTAGGGTTTTATTCGCCCAGCACCTACTCGCCGATCCATCTTTGGACTCGCCGAGTAGGTCGCTTGACACGCGACCAAAATCGCGACTCTACTCGCCGAGTCCATCCATGGACTCGCCGAGTCGCCCTTCAAGATTTACACTTTTAGCCCTTCAACTCTACTCTTGCTATTCCGGGATGTTACAATTCTCCCCCACTTAAATTAGGCTTCGTCCTCGAAGCTTATGGCAACTCAATTCCAATATACTCCCATGACACACCACCTGGCTTTAACCGGACCAGGTCCCTCAAGGCATACCCCACGAAACTCAACTCACTCTCTCTTTCCTTACGGTATCCGACCAACGTCTCAAACCGGGCACTGGCTGTACCCTCCGATAGTCGCACTCACAACTGAGAATTACCCATGATGCCTTACTGCTCCAATTCTCATCATTCACTCGACCCATATGGCTAGAAAATCATGAACCATCGGATCCCCGATCCGAATCCCACTCTATCCATTCCATGATGACAAAAAGTCCCATCCTTCAATCCCGGAGCAAATCCCACGAGTTCTCCTCTTGCAATCACACCGCATGCTGAACTAGCTCTAGCACCCTCAGGTTTGGAAAACCCGATACACTGATGATATCCTCAATCATCCCTCCAGGATGAACCACTAATACATACCCAAAACCCTGATCAGAATCTCACTGAGAGTCCAAGACTCTCTCCCTGCATCCCTTCCGACACCCCTTGGCTCTACGCCTGCAGAATTCCCTCCGCGCCCTGAGCAGACATCTCAAGTCGGATGAGCTTTTATTCCACTGCCGCAAACATGCCACTCAAAAACCACCGCCGAACCACTCCAATCATGACTCTACACTGCCGCTTTCACTTCCGTGAATTCGCACTCCCTTTCGGAATTTCATTCCTCCCTCTTTCCTTACCAAGGAAACCACTCGCCCGCCCTGTCACCATGACAAGTACTATGGTGCTCACCCCACGCTACACTACCTCTTTAAAGTGCACCCGATATCCATTCGACACAACTACTCTGACTCTCTTCGCAGGGACTCTTAAGCCCATGCACTATCTTCACTGGTCAAGATCACTACCCGGGGCCAGACCTTCCAATCCAATCACACGGCAACATACGCAATCCATAACCTCGAACCGATCCAACAGTACTCGCAGAGTCTTCAGCATGACTGGACCGCCTCACCAGGCCTTCAGCTAATCTGGACCACTCTCAGAACCTTCAGCCAATTTGGACCGCTCTCAGTGCCTTCAGTCTGGCTGGACCGTCCTCCGAGCTTTCGGCCTGACTGGTATGCCTACCGGCCTTCAGTCTATCCGAACCGCTCAACTAGAATTCATCATTCCAAGCTATCTCTTCGGGGAGTCCTCTCGTGCATACCGTTCTAGCCCCCTATGGGTTCCGAACTCTAACTCCATCATATATACCCGATCCCGACCTGCTCCCAAGCCTTCCACAATCAAATGCCCTAGGTCTGTATTCCGCCCCGCACGCCTGCTACTCACTCATATGAGCCTGCTCTCGGCTGATCGAAATACCGCTGAATTCCCAAGCAGCTAACCAACCTCTCAAGCCTAACGACCATCCGGAGAATTTCCAATTCTCCCCCACTTAAGACACTGACAGTTAACCACCGGTCGCCATCACCGATCTCCCAAAACAACAATGCAGAGAAAAACAACACTCACGCGCACTTAGTTCCTCACCAGCGCTAACAACTTTCATAAAACAATTTCCATACTGAACAACCTGCTCGAAAGGAACCCAATCTTTAACTTTCCATTCCTCAGACTGCAGGAGCTACCCGGCCTTCAAACCAACGCCGCATCCGCCACTAATCCTCATAAAGACAATTAACGATAGCTCTAAGCACTGATCCATAACCATATCGATCCTTTACGGAAAAAAGGATACCAAAACAAAATCCCGAACACCACTCACCAAACCCTTAAGGAACAACAGATGCCACACGAAAACCCGAAACGCGATTCTATAACCATCCAACGAGACTAGCAGATAGACGATACTCCACAATAATCATAAATAATCAAGACAACAGGAAAGAAACATACCCGTAACAGCAAACCGAAAAGCACGACCCTAAGCCCTTGGGGGCTCCACTCCATCCTGACCTCCACCGGTGATCCTCAACGTGGCCGGTGCTGGAGCCCGCACTGGTCCTGCAGCAAACTGTGGACAGTTGACCCTCAAGTGTCCAACCTGATGACAATGATAACATATCCTCAAATCCCGAACCGGTGCTGATTGCCGACAATCCCTCGCATAATGCCCATCCTTTCCGCACTTACGGCATGCACCACCGGACCGACAGACTCCGGCGTGACCCCTTCCACACTTTCCACAGACATGGCTACTCTGCTCCCCCATCCTGAAATCAACGGTCTTAGACCGCTTCGTCGCTGGCTGCGACTGAACCGGAGCTTGCCTCAGCTCACGCATCTGCAACTCAATCTCTAACTCACGCCGCCTGGCGGCCTCCTGCAACTCTAACAAGGTCTCGCACCTCTGCGCAGACACAAACTGCCTGATGTCTCTCTTTAGCATACTCAGATATCGGGACATCTGAGCCTGCTCCGAAGCGAACTCAGGGCAAAACATCGCCCTCTCAGTAAACATCCTGGTGATTTCCGTCACCGACTCCGAATCCTGCTTCAGCTCGAGGAACTCCTGAGCCAACCTCTCCCTCTCGACCTGCGGAACATAACGAGTACTGAACATCCCTCTGAACTGATCCCATGAAATCGCAGCCCTCTGTGCATCCGTGTATGACCCCGTGGTCAATCTCCACCAATCCTTTGCCGGGAGCCTTAACAGGTTCAGAGCGCACCTCACCCTCTGATCAGTAGGGCATAAACACGTGAAGAAACATCCCTCCACATCTGATAACCATCTCATAGCAACGATCGGATCCTGAACTCCATCAAAGGTGGGAGGCTTCGTATTATCGAAGTCCCGATACTGAAAACCTCTACTAGCTCCTCCCCCTGCCGCTGCTATAGCTATTGTAGCCGCCGCGGCAGCCGTCTCTGTGAGATCCGCATAGAGCTCATCAAAATACTCCACCATGGCGGTCTTGATCGACCCAAACAACTCCGGCAGCTCAGCCCGAAACAATGCAGCAACCTCATCATGCAGGATCTCACGAATCCTCGCATCCAACTCGTGCGTACTCATCTGACTGACAACCTCGGGCTGTATAGACCCACCCGGAACTCCCTCTCCTGCTCCTGATCCTGACCCGGATCCACTCCCAGCGTGCTCTGAAATCTCCATACTGAAAATAAACCACCAAAAAAATCTCAGACACCTCCCACTATCCCGGGAACCAACTCTCAACCCAACCCTAGAGGTCATGGTTTCCCTAATACGCATGGGTCCTGTGCTTTCAGTAGTACGGGCCCATACTACCTTCCACACCTACCCATATTTGTATGAAGTACTTCCACAACACCCTAGAGACAAATATGCATAACAACGCTCTATCCTCACAACTAGAGGAACACTAGAAATCTCTCACAAGAAAATCCTAGGCTAGCAGGCATCATAAATCAGGCAACACATCGAGAAATCCTGAAGATCGCTAGCCTAACTCTAGCATGCTGTTCTATCAAAGCTCAATAAAATAAATATCATGTATGGTATTTTGGGGTCACTTACTGGCTCCGGCTGATCGTACCTCCGCGTCCTCCTTTACTTATTTTGAAAACCATTTTAAATTCTCTTTTGAAAACCCTCCTCGATTTGATACTGGAGTCACACAAGTGTTCCTCCAATTCACTCCAACCAAGGCTCTGCTACCAACTTGTAACGACCGAAAAATACAACCAATTTAAATTTTTCAAAAATAACCCGATTTCATTAAATTGTTTACAAAAGGTTTTCAATACAAAGCATTTAGAGTATTCCCAGAATCACATTGCTACAAAATCATGAGGAGCGGTACGATCACGCCTTCGCCTTGCCACAATCTCCTGAAGAACCTGAAAAACATTAAACCACAACTGTAAGCCCGAAAGCTTAGTGAGATACCCCAAAAATACCAACCACATATATGCCCTTCCAAGCTACGACCTTCCGGTCGAAAACATATTGCCTTTCGACCCATAACATATAAAACATACATAACATAACAAAACATAAAACAGCCATGCATATCGGGTCTACTGTGTGACTGGTCCGCCGTATAGGGCCTTCAGTCCACCGGATCCATCCTCCGAGTCTAGTCATGTCCTTCGAGTCTACAGTGTGGTTGTTCCGCCCGCACTGGGCCTTCAACTCACCTGGTCCACTCTCTGAGTCTACAGTATGACTGGTCCGCCTGCATCGGGCCTTCAGTCGGCCTGGTCCACTCTCCGAGCCTCGGCACGTCTGGTCCGCCCGCATGGGGCCTACAGCATATCCGGACCGCTCGTTGGGCCTTCGGAACAACTGGTCCGCCCTGAGTATATTGGCCTACACCACGAAGCATGACCGCCTCAACCCATCTCCAGTCCAAACAACCATGTACACATAAACATATAATCATATAACAGTTCACATTTAAACAAGCCGATCTAGCAGATCACATAGCGTAACATACTCTAAGCAGGATACCGACCTAACAGGTCATTAGCATAGCATCTCCCTATCTCTCATGATACCGATCTCGATCAGGTCTCTAACATATACCGTCCTAACTCTCAGGATACAAGCATATCACAACAACAAGATAATAACAACTACCCGGATCTCAATCTGATAGGGGCCGACCTTGGTGCCTTAGACCCTGTTGATATAGTGAGGATAACTCACCTCGAAACTGCCGGCTGAAAGGATAAGATCCCGCTGCTCCAACCCTGACAAGAACTCCTCCACTGAACACCGAAACATTCAATTCAATAAATACCCTTAATTACCAAAATACCCCTGGAAGACAACTGGTCAACCTTGGACAAAGTCAAAGTCAACCCCTGACTGACCCTACTCGCCGAGTCAACCCGATGACTCGCCGAGTCCCTATGCTCAGAACTTCCCTCCATCCATGACCCAACTCGCTGAGTCACCCCAAGACTCGCCGAGTCCAATAACTCTGAGTCCACTCGCACCCAACTCACCGAGTCATCCCTTGACTCACCGATTCTCGACTCAACCAGGAAATATTGGGACTCTTCGACAAGACTCGCCGAGTCCAAGAACAGACTCGCCGAGTCTAAGGTTATCTTCAACCTACTCGCCGAGTTGTTCTTCCAACTCGCCGAGTTCCAGGCCATCTTCAAGCAACTCGTCGAGTCCACCCATGTGACTCGCCGAGTATCACCGATCTGAATCAATTCAGAAGCACTCCAGGCCATGCAATTGATCCAAAACATAGATCCAACCTCCTACAATCCATGCATCACGTAAAGTGGCAAACTTTACGTGAATCCAAAGAGATCTAGGCCTTATTCACCTTAGAACTAAGGTTTGGGACATGATAGCTCCATTAACAACACAAGAACAGGGGCTTTAATGCTCTTAAGATCTTCTCCACTTCAGATCTGAGGTAGCAACCTCAGATCCATCCTTCAAACTCAAGATGCCACACAACTAAGCTTCCCACACAACCCCAAAAATGAGAATCTAAGAGAACACAGCCCAAGAACGAAATATTACCTCCAAAGAATGCCCCAACAGCAATGAAACTAGAATCCAAGCAAAGCCCTTTGATCCAAGCCTCTTCTCCATCAAGATTTCTTCAACAAGCACCTCTCCAAGCTCCAATTTGCTCAACAATGGGGTTCCTCCACGAAATTAGGGTTTCTGGGACTCAAGGGGGATCAAGGAGGCTGTGGAGGAAACATAATGGTCTTTATATAGGGCTCATTCCCCGGATTTAGGGTTTTCTTCGCCCAGCACCTACTCGCCGAGTCCATCTTTGGACTCGCCGAGTAGGTCGCTTGACACGCGACCAAAGTCGCGACTCTACTCGCCGAGTCCATCCAAGGACTCGCCGAGTCGCCCTTCAAGATTTACACTTTTAGCCCTTCAACTCTACTCTTGCTATTCCGGGATGTTACACCACTGTTGTTGTTTCTGTCGTCAGTTCCTCAGCCCAAGCACCTATCACCGGATATGTCGGTATTCTCTCGTGGTGTAACCAGTGCAGTTACCACCACCACATCCCCGGTCCCTGTCGTGAGAAATTTTGCAAAAACTGTGGCCAAGAGGGTCACCTTGCCTGAAGCTGCAAAACACCAACCAATCAAGCTTCCAGAGCGGGCATCAGTCATTCATGCTATGGTTGTGGCAAAGTCGGGCATTATAAGAGAAACTGCCCCAAGGCAGCAACAACTGGCAACACTGGGAGAGTCCTAGCTATGGGACAAGATGAGGCAGCCGTTGATCCCACCGTTGCCACAAGTATATTCCTCTTCAATAACCCTTATGCTTGCAATCCTTTTCAATTCTAATACTGAAAGAAAATATGTAGCTATTAATTTGAACATCCTCATAAATATAGTCCTCAACTAGTAACCGAAACATTTAACATCGAGAAGACTAATGGTGAGAAAGAGAACGATGCACCCTTACCCTGAACGATCATTCTTTTCCTATTGATCTAATCTCGGTTTCCATAAAGAGTGTTGAAGTTACTATTGGCATGGATTGGTTGAGCCACAATCATGCTAATATCCTTTGTTACGAGAAATCTATCCATCTCAACCCTTTCTCTGGTTAAACCCTCATAATCTACGAGAATAAACTTAGTTTCAGCCTTCGCATCATTTATTGCATCAAAGCTCAAAAGTCTCCTCGAAAGGAGTGCCATGCATTCCTAGCCTATGTAATCAACGAGAAACAAGAAGTTAAATACCTCGAGAGCATCCTCAAAGTTCAAAATTTTCATGATGTCCTTTCTGAAGAGCTCCTGGGAATTCCTCCCAAACGTCATGTCGAGTTTCGCATCGACCTAATTCCAGGAGAAAATCCTATAGCCAAGTCCCTGCATCGCTTAGCGCCAACAGAAATATAGGAGTTATTCAGTCAGCTTCCAGTTCACAAGAATGATGTTTCCAAGACAGTATTCTGGACTCAATATGGTCACTACGAGTTCGTAGTGATGCCCTTCGGTCTAACCATTTTCCTTGGTCACGTGGTAAGCGAGGAAGGCATACATGTGGACCCATCCAAAATCCAAAAGATAGAGAATTAGTCGGCACCACAGACACCCTCAGAAATCCATCAATTCTTGGGTCTCGCTGGCTACTATTGCAGTTTATCCAGGATGCATCCATAATCGTCTAACCCCTAACCACTTCAACACCAGAAAAGTATACCCTTTTGTTGAAGTTTGCGTCTTGTTGAAGGCCTTACCCCCGAAAAGGCTCGATAGGCTTTGGAAGCACAGAAAACTTAACCCGAGGTACATAGGACCTTTCGAAATCCTCGTTAGGATCGATTCCGTAACTTACAAACTCCAACTACCTTCAAAACTTAGCAGCATCCATTCGATGTTTCACATCTCCATTCTTAAGTAGTGACTATCCAATGAAACCCTAGTAATCCCTTTGATGGGACCGAAACCAACGAAAGTCTGAACCTCATGGAAGACCCAATCGGAATCATAGATCGACAGATTTAAACGTGCGAAACAAATTCGTATCTTGATAAGTGAAGGTTCGATGGAATACCATGCGAGAACCCGAATTCACTTGGATGCACGAAGACTCGATGAAACGGAAGTAATCATGTCTCTTTCCAAACCCATGATGTGCCTTAAATCTAAATTTCAGGACAAAATTCCCTAACGGGGGGATAATGTGACAACCCAAAAAAATTTCCGTCACGATAACCCGTTCCCGTCAGCAAAACCCGTCTATCTTTCAAATTTTTCCGTTAACATTTTGGGTTAGGTCATTTAATTTGAGACTTTTATAATGACCTCGTGAGTGTCCAAACCCGTTAGAAACACATGAAAACGCCCCAAATTATTATGTGGAAAAATTTTAGTTTTATTCCTTCGGGTTATAAGCAATTAAATCGGGTACGACCAAAAGCCCCGTCTAACGTCAGTATCGGGTAGAATTCCACCGAGCCCCAAACGTGAACCCTATTTAAAGTTGAGTGGGCTTCATTTGAAGCTTTTCCACTCTCTCTCTCTACTCTCTCACTAGAAACTCAAGTTTGATCCAAAAATCATCCAAATCAAGCTCCAAATCGGTAAGATAACTATCCTAGTTCATAGATTAATATCTTTAGCCTTCAAATTTGTGTTTATATTATGAAACAGGACCATAAACATGTGTTTACGGCCCTGGAACAGCCTTAGGCCGTGAACACATACAAATGGGGTTTTTGAGCCTTAAAACCCTTCCAAACCACATTTGAAGCTTAGATACGACTTAGGGGCTTGCCATAGTGGACTTAGACCACCAAAACCTTAACCTTTGAAGGGCAAACATGCTTGGGCCATAAACACCAATTCATGAGCCGTAAACACCTTCTAAGGTGTTAAGATGCCCCTTAAACACCTCCTAAGCCTTGGAATAAAGTCTAGAAGCAACCACAAATGAGTTAGGGACCTTAAACTTGATAGAAACCACCCCTTAAGGAGTTCATGGCTGTAAACCCCCCAATGATGGGTTCCTGGGCTGTAAACTCCTTTAAATGAGTCAAATGGTGCCTTAACTTCATCCTATGACTTGTATATTGGACTAGAAACTCTTGTGATTGACCTAGGACCACCAAAACACACTATAAATGGGTACACAAGAGTTTACGGCCATAAAATCCTATTTTACTACCGTAAACTCCTCAAATGGTCCTTAGGATGTACAAATTGCCTTCCAATGCCTTAAAACCAAGCCTAGCAATAACCCATGAAAACTGTAAGACCATTTAGCACCCTAGAACACCCCACCATGAGTTTATGGTTGTAAACTCATGGGGAGATGGTCATTAGGGCCGTAAACTCCCTTAGGAGTTTACTCTTGAAGAGTAAACTCCATATCCAAGCCACACACATCCATAGATGCCACCCACATCACTCTTAACACTTGGAATGAAGTGTTTTCGCATCTAGAAGTGTATATCCTCAACTAATTAGTAGTACAAAGCCTAATTAGATACAAATGTGTATCTTTTCATATTACATAGGAACCTCGCACGCGTTCAAGCCCTGAACTAAAGTTTAGCATCCAAACCGACACATTCCGCGACTGGTGAGTTCATACCCCTACTCTTTTTCCGTGTTTTTCAAATGTTTTCAGGGGGGAATACAAGCAAAAGTACAAGGAAATCTTGTACTCAAACTTTTTATTTCAGTTCAAATGTTCATATTCTGTATGTTTTTTAATATAGAAAACCGTATTAACCAATAGTTCGAACTGCAGAGTTAGCTTTCATACTAATTGTGGATTTCTTTATAAAATGTTATAATCTATGTTTCATTTTATAATCTTAAGAAAGATTCATACTAATCATAAATTAGAATTTATACTAATAAGACACACCTCCGGAAAGTAACAAAATGAATATGAAAGTAACGAAACGAATACGAAAGTAACAAAACGAATACGAAAGTAACAGAACAAATACGAAAGTATGCCTTTGGATATCGACAAAGTTTCGAAAACATATGCCTTTGGATGTCGATAGAGCTTCAGAAATACGACTAAAGTACGCCTTTGGAAGTCACCAGAACTTCGAATATATAGTTAATGTACGTCTCTGAGTGTCTCGAAACATTCGAAAATACAGCTAAGTAAAGTAGGTATTCGACATTCGAGTGTAGGATAACTAGGATAACAGAATACTTAACTAATATGACAAGTGTGATAGATATTAGTACATAGCATTCCAAACCAAGAACTAACCACGACTTTTAGGAAAATAAGGGTTTTTCCTGGGGTAACGAATTGTTCCTAACGAAACTGTAGAATAAACGAATAACTAATTCACATATAGGAAAATAAGGGTTTTTCCTGAGATAACGAATTGTTCCTAACGAAACTGTAGAATAAACGAATAACTAATTCACATGTAGGAAAATAAGGGTTTTTCCTGAGATAACGAACTGTTCTTAGTCAAACTGTAGAATAAACGAATAACTAACTCACATATAAGAAAATATGGGATTTTCTTGGATAACGACTTTTTCAGAAAAACCAAAGGAGACCTGTTCTTTTACAAAAATAAACCTCTTATGAACTCACTAGCTTTATGCTGATTTTCAAACTGCTTGTATTCTTAGGTCCACATTAGACAGGTACACGACGATCTTTTGGAGAAGACGCAGCGTATAGAAGACTGGTCTTAACTTTTGTTCATATGATATATATGTATAAATTTTGTAACACTTTTTTTCAAACAATGTAAATATTTCTATCTAATGTAATGTTTTGTGTTTACTATGCTTACTATGTACATTGGTTGCGATACTACATGACGCCCTCCGCCCCAGAACATTTCCGCCATCGGTTTCGGGGTGTGACATTATATCCGCGTAAAAGTATGTTTTCTCCCATTTATTACTATCATCTATTAGGAAAATAGAGTGTTTTAACTCAGCAGGGACACTACTGAATATGAAATGATAAAAAAGAAGACTCATAGTCGTATTTATTGTACTATACTCCTTGGAGAGTCTTAATGACGTTAATTCTGATTCAGTTAATAAAAGGGTTAGATATGAATTATTTGTAACCATACTGATTGATGGCCGAATACCTGACGACCTTCTGTCGTTATAAAATAGTAAGGTGACATTTTGTCACCCCTTAGCCTTACTTGCTGGGACTGTAGCTAGCAGTCGGGGTGTGGGAGCATCTGTCCCATATAGATTTATACACACGATCTTCGGTATCCCTCCAGAAGACTCTGGTTACAAATGTGATACAAAAATGTGTTGTTGTATCATGAAGTAGTATTTCACATTCTAGTTATCGTGTTCTCACTGTACTTGTATGTATATGTATATGTATATGTTCATTCATGTTCTTGTATATGTATATGTTCTCTTCCACTCTTTGTATATATATAAATGTATATGTATATGTTCGTTCCTATTCTTGTATATGTGTATGTTCTTTTCTGCTCTTTGTATATGTAAATGTATATGTATATGTTCGCTTCCGTTTTTTGTATATGTTCATTAAACTATACCTGTTATAGTTTACTAGACGTTTGCTTGATCTTGACTTGTAGCCAAGGCTCAATTGCTTAGCTTGAACAATTGAGTTAAGTAAAACTTTTTAAAGATAAAGTCTTATATTCTATTATGTATTTAGCACGTATAACTATGAGTTAATCAACAGTCGGACTAGTGTATCCTACCCTAAGCCCACAACCAAACAAGGAACAGGAGTCAAGGTTATCCACAATAGTCCTAAGTCCATTAAAGCATACTTATACACTAATACATAAATGAATATGGTTTTGAAAGTAACAGAGTTTGACAAGAGTTTAAAAGCAGTTTAAAAAGGGTTTTCTAAAGAAGTCTAGCAGTGGTTGAAAAGCACTTTGAAAATTATTTGAACCAAGATGTCTAGCAAGTATATAAATGTTTATACTAATACAATTTCAATTGTATTCCCCATTTAAACGGTATGAAAGGTTGATTGCACAGGTATGAACTCACCTGTAGTGAGTTGTTTGACTAAAAGATCGAGAAAGGATGTTGAGTGCTAAGTAAAATCTCGGGCACAAGCATATCCTAACAAGCATATAATGGTACATATATGTATATAATTAGTGTTTAACTCAACTAGTTATGATAGGGAATCACTTTAGGGACTAGGAAACACTTATTTTGAAGTGTTACAATCACATATGATTGCATATAAAGGGTATATAGCCTCACAAATGGAGTGTAAGCCCAGAATGCATCAGTTTTGTGTGTGTGGCCAAGGTGTGCAGCCCAAGTGGGTTTGCGGCCGCACACTCCTTATGAAACATGCTAAAGTGTGTCTTAAGGCCTTGGGAACCATCTAGGAAGTGTGTTTTTGCCATAGCTTAACTTAGAGGGGTGTTTGTTACCATTGTAGGCCTTAAAAGGGTGTGTACGGCCACACAAGGTGTGTGTATGGCCGTACACCCTTGATGATCTTGAAAAATGGTCAAAAGTGTGTTTCAAGGCCATATCTTGCATCCTCTAAGTGTTCTTGATCATTCTTTAATATAGAATGTGAGTTTTGAGGCCAATATCCACCAAACAAAGGGGTGTACGGCCACATAGGGTGTGTACGGCCGTACACTCCTTGATGATCATGATTTGGACGATTTCTAAGGGCATATCTATTAAGTAACAAGCATGGGAAGGAGTAATTACGATATAGAATCCTTTAGGGGTGTTTGAGGTCCAAGAACTTAGTAGGTGTTCTTGGTGTTATTGGTGAAACTGAAGAACACTTGAATATCTATCAAAATGAAGTGATTTCATGGATGAAATCAGTGATTCATACAAGATAGAGGAAGAATCAACCAATCAAAGGAAGAAATACTTACAATTTTGATGATCAAGGTGAAGAATCGGATGCTAGTTGAGAGAATAAACGACTTCCTGGCTAAGGGAGGTGAAAAGGGTTGAATGAAGGCTAACAACCCCATATATAGCCCAGAGTGTATAGCCATAGGGGGGTGTACAGCCGTACACTCTTCATCATGGAGTGTTTGGAAATTTTATAAAGTGTTGAACTTGTGGGACCCATTTCTACACACTAACTTTGAAGGTACTAGGCTTATAACGCTCTAATTGACTCTAAATAATGCAAGAAGATCGCAAAATGAGTCTAAACTTGATTGATTTGAATAAATGTACAAGGTAGAAATTTCGGGTTGTCACACCTTTCCATCCTAGGTTATAACCATAAATATTTTGTCTTTTCTATTCAGTTTCTAACTCTAAAACTTCTTGATTGTTGACAGTGCAAAATTTTGCATTTTCTCTTCCTTCTAAATTCGATCTCCATAGGAGACTATTGTTCTTCCTAGAATAGACTTAACCAAAATCAAGGTCCTTACTTCGCCTACCGTAATAGACCGATGGGTCATGTTCTAATGACCTCTCATTAGATGGTGCAATGGTTAGACTCAAGTCTCTTTGAGTTAGATTACAACACGGAATGTCCCTTCCTTCATGCTCTAATGCGATATAATCTCATTATAACATGTAGCAATCTCTAGCTACTTGTTAAGGTCTAATTACTATTTGCAATTTATCCGTCGATTGCCTTGATCTTTTTCTTCTTCAATCTTTGACTAGTCGAACATGGTTCTCAGAACCAAGAATGTTACTTTACAAATATATGTTATTCGGACTCGATTTGATATGACCACTAAGGTTGGAATAATATTTATCTTCACAATCATTACCGAAATAAAGGTAATGACAAAAATGAAAAATATAGCTCAACTACTAGTGTCTTAGTAGCTTTGTGACTTTCCCTGACCTAAGTACGAGTCTTGTGCTTCAAGTAGTATATGAATATACTACCTTTCACACCTACGAATACTTTTCCCAAGTATTGCCTCACAATCCACTAAGTTAAGAAAGAAAACCACATAGAAACTCAACATATAGCATAATTTAGGAAATGTTGCTTCTTAGAATGATTACAAAAAGTCTTCATTTGTTACGACTATTACATTAGGTACACAACCTAATACTAAGATAATTTCTTCGGATCTTGAACTTCGGATAAACAGTTCTTTTTTCACGACCTATTATTTCTTCATCAAGGATCATGTGGTATGCTATGGCCTTTGGCTTTAGTGGCATGTATGTCATTGTAGCTCCTCCCCTCTTTGGGTAATCTTGCTTGAAGTATCCTTCTTCACCACACTAAAAGAAGACTTCTTTTTTGGCCATGAATTCATTGGCATAGTGACTAGTCTTCCTTCATTTGAAGTAGGTCACCTCTGTAGAGCATTTTCTAGAATGCTTCCTTCTGCACTTTTCTTCATTGCTACCATCAGTCACCAAACCTCTTGATGTTGGGGTCAGATTTCAAGAACACTTTCTTCTTGCCAGATCCTTAAGATCCTTCAACCTTCCTTTTTCCTCTTGTCTCCACTTTCTACAGATTATTGTCTCGTATCTGGGTCTCTACATTCCTAGCTACCCAGGTGGTTGTTTTTAGAGTAGATGCTAGTTTCACTGTTGGTCCAGAATATGCTGGTAGTCCCATATTGAACTTATTTTCCTTGGAAAATTTGATAGGAACGAACTAAGGAACTAACTTCACATTTTCTGTGAAATACGCAACATACTCGTTGTCACTTATCCTTCCTTTCATTAGGTTCTAGAATTCATTTTTGATTTCTAGAAGATCTTGTTCAATGCAGTATTGTATCTTTAGTTCTTCCGAGAAGTTCTCCCAAGACATCTTCCCCACTACCCCTTTCGACATGAAATCAGCCAATAACTTCCCCCCAACTCAAAACTCTTGTCTTCAGTTACCTGACCGCTAAGATGGTTTTTTGTCGGTTACTGCATTCACAACTTTCAAACACAATTTCCATCTCAGAAATCCAATCAATAACTTCCAATATGATTGGGCTCCCTATAAGACTTGGTGGCTTGGATGCCATGAAATCCTTATAATTACAACCATGTCATCATCTCCTCCGTTTGGTTGATTCCTTCTAACCAATCGTGGCTTAGCTTGGCTAACAGTTTGGTTGTAGCTTCCTTCCTCTAACTTCTCTATGTTCAACTCAGGTTGCTCTACATGTGTCGTAGGCTCTCTTCCATTATCACATATTAGTTGCGTCATATCTTCCCTCTATTCAACCATCATAGTCTGGATCATTGCTTCGACTCCCACCATCGTGAGTTGCTCTTGCGCAGGCACTACAACTAGTGTATGCTCGACTACACAAGGATTAGGCGGCAGATTAACGTTTCCTAATCTGCTTTGAGTTCTCACCATGTCGATCTATATAGCAAATCAGGCGTTGAGTGTATCGAGACGAGAATATAGATAAGGAAGATTTAGACGCAAAATACGAAAGTTATATGCCACTTCTAATACCGTAATCAAAGTGTTAGAAGCCTGAACACATAAAATTTCCTGATTCTACGTCAGCAACAGACCTTAAATGTAATCAGTTGATAACAATATAGGATACCAAAAGCATGATATAAATTATTTAGCACATAAGTGCAAATTAGGTATTTTATCCTAAAGTAAGCTAGTACTGGTGTTAACTCAAGTATACTGCCTATAGTAAACACACATCTCACGATCATCACTTAACGTTCTAAGTTTAAGTCTAGAAATTCTCTAAACTCCTAGTTTGCTTAAACTAATGCTCTGATACCAATTGTGACATCCCTAATTATTATGACTAGAAAAGACCGATTTTTTTATTCTTATTAAATCAAATTATTCATTTAAAAAGATTAATTATGCGGAATTTGTCCCAAAAACTCGATAATAATATTATCAAAGCATTACTTAAGAAATTTGTTTTATTTATAAAATTCGAGATGTCATCGTCAATGCAGAAACATAAGCATAACGAAATATCACAGGCGTTAAAATATTTATTCTAGACTCCTAAAGCTCCTTAAATCTCTTAGTAGACGCATATATTGTTATCCAAATCACTTTGTATCACTACATGTGATACAAAGAAGCTGAGTAGGTCAAGTTAAGCCTGGTGAGTACATAGGGACTTCAATCGCACAATGTTTATATATATATATATATATATATATATATATATATATATATATATATATATATATAACTTCAAAACCCGCAACATACAAATGCGCCTCATATAAGCACTCTACCCTATCTCATCGATCCTAACATTTTAATCCGATACAAGGACATAATCCATACTATCATATTCATAAATGAATGGCTTTACTTAATTCTTACTCTCGGATCGGAAATAAATGACTATATCTAATCCATACTCTTGGATTAGGGAGGAATGTCTATGTCTAATCCATACTATCATATTAGAAATTAATAATTTTGCTAATCCATACTCTCGGATAAGAAACAAATGATTTTATGTAATCCATACTCTCGGATCATAAATGAATGATTTTTTCTCATCCATACTCTCGGATCAGTGACAAATGACTATGCCTAATCCATACTTTTAGAACACGGAGAAATGTTAAAGTTCTTCCGTCGGTGTATATCTCACACGTATTCGTAAAGGGATACTACCCAATATCCATCTTAAGTAACTTAGGTGTCGTGTGTAAGTCTTATTTTATCTCTAGGTAAGACTATGATGTTTAACTCCTAATACTTTTATTATTATTATTATTATTATTATTATTATTATTATTATTATTATTATTATTATCATGAAATGATATATATATATATATATATATATATATATATATATATATATATATATATATATCTTAACGCATATAAAACCTTACTTTGTTTGCATATCCTATATAATTAAATAAGTTCTTAAAACATATCTCAGGGAATGAGCACATAGCTTACATATAAACTCTTTTACATACATTTAATACTTTAATTAATACTTGTTTTAAAATCATGTTCATGAAAAAAGACTATACACTCACTTCATAAAGGTGGATGCCTCTGAGTTTAGGCAAAACTTCACATTAGCACTTTAAGGAGGTAACCTAAGTATAATGATTACTAAGTCTTACTTTAATACTCTTGATGAGTTAATGATAATCTAGTTTCCTCACTAATACCAATGAATACTGAGACTTCTATCAAATAAGAATCAGCCAAGCAGGATGGTCAGGAGCTAGGATCATTTCGGCATATAGCTTTTCTGGAAGCCAATATCCAAGCCAACGTGACCATTCTAGACACCTCTCCCATAAGTAGATCAATTAGTATTTTGACTTGGAATTACTTATAGATATTATTTATAGGGCCATGATAACGAATTATGACTATAAATATAATTTACACTGAAAGCAAAAGAATGTGGCTTAACTTACAAAGGTTATAGCGAATACTGGTAAAATCACGCGGGCAGAACATCGAAACTGAAAGCTTATATTTGTCGGACACCCCGACCCCTCAAGACCTTACTAAATGTAGGAACCCCAAAAACCCCGGACTAAAGAAATAATGGTATTTGAGAGAATGAGGTTGCATTCGGGTGTGAAAATGAGGAAATTAGAAGTCCTATATATACATAGGAGGGGAGGGAGCGTCGTGCAGGGTTCTAGGGCGTGCCTCGCATCAGGGTCTCCCTAGATCCTCTATCTTCTTACCATGTGTCGCGATATGATTCAGCCAACTCCCACTCTTATATAAGGTGCCAAATGTCATGCCCACATTGATCCACATCATCGTGTTTCTTGGAAGAGGCGGCATCCCAACATGCCACGTGGCGCACTCTCATGGTGCAATGTTGTCGCGCGTGCGTGGGAATTTCTAGATTTTCAAAATGGTGTAACTTCATCATAAGAGATCTTTTTTGACATTATTTATATCGCCGGAAAGATCTCGATGAGATCCACAAATTTCATTAATGCATCAACATTTATTTCTTGCTCTAACAAAAATGCATATTTAGACTGGTTTAGGATTTTAAAGTCCGTTCGAATTCATATCTCCTTCAAACAAACTCCATTCTCAATTGTCTTTATATTGACATATTTCTATTGAAGAGATCTTCAATTCTCATTTTGATTATTTTTTTAATAACCTACCATTCAAGAATTCGATTTTTGTGCCGACACTACTACGCCGGAACTTCGAAAAATCATAACTTCCTCTTATGAAGTTAGATTTGGACATTCTCTATATGGTCACTATCAGTTTAATGACTACTACGAATTTCATTTAGATCTCTTAGGCTAAACAGTAATATATCAAAAATTCGGTTTTCGATACGCAGAGTCGTGCCGGTTTAATCGTGAAACTTCAAAGAAGCATAACTTCTTCTTACGAAGTAGGATTTAAGTGATCCTTATATCCTTGAGATAATCATTACCACTACTACATCCTCTGCTAAGATTATCTATTATATGTTAAATCGAGTGTTAACTTTAAGGGTTTCATGGCCGTTCTTCTTGATATACTTAGCCAAAATCCTGTCTCCTTCCTTCATTCATGGCCCTTTCTTCTTTGTCTTCTCACAACATGTTTTGTACCCTATTTCTTTTCCTTGAATCGAAAGTCCCATTTCAATCCTTCACTTACTTTCTTATATCATATTTTCTTGCCTTATAATGAGATTCTTATCAGCACTATTTGTAATGCATGTAGATTTGCGCTAGAAATTTAATATATAATAGATAATCTTAGCAAAGGATGTAGTAGTCGTAATTATTATCTCAAGGATATAAGGATCACTTAAATCCTACTTCGTAAGAAGAAGTTATACTTCTTTGAAGTTTCACGATTAAACCGACACGACTATATGTGTCATAAAAAGTAAATCGGAGATAGGTTTATTATTAGCCTAAGTAGTCTAAACAAAAGTTATAGTAATCGTAAAAGCGAGAGTGTGCACATAGAGAGCATCCAAATCTGACTTCATATGAGGAAGTTATGATTTTTCAAATACTCAGCACAATAGTGTGCGACACAAAAAAACCAAACTTGGAATCAGTCAATTCTTAGTCAAAACAATATAAAAGAGAGTTGAAGATATCATGAATAGGAATCCGTAGATATAAAGACAGTCAATAGCGGGGATCGTACGCGAGAGTTATGATTTTTATACTGACTTTAACAGCTTAAGCTTGTTAAAAATATAACTTTAAAAATAAAGTGAGAATTAGCTAACGAAGTCTAAATGAAAGTTTTCTTACTCATCAATAGTTACACATGGATATAAAGGATGTCAAAAATGGATATCGTACGAAGAATATATGAATTTTGGAAAAACTAGAAAATTTGTTTACGCATGTGGCGCGCAAACATTCTAGAAGCAGGCGATGCAGACCACACAGAGCTTGACATGTGGCGGCATTTTGGTGGAGCATTTGGACATGTAGACATGTGGACCGGACCGGACCGGTGAACCGCACCATACCGGACCATTTTTTTGGACCCTCGCGCCAATTCTTGGTTCTAGGATTTGATGGCGGTTCGATCCAGTTTTTTTACCAGTTCGGTTCGGCCGATTGCGGGAAAAACCGGTTGGACTGACTTCGAAATTGTAATAGATATGGTGAACTTCTTTGAAAAATTCAAGACAAAAACAGATCTCGTTTCGGTTACATCAAAACCTTTGGTAAATCTTTTTATCCGAAACGTCTTAGATGTGGAGATACGTCTAAGAAAGTGGTCAATCAAACCAATGTTTCTCGAAATGGTAAAGCACATGAAGACGAAATACGAAAAGTATTGGGGTGCCTACAACAAGATGAATGATTTTATGTACTTTGCGCTTTTACTTGATCCTACCACCAAATCACTTTTTTTGTTACATGCATTTAAAACAATGATTGGGTACATGGAACCGTCATTGTCCTCCGTATGCATAGACATAAAAGCACATCATGAATAGAAGTAGTGATCAAAACACATTCATCAAATCATCCTAAACATTCCCGGAAGTAACCTAGGTGGTTTAGCCTTCCATAGAATTCAAAAAACACAAAACTTGAATAAAAACAATGTAATTCATAATAAAATGCATAAATCAACTTGAAATCATAAAACTAATAAAATCTAATGATCAATCAATCATGGAACGATGAAACCTTGGAGAAGAAGTAACCAAATCTGGAGCTTGATGGAATTGATGTAGATTCGTTAGTTGAACAATCTTCAAACGTTGAATGATAATGAATTTGATGATTTTGTGGCTTTGATTTGGCAATTGATGGTCAATAACACATTGGAAAAGGTTTGGAACCCTCCTAAACTGGTGAAAATTGCAGGGGAGACGTCCAAGGTCGATTAGGGTTAAATCTCCTTTAAATAGGTGTTGAAAAACTGATTTTCAGAGTTGTTTTCCACGTCGACGTCATAGTGGGCATCTTAGACGTCATATAGGACATCCGGGAATCCTTCAGGACATTTTACATGTCTTCTGCCGTCCTTGATTTTCACTTGAAAATGGCCTAAAACGGGTAGGCGTCCTAGGGTGCGTCTTAGACGCGTTCTAGGACGTTTCTCATCTTTCTTGCCCCTTTTGGTGATGAAAACGGTAGAATCAGTAAAAACGCAAAACATAAAAATTGTAGGAAATTTTGTCTAGTCTTCAGAACTTCTTCATTCATGTTAATTGGAGCTCTAGATCTTGAGATATGGTCAAAACATTGAAGAGTGGTAAAATTTCTCAGCACCATTTTTTTTTCATTCTTTTAGCAATTCGTCTCCCATGCTTGTTAGCTTCATGTTGCTCCTTTTTCTTGCAGTTTCCACCCAATTTTAGTCGTATATAATGACCTGCATATAAAGTTCAACAACTCACCAAAGTAGTGTCATTCTTGGGCAATCACACATCAATTCAACATATTTAGTACAATTTATTATTTTATAAATATAGACCGATCACATACCCCAACACACAAGTCACATAACACATCTCAGAAAAGCTATAAAAGCTTCCTCTACCACATATCACATATCATCTTAGCTATGAATCTATATCTACCATTAGCCATAAAGGCCATCTCTACTGTTAGCTATAAAAGCTATCTCTACCATTAGCCATAAGGCTATCTCTACCATTAGCTATAAAATTATCGCTACCATTTCCATAAAGGCTATCTCTGCCTCATATTACCACATAGTCATGCCACACATTTCTACACAACTATTATACCAACTATCATAAAATGGGTTGGCCTTGATGCCTTAGAGCCAATGGTATGGTGAAAAGACTCACCTCTATCTGTTGAATGTGAAAGTTGCTCTCCTAATTAGTGAAGTTTAAAGTTTTAAAGTTATATCGGCATGTCCAATATTCATCCACCGCTTTAACTTAAAACCTCATGATAGACGTTAATAAAATAATTTTGGATTGAATTCTCAATCTTAACCATTACAAAACTCTTATTCACACCTCCCCTCCAACTGAGGTTACACCATGCTCAAGAACATGAAAATCATCATTTACAAAACCCTCATACATGTTGGTATATACCATTGCCAACATGTACCAACCGAACTTATTGGAAACCAAACAAGTTCGTACCGGCAAGGTAGTGGTAACAAATTTTTTGTACCAAGTATAATTGGTACAGTACACAGTTTAGTTAAAAAATGAATTCGTATTATATATATATATATATATATATATATATATATATGTGTGTGTGTGTGTATATATATATATGTATATGTATATATATATATATATATATATATATATATATATATATCTATATATATATATATATATAGAGAGAGAGAGAGAGAGAGAGAAAAGTTCAGTAGAGAACCATTATAAAAGGTTTTTTCAAGGAACCAAATACTTTTTCTACTATTAGAGTTTATTCTTTATCGGAAAAAAAAAACTAAAAATATCTAAATACATAACTTTAGATTGTAAATGCTAAAAATTAAATTATATATTTTTTGGATTCACCGTGTGAATTCAAATTCACATTGTTAATCTGCACATATTCACAATATAAATTTGATGAAAAAATGTAATTTTTTTAATTAAATTTGATATCATTGGAAAAAGGATAAAAAAAATTATGAATTTTTGTATTTTTAGTCTTTGTATTAATAAAAAATAAACTCTATATATATATATATATATATATATATATATATATATATATATATATATATATATATATATATATATATATATATATATATACTTATTAATAGTGTAGCTAAGAGCATCTCCAACCCAACTCCATTCTCCATTTTTTCCTTCATTTCTTCCCCCATTCTTCTTCAACCCACTCCCATTTATTCTCCCATTTTGGGGGATATGAATAGTATTACACCAAATATGATGTTATACTATTCATTTCTCCCAAAATTGGGGTGAACTTTGTGTTGTCAGTTTTAGTCCCTCTATTATATATTTTTACATTTCTAGTTCATTTTTACCTACTAATTATAATTTAAATATAATATTTAGTACTTTTAATATTTTGTTATATATTAAATTATATTAATTAATTATAAATATAAAGTTTGTTTTTTGTTCATCAAATTTATATAAACATTTAAATACATATTTAAATTCTAAAAAACGATAACGTATTTTACAAAAACTTACAATTAAAATATATATTACAAACACGGTAACTTATTCTATTAAATTTGTAGTTAACATATATGTTACAATAATAATCTAATAAAAAAACAAGTGACAATACTATTATTTATTTATTTAATATTTATTTAAAAGTGTGTATATGTAATATTTTATAAATGTTTGTATAATATTTACTTATAAGTTTATTATAAATATAATCGTTTGTATTTAATATTAATGTAATAAAAAAATATAGATTATATATTTGTTAAAACTAAATTAGTAGAGGGTGTGTTTGACAATCTATGTAAATTGGAATAATGGAATATACTAGGAATATATTTTTTGGAGATAAAAATGGGGTAAAAAACAGAGTAGGGTTGGAGATGAAACACTATTTACCCTATTTTTTACTTCATTTTTGGGAGAAAAATTGGAGGTGGGTTGGAGATGGTCTAATAAGACTCATGCTTTGTCATCTCACCCCCTCCCCTGAAAGAAAATCTTTATATATGTAGTTTTAAGGGATATATATACATTAAACCCCGATATTTTCATCGATTTGACAAAAAAATTCTAAACTTTATTTTTTTTACTAGAAAGTCTTAATTACCGGAAAATTTTAACATATTTACCATTTTTTTTCCGGTTAGCCGGTAATTAGGACTTTATTTTTAAAAACATAAAGTTTAGGACTTTATTGTCAAATCGTGAATTAAGATTTTACTGTCAAAAAATAATGTTTACGATTTTCTTGTCAAATCATTGAAAATATTGGGAAATTTAATGGTATGATAGTCTAACCAAAGAAAGTGATATATATAATAAAGTCTCAATATTTTCAACAATTTGATAAAAGAGTTATGATTTTTTTTTTTTGACAATAAAGTCCTAATTCACGATTTGACTAGAAAGTTTTAATTCACAATGAGACATTGAACATGGGCTATTTATTTTGTTGATTTCGTAATTATCTTTGATAATTTCATAAATATTTATTTAGTTAGGATTGTTTGATTTAATATTTTTTTAATTAATTGTAAATATGTTATTATATATATATATATATATATATATATATATATATATATATATATATATATATATATATATATATATATATATAGTTTTATAAATAAGTTACTTTATTAATCATCCTTCTTGAAGCCAAGCCTTCCATTTTCCAAGCATATATAGATTATGTTGTTGATCCTATGATTATCGACCAAATAGTTCTCAAACCCGACCTGATCGGATTACTTCATTGACTACGTTTATACCCTCATATTTAAATTCTTGGCTCCACCTTTGCACTACGCTTTCTTCTTCTTTTTTTTGTGTGTGTTAAATAACTTTTTCTAGAAAGCAATCTTGAATCCATTCATCCATATGTGAAGAACATAAAAAGTTCCATTGATTTTGGTGTTTGTTTAGTAATCTACCTCATCTCGATTTTCCGCAAAGATTTCATATGTTAAACTTGATAGATTATCCATTCTTGTAATATTTAGTAGATTTTTAACAGAGCTCTTAATTCTTTGGGTGGGGGTAATATAGATCAAAAAAATTGATCGATCAGACCATAAAAAAAAAACATAGTTGAATCAGAAATGCCATCCATATTTTGTTGTGCCACTTGCATAGAGACAAGCCCTATCAATGAGGCACATATGCCTTAAAGATGTGATATAACATTTTTACATTAGCTTTCCACGGGGCTTTATGGTTTCGACATATAAAATTCTATTCTAGGATATTAATATATTCATCCATGTGGAGTATCACATATCCTAGTCGAAGACAAATCCATGCTTTCACTTTATTGAAATAGATTAGAAACCCATCATTTCAATTCCCTCTAAGAACTTAATTATACATCCAGGGCATATGCTCCTTTATTAGTACTCCAAAATATTCTTAATTTAGGTCATGAAGCCATTGAAGCATACACCATGGAATTCTTGCTAGTATATGCCCATCTTTGCATCTATAATCCCAAGAAATTGGTGGATACATATTTCACAAGGTTTAGATTCTTTAGAACCACTATAATAAGGCGTTGGAAGGATATCAACATCCACAAATAAATCGGTACGTTTATCTCTCGATGAGTTGAGATAATTTGTGATTCATTGATATCCTTTTGTTGTTAATTTCACTATTCTTCTTTAAATTTTCAGTTTTCTAATTATAATATCTAATAATAAAAAGAAGTAAGAAGTGATTTTTTGGAACGGAAGGAAGAAGTTCTTCATGCACAAGTATTCAATAATGTTTTAGGCGTATGATATATGTATATAATATAAAAGATTAAAACAAGAGAGCATACATAGTATCATAGTAACAGGATTATAGGATGTGTCTTAAGCCCCTATCCAAGGAGGTAAGGGGCTGAAACCAAAACTTCAAAACCATTTTCTTTCAATAAAAAAGTCAATATTTAATTTGTTTTTTCATGTCAGGATAAACTACATAACAAAATTAACTAATAATTAACGAGTAACAAGATAAATTATGATTAACAAATTTTTTTGAAAGTAACCAAAAAATATTACAAAATAGCATAAAATTTTATAACTAAAAATAAATTTGGGACCACTCAAATAATCCCTTAACATCTAACTGTTAACGTACCCCTCAGAGGGAACATCAAAAAGAAAATTCAAAACTAGTACCGAGCTTGGCCTAAGCTGAACTCAGTCGGACCAAGTCCGAGGCCAAGGTCGGGCCATCGCCAACACGAAAGGCATAGGCATGAGAGTTATGGTGCAGAGCAGCGCTATAATCTCCTTGCCAATGGATAATGCCCCGATGAGAGTGGGACCATTTAGAGCGTCTCACGTGATTGTCGGATGATAGCCACGATCTCCGTAATAATTGAAAGATCCTCCTCTAGCCAATGAGGAGAGGATGCAAAAAGGATGTGACAAAGGATCTTTCAATAGGAGTCTTCCACGTCACGTCCCACGAAGAAATGTCCAACAGAATCAGTTAAGGTCCACATGCCTCTAGAATTAGATATGTAAGGATCCTTCTTCCTTGTCCAGAGGGGGAAACCCTCTTTTAAGTGAATATCCTTTCTTTTCTCTGAAAAACACTGACTAGATCGTCGGAGCTTCGTCCCGATAATCCCTCCCGGACGTCGACTAAGGATTTATTTTCCCTTTTTGTACTGTGATATCAGGAGAGGGCATCTGCACTAAATCCCCCGGCAATTTCAGCATTACCATCTCTAACATATCACAACACTAAACAATCGACTAATAAAATATAGTTTTTATATTACTTATTAAATACTTAATTAATGTCTGGATTCTAAAATAAGAATAATATAGAAAAATCAAGATGATAATGTGATTAAACTTTAGATATTTTTATATTTTACATACTTATATGTAAGTTGGTATTATGTTAGTATTCCAATTGGTACTAAAATCTATGATAAATCAAAACTTAATAAAGTACACGCATGCATACATCTTAACTTTTTGTATTTAATTAGAATAACAATATAATATAAATTTGATTAAATAAATATATGATGAGTTAATATGTTTTATTATAAGCTATCAAAAAATTTAAATGTTTAAAAACATATATAATACAATCTGTTTTATTAATATCTAAATTCTAAAACTTACAAAATTAAAATAAATAAATAAATAAATAAAAATCGAAAGAACTCTATTGTTTGGAAAATAAGAAGATAATTAAGAAAGTTTTATAGCTTTACTTTTACGTTGTGTATTAACTTAGTTCCATGACAATTAACAAAACAACTCTGTCACATTTCAACATTAACTTGTCACATTTAAAGAGAGGTCGGGAAAACAACAACAAGAATAATATGATAGCCTTGAGACACAAAAAGAGAGATAGAGACGAAGTCCGTACATGAACACCGACAGAGAAAAGAACACGAAGGTAATAGTAGTTGCACTCCGACGGAGAGGGGACAATTGAACCTAAGGAGGAGAGAGAGCAAGAAGACTCGTTCTACCCAAATATCAATCAAGTAGATTGCTTGAATTTTAGTATTAACTAGGAGTTTTGTATGCTACATGTTGCGGAGGCGGACACATACAAATAACTCACGGGTAGCAAAAATGATTTTAGGGATGTACACGAGAAAATATACATTATGCCTCAAAATTTTCTAAAAAATTTACATTGTACCTCAAAATTTTGAGGGGTTGCACCAGCCACCCTGGCAACCCCCTAAATTTGTCCATACTTCAACTTAGTGTGTGCGTGTGTGTATATATATATATATATATATATATATATATATATATATATATATATATATATATATATATATATATAATCGTAGAACCAAAAATTTTAATATGGGGGTACAAACATTATCAATATATTATATATAGTTATAATTTCTTTAGTTGAAGGTATAATAACATAAAATATGTTTACAAATAATATTTTTTATATATAAAAAACAATTTTTTTTGGGGTACTGTAATACCCCGAAAACCCAATCTAGCTCCGCCAGTGTGTGTGTGTGTATATATATATATATATATATATATATATATATATATATAAAATACCTTATAAAAGAAATCTTACTATTTCTATAAATAGATCAATATAATAATAATAGTTTTTTTAAGACGTTCAATTCTTTAAGCTTAAAGTATAACCAACTATTAATATAATAATATTATAATATATATCTTACAAATGATAATGCTAGGGATACAAGTATTAAAAACACATTTAAATTAGTATTTCCTTATTTTTAGGGATTGAATTAGTATTTTCATCAATTTTGACCCAACTTGTATTCCTAAAATATTTCTTCTCTGCTATCTGGTGCATTCGAAATCTGAAACACTTTTTTTCGACAAATCGTTTGAAATTTAAAAGCTCATTCAAATTGGAGTTCCCTAATTTATTGCATAAAATATAACTGACTGGAGACTAATTCAAATCTTCATCTCCTTTTCTTCCATAGAATCCACCACCACAATATTTTTTAGTTTTGGCATTGCACTTTTTATTTTTGTAAAACCGATCGATAATGGTGCAAGTGTTCTTAGAAATATAACATGTCTCCGAATGGAACTAATTGTTTGAAAGAAACTATTCGTCGCCGCCGCTTTGGGCAGACAAACAGCTAGTATATATATATATATATATATATATATATATATATATATATATATATATATATATATATATATATATATATCATTTAGTGTTGATCACACTAAAATGATTAAAAAGACCGGTCTTTGACAAGTACTGAAAAGAGATCGAAACCGAAAAGGTCTAAAACAAGACTAGACCGAAAAAAAAAAAAAATATTGGTTCTAAAATAGACCGGTCAAAAAAACAGACTATTACGAGACCAGTCAGAAAAGAGAAACGGGTTGTTTCGAGAACGACACAAGATTGGTCCGAGACGGACCCGAGATCAATCTAAAAAAAGATCGGAAGTCAAAGTTTATAAACATATTATTTTTGTGTTAATTACATATTTTTTTAATTACATGTTACTCATCTTCTATTTTTTTTATTTATTATCTCATTTATAGAAATCTTAATGTAGCATTTTTGCATTGATCGCACATTTGTAAATGAAAAACTCCAAATTGAAACAAAAAGATCAAAAAATATCAAAACCATACTGAACAAAAAATAATAAAATAAAATATAGAAAAATATAAAAAATAAAAAGCAAATAAACAGGTCTAAAACCATCGAGGACTTGCTCAAAAAAACACCATACGATTTATGTAAGACTGCTACTGCTCATCTCTATATTTGGACATCAACAGGTGTCACTTTTTTTTTTCTTTTTTTTTTTTCAAACGACAAACTAATTTACTTTTATTTATCACCACCTTTTCAAATTAAAGAGTGATTTCTTAATGTTGGACAAGAGGCCCTTTGGTGGTGTCCCTCTCAAAAGGTGGAAATGGATCCATTGTAGAAATCCATTTTGCAAAATATGGGTTGGAGAAGTGAACTTGGCGACATGAAGGCCGCTTTCATTATTGCTCAACTCCTTGAACTTTTTGTGTGTATATTTGTGGTAATTTATCATTTTTGTGACCTGCATATTGATTGAAATAGTCATCAAATTAAAATAACCAAATTCTTAGATAAATTTGGTCGTTTTGAAACAAAATAAAAACTAATAAATGTAATGCAAAATCGTCCAATCATTGACGTAGGTCCGTCGACATATGAAATGATTGATAAGTCACTTTATTTGGAGCAAAATACAAATATAACCATACATGAAACCTACATATGAAGGAAAATAGAAATAACAACCATCCATGAAGGAAATTCAGAATTAGTGGGAATTCGTATAAACTAGGAATTTGCTAAATTATTCTAGGAGGTCAACGAGAGTTATAACATTGGTTTACTTCAATATTATCTTTCTTAATCTTCTTAGGAATACTTTTGCACGTGAAGATTGGCCGCCTTTAAGGTTAATCCAATGGTTTTTAATGCGCAGGGCGAAATAAAAAAACATTGCCCCTATATATACCATATTATTGGCAAAACAACTATATAAAAAGCTTGTAAAACAAAGATACAAGAATCTTTGTAATCAAATAAAAAACATGTAAAAAAAATATATACAATAATCTTTATAATCAAACAAAATCCTTATCAAACATTGCCCCTATATATACCATATTATTGGCAAAACAACTATATAAAAAGCTTGTAAAACAAAGATACAATCAAATAAAAAACATGTAAAAAAAATATACAATAATCTTTATAATCAAACAAAATCCATATCAAACCTATTTGTTTTCTATATATAACAATTTAAGTTTTACAATTTACAATATAATATTCTTTACAAAAAAAGTACATCAACTCACACATTTCATTATACACCATCTTGAACAAGCTTCAACAAAACCATCTCATTTTTGCCACGTTTTCGAATAAAATGATATTGCATTCGTTGTTCTTAGTCTTCTAGGTACACTTTGCTAAGCAAACATTCTCTATTACTGCATTTGTTGTTTATAGTTCATTTAACTAACTTTTAGAGTTTTTGAAGATTTCATACCTGAGAGAGAACAACATTTTAGCTTCACATTATAAATCTACGAAGAAAATGAGAAAGTGAGGGTTAGGGGGTACCAATCGATCCATGATGGAAATAATGATTTAAGTATCTTTCTAAAGGATAATGAATAAAATCATGATTTTTTAAAACGTGGTGATAGTATATTGGTTAATAGTAACACAAAGGGGAAATAGTTGCATATAAAATGTTACATCACATTCATGACTTCCAAGCTTAGATGTATGTATAGTTAAGACACACTACAAAAAGAGAGAACTTGAATAGTGTTGGATGGTCAGAAGAAGGTATGATATATCAATTGGTTGATTGGAGCGCACAAAAAGAATTTGATATGAGATATTCATATCAAGGTTGTTAAGATCGGGATCTTATATTAGATCGTAATCTTAAGATCAAATCGGATCGTAAGATCCTACCATAAGCATTTTAAAACATAAAATATATATATCTATCCATTAGTTAACAAGAAACACTTTAAAACATAAAAATAATACATTTCTAATACATTATTAAACGATAAACAATTCGGGTATTCTACGTAGTTAGTCCAAAAAATATATGAATTATATATATATATATATATATATATATATATATATATATATATATATATATATATATATATATATATATATATATTAACGATCTTATGATCTTACTATCCAATCCTACGATCATACCGAAAAACGATCCAAGTAAGATCGGGATCGATTTACCTAGGTGAGATCGTAAGATCGTACGTACGATCAGGATCACGATTTTAACAACCATGGTTCGTATTTCTTTTCAAAGAACCTAGAACTGTTTTATTAGGTTGGACTACTAATGTTATATATATATATATATATATATATATATATATATATATATATATATATATATATATATATATATATATATATATATATATATATATATATATATTAGGGTCGATCTTGATGAGGTGTGGAGTATGCAACTACAAAGGCTCTTTGTCGTCAAAATGGTCTGAAATTTGTATCTATTACAAAAATTTTCATCAATAAATTTGTCGTTAATCTGTTGCTAACCTGTCACTATTCCATTGGAATAAGATGGCTTTTGTCATGCTTCCGTCGCTAATTAACTTAGCTTATTATTGGTAAATGAATAGTTTTATGTTTTTACTCTTACTCACTAATATAATTAGAAATAGTATTGTACAAGGTGTTGAATCTTATCGTAATATTAATGAATTATATATATATATATATATATATATATATATATATATATATATATATATATATATATATATATATATATATATATATATTTAGGGGTTTATTTTTTATTCTTCGTATATGTCCTTCAAAATCAACGGACCAACTTTGGTTTGTATGTATGTGTGTGCCCGTGTACAGGCATGTATGTTTGTGTGTGTGTGTGTGTGGAAAAATGTGATGATTGGATTTGGATTATTGGATAATTGGATTTGGATCCAATCAGTGTTCACTCATCACATTGCTCAATCATTCCTTCTGTCGACTTCGTTGCTTCCAGCTTCTTGCTGCTTCCATCGTTGTTTCCTTGAATCCTTCTCATCTTTTGTTGGCTTGAGTAGAAAAAAAAATTGAATCCTAGTTGCATTCCTCAATTCGACTCCAAGCAAAAATCAAAGCCCTAGCCTAAGAATGAATCAAGTAAGTATTATTGATTTTTTTGAAATTTACCAATTTGTTTAGGTTTTTCGAAATTCCTATGTTTGATAATTGACTTGGTCTAATTGTTATGTTTTTATAGAAATTATTGTTTGATTTGGTGTAATTTCTATGTTTCTATTGAAGTTATTGGATGATTTTGTGAAATGAGTAGTTATTTAGCTTAATATTGAATTGTAGGTTACCCTTAGTGGTTTTTTTTACCAAAAGAAAAAGATCTAATCCTAATGAAATTGGTGAAGGATGTTTCCAAACACCAATCTCCATTCACTCAATCCATTCGGTTTCTAATTCCAATGCAACTCCACAAACACCAATCACCAATCAATCAATCCCTTCATGTTCTAATGCAACTACACAAAAAACATGCTCTAATGAACTTAATGATAATGTTGATTTGAAAGATCTTCCAAAGGATCCGACAGATAGGCTAAAGCTTACAAATTACAAATCAAATGTAATAGATGATGTAAGAAGAGCATATTTGCTTCAAGGACCTTGTCAAATAAGGTTACATAAGTTTCCAAAAAAGAAAATGGGTGATAGATTAAGAAGATTCGTTCCTTCATGGTTTGATGGTTTTGATTGCTTGGAATATAGTGTGAAAAAGAATAGAGGCTATTATTTGTGTTGTTATGTGTGTGGAGATCTCATGAATCAAAAAGGAAAGAGAGATGCATTTCTTTTCCAAGGTTTTGATACATGGAATAAAAAAAGATGCATTTCGGATTCATGTGGATGGTGTTGATAGTTTTCACAACAAAGCATGAGAAAGGTGTGAATTTTTAAGGAGATAAATATAAGTTGTTAATGTAGTCTTGAGAAGGCAAACTAAAGCGGATGTCTTTTTTTTTTTGTTAAACACACAATATTGATACTTTGGATATGGAAGAGTTATATGTTGGTGTGAGAAACCGTAAGACTACAAAGACTAATAGATTTTATTTTGAGGTTGAAATATTCAACACGGTAGTGGATATGCAACTTACATAATATCAGGAATGATTTAATGAAACAACCACCCAATTACTATAATACATGGGGTGCTTTGAGCCATTGTGATTCATTTACACAATTTAACAAATTAAAGTTGTTGGAGTTGGCTAAGTTATTGTATGGCTTTTGATGATGCATATATGATAGACCTTAAAGGACAACTTAAGATATTTTGTTACTCTTGCATCAAAAATGAGCGCTTCACTAGTTTGAAAGGAATTTTCGATATTTCTCGTTTGATGGTTAATATAGGGAAACATTGTTCTTATCTTTGGTTTATAAGCTTTCAAATTTGGCTTTGATATTACCCGTAGCGACTGCAAGTGTAGAAAAATGTTTTTCGAAGATAAATCTCTCGAAGACCGGCTTACGCAACAAAATTGGCGATGGGTATTTAAACGACACGTTACGTTGCCATGTTGAGACCAAAGCACATGCTAAAGTTGAGAATGAAAAAGTAATTGAACGGTTTCAAAAGATGTCTATACGAAGCGGGCAATTTTAAAGAGTAATAGACCGTTGTTATACTTTTAACTTTTTATATAATGGGTCGTTTTTTTTGTATTAGACGTAATAAATGATTTTTCATTTTTATATTATGTTTAACCCGAAAAAAAAAATCGGAAACACCTATTATTAATTCATACATACACCCCTGAGGACGACAGATATGAACACATAATGTCATATTATGTTTTAAATGGAACATGCATTCTTTCATGGAAATCAGTTAGAAACCCATCGTTTATGTTCCCACTAGGAATTAATGATACATCCCCGGCATATTCTTGTTATTAGTACTATAAGATGTTCTTAGATTAGGTATAAATGGAACTCAAGAAAGCATATGCTCGTAAGTATATGTCCTACCTTTGCATCTTTATGTAAGCTTATCCCCTTACAATGGTGCATGAGTTTCAAAGCATTAGATTCTTCAAGAGAAACTAGTAAAAGATAGTGACTTTTGTTGCGTCATATATTCCCTTAAACGGTCAAAGAGAGAAAAAAAAACCGGTGAACTTTGTAACCAATATATGATGACTTGTAGATATTGTTAGGCACCAACTCTTACGAAAACAAAGATATAATCATGAGAAAATAAATAATTTTTGTTCTCTTTTACCGTATCGTCGCATCAGTTGTAAGAAAAATATTAAAATCTTAAGAAGAGATTTGGTGCAATTTAGTGCACGACTTCCGGACCTTCTTACTTTTGGATAACCTACATGGCAATTCTCCACTGAGAGACCCACTATTTGTTGGATTAGCATCTCATTAAATATAATAATAATTAGATTTGAAACTCATGTATTAGTTTATTTAAAAGAAAATTCAAATATACAATTCTAAACATTTGAGAAAATTGAATTTATAAGAAAAGTGAGAAACAATATTGAATTATTAAAACTAAAATGTTTTTTTCTCTTTTAAATTTAAACAAATAAACAAAAGTAACTAATGAGGTTTTAATTTAATAATTTTGAAATCAAAATAAAAGTCTATCAATAGAATTGATATGCACTTATTATTAAATTTAAATATTATATCAAATTTTAGAAAAATGAAAAATCATAAAATGATATGTAGAATAAAAATTAAATTTGAAATAACCACAAAATAACATGTGGTAAAATGAATGATAATATGGCATGTGACAAAAAATATTTTTATTTATTATAGTAAACTAGACAAATTCTCTCGCGTTATATTGTTAACTAGGTTATAACTCGTGGTATCACGGATAAGAAAGGAAAAAAAATTAATTAAGTTATAAGGTAATTATTAAGTAATGATAACTTTTTTTTAAATAATTTATAAATATAGATGCTTTACCGGTAAATTCATATTATATAATGATTGATTGAAACTATGAAAGTAAATTAATATAATATCTCTTATACAATTTGTATTTGTATATATCTTAGAAAGTTATGATTGTGTACAATGCATTACAAATTTGAATATATATATTATATGTAAATGACATTGTTATATGACATATAAAAACTATTATAATATAAGAAAAATAAACAAACACAAAAAAATTATGAATTAAAATGGTGAATTGACGGTAATTTAATTAATAAAATAATTGATATAAATAATAAAATTATACAATGTTTCTATAAAATTTTTAAAACTTCTTTATACACAATATCCAACTTCAAGATTGATAAAAATCCTTATACCTGTTAATAATTAAAGTGATCCAAATAGGCAATGACCATCACAAGTTAATAAAAAAATAATAAAGTAAATTTAAAAATAAGATCAATAATATTAGAGTAATTGTTAGAGACGATTCGTATCTAACTCAAATAATTGGGAAATTGAATAATAATAAAAGGGAAATATGCGAAAAAGTCCCAATATTTTAGGTCAGTTTACAATTTAGTCCCAAATTAAATTTTGTTTACAAAAATGACAGATTACCGGCTAAAACTTCGGATTAACCCTTCGTGGCCGGTTTCACAGATTTAGCCGGTATCTCGTCTTTTTTCGTTAATAAATCAAAAATTTAGGGCTTTTTCATTAATTAATCAAAATTTTAGGGCTTTTTCATTAATTAATCAAAATTTTAGGGCTTTTTCATTATTTATTACCAATAAACCAAAATATTTGGACTTTTCTGAAGATTACCTTTAAACTAATATATATTATATGATCTAATTTAATATGTACTATTCCATGTCTTTTCTCTTATGCTCTTCTAAGCTCACTGTGTGTTTTTTATCGGTGTCGTCAAACCCAACAACAAAAATATTACTCACAAGCCTCGTTAACTCCATCAATTTTCCAAAATTATCCATTTACAACTCTATGATCATCTTTCAATCTCCAAATAAAGAACGGAGAAAATCCTTATTGATTACGTGGATGCCCATATTACCTAACCATGACTTCAACTGTGGTTCCAACACTTGGATGTTCCTATTACCTAACCATGACTTGAATCCTATTTCGAACCCATACACTAGTCGCATTGTCCATAGTGTTGTTCACAACAAAATACGAATCCCACATGGTTTAACCACTGATACCTTGGCTCAAGTCTTACATGATCCTTGTTTCCTTACATTAGGGCTTGAAAACCATGAAGAATGAACCATTAATCTTAAAAAACTCAACATATGTAAAAAAATCAACTCGATATGATGTATTGAAAACCATGAAGAATGTTAACTCTAATTGTAAAAAAATGTCAACAAACTATCCATCATAAACTATTAAAATATTAATTTGGTATACCTACGAGCTACGGTTCCAACACTCGGATGTTCCTATTACCTAACCATGACTCGAACCTTATTTTGAACCCATACACTAACGATATTGTCCATAGTTTTGTTAACAACAAAATACAAATCCCACATGGTTTAACCACTGATACCTTGGCTCAAGTCTTACTTGACCCTTGTTTCCTTACAATAGGTGTAACATCCCGACTCCCAGGTATAATATTTAATTAAGTTATATTCTTGTTGTCTGATCAACTTGACGAGTTGGAGGCCCCAACTCGCCGAGTAGAGAGTGTTAATGGTCGCGTAATTTCTAGAGTCTACTCGACGAGTTGGAGGATCCCAACTCGACGAGTAGGAGCTGAGTGTGAAAACCCTAATTTTCAGGGTTTGTGTCTTGCCAAAAACTAATGCATTCTGGAAGCCCCAAATAAACTAAAACGTAATAATGACAATTATTGTAATATTACAATAATTGTCATTATTACGTTTTAGTCTATTTGGGGCTTCTAAAATGCTTTACTTTTTGACAAAAAAAAACCAATAAATGATGAACCATGTGGGATTTATCTTATGTCGGGGCTTCTATAGTGTTGTAAGGAAACAAGGGCCAAGTAAGACTTGAGCCAATGTATCAGTGGTTGAACATGTGAGATTCGTCTTCTATTGTTAACAACACTATGGACAACGCCATTAGTGTATGGGTTCAAGTTATGGTTAGGTAATAGGAACATCCAAGTGTTGGAACCACGGTTTAAGTCATGGTTAGGTAATAGGGACATCCACGTAATCAACAAGGATTTTCTCCGTTCTTTATTTGGAGATTGAAAGATGATCATAGAGTTGTAAATGGATAATTTTGGAAAATCGATGGAGTTAACAAGACTTGTGAGTGAGATTTTTGTTGTTGGGTTTGACGACACCGATAAAAACACACAATGAGCCTAGAAGAGCATAAGAAAGAAGACATGGAATAGTACATATTAAATTAGATCATATAATATCTATTAGTTTAAAGGTAATCTTCAGAAAAGTCCAAATATTTTGGTTTATTGGTAATAAATAATGAAAAAGCCCTAAAATTTTGATTAATTAATGAAAAAGCCCCAAAATTTTGATTAATTAACGAAAAAAGACGAGATACCGACTAAATCAGTGAAACCGGTCACGAAGGGTTAATCCGAAGTTTTAGTCGGTAATCTGTCCTTTTTTGTAAACAAAATTTAATTTGGGACTAAATCGTAAACTGACCTAAAATATTCGGACTTCTTCGCAGATTTCCCATAATAAAATAGTAAATAAATGATATTTCAAAATCATAGTGGGTAATCGATTATCTTGAAACAATTTACAATTTACATATTTATGTTATTTATCTTTAATAAATAACATTTAATATGTTTTGATGATATTTAGGACATTTAAAAAAATTAATTAAAATGGTCACATGTATAATGATATATAAACTAGATTGACTTATAGAATTGTTGACCATAATATATAAAATTATTATAAAATGGTATTTTAAAATTTAAATGACTTTTTAAATTATAGTGAAACACGTACAGTATTACTAATCGTATGCTAATAACCCTTTCGAGACACGTACGGTAGCACAAAAACTACCCCATTTCTTGCACTAACCCTATACCCCCAAATGTGTATGCAGAGATCGCATACCAGAAACCTTAAGGCAAACTCACTTCTCCGGCACACATCATACTATCGTTTGTTCCAAACAAATTAGATTAAACACCTTTTGCTGTTGTCGATTGCAAATTAGGACCAAGGCTGTGAAATTGGAAGTGTTAATCCAAATACAATGCTAAGATTCAACATATCCCTCAATCTATTGTTCACATTTCTTCATTATTGTAAGAAAATATAAATATTTACATATAATCACTTTCCTGTTGAATATGCAAGAATAATCTCTTTGAAGATGATAGCTAAAAGACGTTATTTAGATGAAGACCGGTGTATTTGCAATGATCAGGTACTCTGAAATTTTTCACCAAATATAACTCTGCAGTTTTGAAAATCAAAAATACTATAAATTAGGAGATTATTCTTCATCGATGATATTCAAAATTAAAAAGAAATTTATTTTAATGATTTACTTTCATATTTTGTGCATACAATCTCATTTTACAATGAATTTTTTTTTTTTAATTCAACTTCAACTACAAATAAATAACAAAATTGAAGATTAAAATGAAATAAAAAAGAGAATAAGGATAAAAAATAGTAAGAAAAGTTAAATCCAATTATTCACTTGTAAGCAAAAGCAAAAGGAAGTCATACAGATTGTATTGTCTATGCGTCCATTGAGAGTTGCACACATAGTTGAATCCAACACAAATGGATGCACATGTTTTGTATTTTGAGTTGGGGTTTTGGAAGCTAATATGGTCTTTTTTTCTAATTAAAAAAAATCATTGTTGAATTTTGTGGTCTCTGGTAAGATCTACTCAGAGACAATTCACCAAAAAGAAAAGAAAATTATGTTTTAATGCAATGTTGGAATGAAAAGTAGGATTCATATCTGGTGAAAGTGACATTTTGGTTTAACCTTTTTAAGTTAATTCCCAAACTGCCCTTCAACTATTTTTCCCTTAATAATTCAGATTTAAATTTGGTCATCCTGCTCTTTTTTATTTATGATAAACGTGATGTTTTTTGTTGGATCATATGATTATACTTCTAATCTAAAACAACTTCTCCATATTAATTTTTTTTCATAAGAATTTCATTAAAATGAAATATATATGTTATGTTTACTTTCCCATGTAAATATTCGTTTTTATCAAATGTTTGTAGGAACTGTTTGGTGTGTTAATACATGAGAGTGTAAATGATCATTCAAGTTGATAAAGTAGAAAAAGGCAATTGCCTAGTTGTAGTAATACATGTAAGTCTCTTCTTCCCAGTTGTAGTAATATAGTTGTAGCATACAACAACTTACTTACAACTATTTGCGTACTATAACATCGTAGTTCCATACTTCAATATTACAAATATCTGTTTTACTATTTTTTTTTTTCATTTAAGGCGTTGGTTTAGTTAAGAAATCATTTTATTAAGTATATGACTATAATAGGAAATGATTTTATAAAGAATATGGCTCTAATAGGAAAAACTGAAAATGAAATAATAAAAAGTACTAAAAATTTATATATGACGTCCGTAAGAAATAAGTAGAAATACCAAAACATGAAAAGTTTAGTAGGGGTAATATGGGCTTTTTTAATTTAAAAATGCTAAATTTGTATTAAATGTAATTATAATAACAAAACTACATTACATTTTGGCCCGTTGAGTAAACAAATGGAAAAAATAAAAAACAAATAGTATTTTAGTTGTATTGAATGTTGGAGTTTTGGTAACAACAATGAAAGGACCAAATTGCCCTATTTGTCCTTTGTTCTTTTAATTGTACCAAACCATCCACTATTAGAGTAAAATAATAATTAATACCTAAATGATCCCTTTAAGTTGGGATGAATAACAGTTACATGAAGAAAAATTAAAGAACTAAAAGTAGGTTGCTATATTACGTGCTAAGTAAATTGTTAACAATTATTGAGTACATATATATAGACACGCAGTAACATATATAAAGTTTAACAAATCAATATAATTTGACACACACTAACACATGAAAAGAAAAAAAACATACAACAGTAAGCTAAGGGACATAAGTGGTATTAGTTGTAGAATGCTATTACATGCTAGTTTCATTGTTGTACTGGTTATTAAGTGAAAAAATAGCATAAATTTTCCTTATAGCATAAATATTGTATCTTTTTTTTTTGCTCACTATCATTGAATGCTTAGGCAGGACCACGGTTTGTGACATTCTGATGTCCGTACTGTTTCTTTACACACACGTGAAAACATCTAAGAAACGAAGGAATCTACATGAAATCGATGAGAGTTTTCTCTGTTATTGTTGCATTATTACTTCCGAAGGCAAAAAAGAAAAAATATATATTTACTTCACGTACTCATTTTTTCACTTATTAGGTAAAAAAATTATTTAGTTTAATTTACATCATTTTGTTATTTTCATTGATGGAAGTTTTGCAGGTAAGAATTGGGTTGTAGAAGACACCCATAATAATAAAATAAAAAAAAGTTTAAAAAATTCTAAGAATCAGTACAGGGAATGATCAATATATATCTATACGTAGATGCTAATAGACTTGGAAGTGGAACTCAATGATTAGGTTTCCGAAAAGTATTAGTAGGTTGTTAACAAATATTAGGTTGTTTAAAAAAAGGGACAGAATCGGAAGTGTAAATGATCATAAACTGACATTATACCATTTGTTTACCACATAAATAATCAAAGGAAGGTATCAGAAACAGAAGGAGAAGAAGAAAAAAAATATATATTGTACATCACATAAACTGACATCAGTGAACAAATTTTTGTTTTATACTAACCCGATGGATTCAAATGTGTGAATGCAGATGGTAGTTTGTAGAGATGGAGAAGACGTATCGATTAATAGCTCTGAAAATGTCAATAAAGAATAATTTAGGGGATCAATTGCATTCCTATTATGTTGGAGTTATTTTTGGTAAAAGATAATGTGATTGAATTATCAATAGTTGATATCATATCTTTATACTTATTTTATGTACAAAATTCAAACGTAAATATAATGCTTTCAATGATAGAATGTTAGACTATTAAAACTAATTTGCTAATTAATAGGAGATGAAGATGTCGATGTTTGGCTGCAAGAAATGGGCGGGAAAAGCAGGCAGAACATAGGTTTGGAAGTGACACGTGGCAAGAAGGTGGAGTAAAACGGTGACATGTGGCGTTTAAGGGAGGTTTTTATTAAGCACTGAAATGACACGAAAGCTTGAAAGCCAAGTCAACCCTAGTTACATCTATATCATATATGAAGGTAATATTTGGTGCTGCCATTTATCTACAATAAAGGAGAAAAAATAAAAATTAATTAAATAAAAGACAAGATAAGCACATATGTATTTTATGACAGCTAATTTTTCTGCTATCATAAAAAAGAATTAGAATAATAAAACTAAATTTTGTGTGTGACTTCATACTTCGGTGTCAATAAGAAATTTAGACTACAACAAATTGTTGTAAGATATTGAAACTGACTTTGCATATGAAAAGTAGTCAAAGTGTCATTATTTACTTGCATAAAGAATTCCAAATTGCAAATTGTTAAAAGAAGTATACTTTTAAACTATATAAGACAAAAGAAAGCATTATTGCCAAAATTCTTTAACACTATTTCTTTTGGTTATTTTCAGACTTCCTTTTTTTGGGATTTTGATGTTTCTCCAAAATTGCTAAATTACAAATAAAGGGGCAAAAAAGTCATTGGTGAAAGTCAGATTGAAGAGTTTCATATCATATGTAATCTATATCAATAGTAAATAATGTTTGCGGAAATGAAATTCTAAAAATCTATAAATATGAAAATTCCAGTCAAATTAAGTTTGTTTTCATGAATATTTATTTTCCTACAATTAGTTTGCAGGTTATAAATGAAATAGTCAATAGAGAAAAAAATATCAAAGTGAATAACGAAAAAGTCAATAGAGAAAAATAATATCAAAATATATTCACTGCCTCAACAGATACCTCACTTTTATCTCAATTATTAAGAATGGAGATGGAGATTTGGATAAGAACATATGTATTATATCACAGGTATTTTTTCTGCTATCATAAGTCTTTAATTTATTCAAACATGGTTCTGAATTATAATTATTTAAATATCATGGTGTAGCAAAACAGTCATTTGTAAAAGTCAGATTAAGGAAAAAAAACTGCACCGCGAGTAAAAAATTATACACAATTAATTTATGTTCGACTTTAATGTATAATGCAATATAATATCTTAAAGCTCATTGCAAAGTAGTTTTAAAGTTCATTGCTATGATTGGTAAAACAGTCATATGTTTGTATTAAAAAAGAAAAAAATATATATATATAAGTATAAGCATGAATATGATGCGAATGAAACACACAGAGAGCAACACACATAGACCGACATACTTGTTTCTAGGATGCTATATGAAATTTGTAACAGAATGAGAAGAAGATAGAAATAAACAGAATAAAAGAAAGTATGATTATTTTGTTTTACACTAACCTGATGGATTGAAATGTATGACAGAATATGGTACTTTGCACTTTGCAGAGATGAAGAAGCAGAAAGTCGTCAAAACATATAAAAATATTTAGGGGTTCGGTATTTATAAATGCAATGAATAGGAGAAGAGAATATTCTAATCGTGATTTAATTCCTAATTTGATGGCTATATATTTGGTAAAAGATCAATTAATTCAAAACCATTGCTGATTATATGGAATATGAGGAGATATGAAATTGAAAATTCATAATTTGTTTGAATGCAGGGACAATAACATAACCAAACAGTAGATTTTTAGGATATGATATACATTCTTGAAGTAGGAAATGGGTGGGAAAAGAAGTGAGAATAGAGGCAGAAGAATGGCACGTGGATTGTTGGGGGTTTATGGAGGGGACAAGTGGTATTTAGGGGAGGCAATTATTAGGAATGGAGATATGTTGAAATATATATGTTTAAAATGGTTATGTTATTGACATAATATTTTGAACAATATTATTCATTGACATCAACCCACATTCCTCATTAATAAAATTAAATATAATTATTTATTTAATATTATTTTTAACAATTGTTATGATTAACTAATTTAAATTTTTTATTTATGCGGTTATTTTCTAATTTCAATAATAATGCTCATTTAAAATACAATTTATTTGTTGTTAACGTTATGTAATTTATAAATTAATGTTATTATCATTTAATTTTTTTTCTTTAGTTTTAAACCACTTATTGTTATTAATAAGTTAAAGAAAACGTTTAAGAAACATTTAATATTTCTATTAAAATGGGAAACATACACAAAATAATAAACTGATAAGATAGACAATTTGCATTTCAAAAGAGACTTGCATGGATAATATGACATATCCATGATTTTTATAATTTGATTTTATGATTTATAATTATGGTTCATTAGTTTTACAACCACTTATTATTATTAATGAGCGAAAGAAAACTTTTAAAAGAGACTTTTGTTATAATTAAAATGTTAAAATATACTAACATATAAACTGATAAGATAGACAATTTGCATTTTAAATAAACTTACATAGATACTATGCATAATATTACATATTCATGATTTTTTTTATTAATTATTACTTTAAAGCAACACAAACATACAAACATATATACAATATTTAATTAAATATTATCGATATCACTTTCCATAAATCGATAACATGAATCTAATCTAATTTACATTAAAGTTTCAACCACAACATACAAGGATTGTCTTAAAAGAACACTTAAAAAAGAAAAATCTAAAAAAATATATTATATAACAAACTTACAAATTAAAAACTTTAACGTAATAACATGGCTCGAAAAATGGTCTAAATCCCTCAAACCAACACAAAACCTTTAAACTTGTTTTCTTTATGAATTTTGTATGTGATTTGTATTTGTGTGTCTACTCAAAGAGAATGACATTTTTTAGTAGACTATACATTAATTACTTATTAAACATATTATATAAGTTATAAAACCTTTCATGATGTGTGATTAATTTCTTTGAATGTGAAAAGGTGTATGGGTTTCAAATGTATAAGGTGCTTGGAAATTTGTGTGGGGGTTTCAAATGCATAAGGTGATAGGAAAAATGCCTCCTTTGTAAGTATAGTATTGTTGTGACATGCCCAGCAGGGAATGGTAGCTTGTAGATGGGTTTCGCCTTAAAAATGAAGGAATTCTCAATTCCAAGGTGATGTCAATGCTTACAGATCCATAAAGGAGTCATGATCCATAAGCTAGAGATGATTTTTACCATCATAAAGCCTTTGTTATAAGAAAATTCAACGATTCATTGCTAAATCAAATAAAGAGACGAACAATTACTCATCTATGAAATAAGAATCATAAACATGAGATAAATGATAACCAAACATTAATCCTTCAAAACTTACAAATATCCAAGGATTTTAGCCCAAGCTAACCAAAATAAAGTAACTAGCTATTCATGACAACAAGATAATGATCATAAAATTGTTTTAACATCAAGGAACTAGAAATTACTAGAAGAATGAGATGATAAAAGCTATACTCTCCAAAATTGCCTCCAGGATACTCCAATGGTGGAAAAAATTGATATATCGGCTACAATACCTAACCCCTAAGGTAAATGAATGGTCAAATGACCAAAGTGCCTTCGGGAAGGCAGTTGCACAGGTGGGTTCATAGGGTTGTGCAGGTGGAGAGGGTGGAGAGCTCACCCTTGCAAAAAGATGTTGAAATACTATTGGCTCATTCTTCCACTACTCCACCCTATTACTTTAGATTCTCTTGGTCCCCTTCATACCTCACCTCATTCAAATATGGATCAATCATCTTCAAGCATCAAAATGGATAGTCCAAGCCCATTTTCAAGAGTCCATGACCATCCAATTCTTCGACACATCGAGCACAATTCTTCCAAAATGAATTCAGAAATCCCAATAGCTCCTCGAAATCCTATAAAGCCCAACAACTCAGCAACAAACTAATCTGCAACCGCAACGAGACTCTAAAAACCTACAAAACACTTTATGCAAAAGAGAAAGCAGTCGATATGATCCAAGATAAAGAATCGATAGAATATGCAATGTAATAAACACAAAAGGATAAAAATGCTAAAATAAACTACATAAAATAAGTAAATAAAAAACTATCACTCTATCTCAACTATACATACATACTATATCTCTACCATACATACTGATGGGTTTTATACACAAGAACTTTCCTATGTGCTCATGCAAACCCTAATACTTGGATCTAGGTTTCTCTATTGTACATGCAATTCACCCAACATTTGAAACCCTAGATCTAGCATACATAAATCAAAATTGACATAAATATCAGATCTCGATGATTACCTCTTTAAGAATGCTTGATCTTTCTTCCTTGTTGAGCTTAGAGTCACAAGTGTAACTCCTCTAATGGATTACAAACACCAAGAAGCAAGAAGGCTATTATGTGAGAGGGATGAGGCTCTATATTCCGGCCCTAGGGTTATCTTGGAAGAAAGTACCGAAATTTGAAGGCTAGGGGTCTTATTTATATTGTTGGCTGCTAGGGTTTCAGTCAAAACCCTAATGGACAGCTTAATTACCAAGAAGCCATGGAACCTTCTGGAATAGGGCTTATGGACGAAATTTTGATGGACTCTCATCATAATTTCGTTCCCCCTTGATCCATTAGGCTTCCTAGCCCAAAATCTAACTATCACACATTTGAAAATTTAAACCCTTTATTTAATTAATCTCTTTTAGCCACCAATTAATTCCTATTTAATTTCTGAGTAATATTAATTAAATAATATGATTTTTCTTTTAATATATTAATCTTATAATATATTAATAAATCATAATATCCTCTCTATCTATAAATTACCTTGTCAAGTTGCATTGGTGAAGGCAACCCAAAAGGACCATGCACAACCGGGTCAAGTACATACCAAATATAGTTACGGACTTAGACACTAATCCAAAACATACATACTCTAAACATACATACATGATCATTTACATGATTATAAATATATAATCATCATCTATATTCATCTAACATCTTATAGGTATTTAGTATAATATTATCACATCTAATCACACTTGCATCTTCTATCTTCCATCTAATATATTACGAGTATTTAACACAAATACCATTAACATCTACCTATACACACATAATCATCTATAAGGTTATAATTCATATAACCATACTCTATTTTCATCTATTAGTCAATAGTTATTAAACATAATACCTTTAACATCTAAGCATGCATACATAATCATTTACAATATTACAACTTATGTAATCACATTTTATCTTTACCTACTATTTTGTGGGTATTTGACACAATACCATTAAAATACAAATATATGTACATAATAACATAAACAATTGATGCATCTAAATCCTTCTTTTTTGCTCAAGGTCTATTTATAGAACATACCAAGATCCCTAGAGCTTGTCTTAGCCTATTAAAATCTCAACTAATCTCCTTACCAGAATGATCACTTAACTTATCACAGTTCTCATATTTTATCATGTACCTTAAATTCTATTTTATCCAATGAATTAAGCATCTCATACTACCTAATTCATTACACTCTAATCTCTACTACTTCAACTCTTCTTCCTCGCTAGCTAGGGTTTGAAACCGTAACTTCCTTCATATAAATGGATTTCACCAAGGAAATCTCATACAAATCTTGTATCAAGCTTCTAAATACTCTCAATAACATCATAGTTGAGTTAGAATCCTAATAACTTAAACAATCTAACCGATCTATAAATTTCACCAATCAAGCTCAAAGCTTAATATAAAGGAAAAATCATTACCTTAAGGGAAAGAGGATGTTAATCCTTGCAATCCTCCATCTCTAGCTCATATTGGTACCTTCTTTGCATCATAATCTCCCCATCTCATCTCTCCATTGAATTTGGGAAAGAATGGATCAAGAATGAGCTCTTAACAAGTTATAACTTATGTTCTAATAGCGAAATAAGATTGTGGTATAATACTCACCACATCGTGGTGCATTCTCTTAGGTTCAATCTCTCTCTGACCGAGTTGTGGTGCCTTTCTCATATAGCATCCTACTATCACCAACACAACATGGAACCCCATAATACCATGCCGCAGGAAAGTATGTTGCCCTCTACTTACGACGAGGCTTTCATCCAAATCACCGATCTGAGGACCAAACCACGACAAGATATTCAATGTGCTACGGTAGCTACATTACAGCATACCATTAGTTGATTCCATTACAACTTTCTTCAATCTTCTAACGTGCATATCTTCTTAGTTCTAAACCCGTTTTCTATGAACTTTATATAAATGTGAATGTTGGGATGAGTTATACCACTCCACTAAGTCACTTATGACAAAATTATTATGGGTCTTCATCTATTAAGTCATGAACTTGGCATAAAAATCATAAAATTCCCATTTGACCCTTTGTAGCCAAAATGCATCATCTCTTGTATTTCTTCTCTTGATCTCACTTAGTTCATCTTATAATTGTGACTTAGACTTATCTCATCTTAATTCATGAGGTTACACCTTCTCAATTTATGAAATTCCTATAAATGTGCAAATTGCCCTTTTGTACAATTATTCACCCAAAGTTAAATCTCTCTCAATTTTGGGTTCTTACAATCTCCCTTCCTTAAAGAGATTTCGTCATTGGAGTGTTTTCTTAACTTCCATAGTCACTCTCTCATGATATGGCTCACTTATATGGTTGTATTCTTCTTTAATTATTAATACCCAAGATAGCAATCTACTTTCTATTTCCTTACATTTTCAATGCAATGGGTAAACTCGCTTCATCAATCTATTCACAATGGATGATAAGGGACATCTACTCCAATATCTACTATTATGTAATGTAACGCCCATACATTAGGGCTAGTCAATTTAAGGTCAATAAGCATCAAAAATGACTTTTTGATGGAAGATTATTTTGAAGAATAATCTTAACTAAGTTGTAGTATATGTTACAAGGGTTCCATACATATAAAGGACGCTGAAATCTGAATTATAATGAAGAAGTTATGACCTGTCGAAGTTTTGCGACAGAACCGACACAACGTTGAATGACATAAAAAGTGAATTTATGATGGAGCGATATTTAGCCTTAGTGATCTAAACAAAAGTTGTAAAGTATAGTCTCATCTACGCGTGGATATAAAGAACGTCGAAAACAGAGTTCGTATGAGGAAGATATGAATTTCTGAAGTTTATAAATAATTAAATTATATATATTTAATTATTATTTCGGATAATATACAATTCCGAGGAGTCACCGATCCAATCCGAAGGGTACGCCCAGCGTACCTAGTTGTACGCCCCGTGTACATGTCGACAACGAGGAATGCCCAACGTCCGAAGGAGTTACGCCCAACATACTTGGATCTTGCATGGTCCGGAGGAGGCCACGATCCACCACCCGAAGCTCGACACGTGGAAGTCTGATCCAAACTACGCCCCGTGTAGTGCCTTGGATGCCCAGCGTACGTGCGAGGTTCAGACCCTATATAAAGGGTGTGAGGGCAGCCGAGTTCTTTGCAAATTTTCTTTCTTTCTCTCTCATTTTTGAATCATTTTGTGTGCAAGAAATACCCCGAAGCCCCGGTATTAACCCTGAGCCCCGAAGCGAGTCCCGAAGCCCCGAAGATCCCGAGAAGTAAAATTCCCGAGCCAAAGCTCTACCCTCGAGAAGCCCAGGTTTTGGAGAAAACATCACAGTTTCGTCGGAAAAGATTATTCCAAGAGACGAGGCGATGTCCGATCATCTTCTGATCAAGTGAGTGTGTAGTTACTTTATTCTAACACATAAATATTAAGTATTTGCTATGAAATATGTATTATGTGTTTATATACTGTTGTTTATATGTCTGAGTGTATAGTCCCTTTCATAAACACGATTTTAATACGAAGTACTCTTCATAAAATATGTGCTATGTGTTATGTGTTTATGTGTAATGGGTTATTTGAAATGAGTATTGATTGAATGTTTTATACATGTTTTATGGTGTGTGTGTGTGTGTGTGTCTATATATATATATATATATATATATATATATATATATATATATATATATATATATAATCTACAAAGATGTTAGGTAGAACATGGGTAGATAGTGGATGTATGATGAAATAAAATGATGAGGTGTCTATCGAGTAAACCTTGGTGACGATGTGACTTCGTGCCTATTGAGTAAACCTTGGAGACTATGCGACTTAGTGCCTATTGAGTAAACCCTGGCAACAATGTGCCTTAGTGCCTATTAAGTAAACCCTGGCAACTATGCGGCTTAGTGCCTATCGAGTAAACCTTGGTGACTATGCGACTTAGTGCCTATTGAGTAAACCCTGACGACTATGCGACTTAGTGCCTATTGAGTAAACCCTTGTGACTATGCGACTTAGTATCTATCGAGTAAACCCTGGCCACTATGTGACATAGTATCTATTGTATAAACCTTGGTGACTATGGAGTTCGCACCTATTGTATAATCCTTGGTGACTATGGAGTTAGCGCCTGTTAAGTGAACCTTGGTGACTATGGAGTTAGCACCTAATAGCTATGGATTTAGTACCTGAGAAATAAACATTGGTAACTATGGATTTAGTACCTGATAGATAAACTTTGGCATCAACAGACTTCGTGCCGATTCCTTAGGTCAATCCTTAGGAATGAATGAATGAATGATAATTGATTCTTAGGGTAAAACCTTAAGAGTAAAGAAGATAATGGGGATGGTTAATTGGGTTGATTGTTTGATAATTGAATATAATAATTATATTATTGTGGGTTGAAAACCATACATGCTCACCAGGCTCCTAAGCCTGACCCACTCAGTTTTCTTTGTATCACATGTATCAATACAAAGATATATTTCACTAAGAGATTAAAGGAGATCAAAATCACTAGTGTAAATGAATGTATGTTCTGTTTATGCTTATGTGTCTGTATCGGAACATGACATCCCGACATTTTGTTATATAATGAAAATACATTTCTTTAAGAAATTATTTGATAAATTCTTATCATATTTTTTTTGGGAAGAAATTCCGCACTCGTTTTCTTTGAAGGATTCTGATTTTTAAAACAAATCATAATCAAATCGGTCTTTTCTGGCCGTGAAATTTGGGATGTCACATGTAATCATATTGCATACTTAAAACTACCTTTTATCTTTTGTCCCATTTTGCACAACCATAAGTATACACTTATTTTTTTTTTCTTTATTTTTCTCACAAGTGTGATTATAAACCAACACAATTTTTAACCATCTATTTTTAAGTAGGTTATAAACCCACTCCACTTTCGTTGTGCTACTTTAACTCCATAGATTATTACACTACCACTTTTTTTAACTTTCTTATACATTCTTGGTGAAGTATCACATCTAATCACTTCACATTCATTCTAAATGTCTCATCTAACCACGACTCTTTTTGCTCATTAATCTCTTAGTGTTGGTACACCAAACGTTTACGTCTATTCTGATACCATTCATGAGACTACACGTCCCATTTCATACCTAGTAAATTTCTTTCCAAATATTGTGTTAACACTTCTCATCTCAACCCACACGTCCCATTTCATACCTAGTAAATTTCTTTCCAAATATTGTGTTAACACTTCTCATCTCAACCCACTCGATCCTCAGGTAACTTTATAATTCCATTAAATCACAATAAGTATCATGTGTTGTAGTGCCCATACACTGCATGCACACTATACTTATATAGTTTAAATCGCATAATTTTATTCATTGATTCACAGGTTTACTATTTTTGTTCTCACATTTTTCATGTAGAGAACTTGGGAATTTAATTTCCTTAACTCCAAGTTGTTCATCGGCCAACTTCTATCACTTTTAGCCTTCTACTTACAAAATTAATGCTTGATACATCAAAGGATGTGTTTTAACATACATTCATATCTCTTACATCAGGAAATCAAAAACTCACGAACACTTCAAACCATATATATATATATATATATATATATATATATATATATATATATATATATATATATATATATATATATATATATATATATATATATATATATATATATATATATATATATATATATATATATATATATATATATATATATATATATATATATATATATATATATATATATCAGTAAATATTGTTTCAATGTATAACCCAATCAGGCCTATTGATCTAAAAATCTGAATATGGACATAATAGTAGTATAAGTTATAAATTGAATAATAAGATTTAGTTAATCATATAATGTTAGCTAATTGATAGTTACCCTAGATATATTCACCTTCTTTTCTTGTTTCTTTTTCATAACTGGCCACCATCATCATCTCACAGATCCTACACAACCATCGATTCACCATCAACCACCCCCACCGCTACCAACTCATCATCATCATCTCACATAAAAATTTAATTTGATTATTACCTAAAATCCAAGATTAGATGTAGTAGTTTTTCACGATATTCTTTAAAGAATGTGTATTTTTTTTAAAGTTTTCTCATGTAATCAACTTAAAAATATATAATTCGAGTATTCACCTACAATGCAAGATTAGATTTTTTTATTTGTTAATTGGAATAAGTTCCCTAAAATCTAATTAGCTTCCTTTTTATCTCTTACTAAAATGTATCATTTACCATTATATAATTGTTTCTTAATAAGCTATTTAATAATATTCAAAGTAGTTACAAATTATGTTCATCTTTATCAAAATCATTGATCTTTTTAATCCTACACACTAGATTTAGTTTTATGTACATTCAGAAGATGTCATTTGAAAATAAACATATATATATATATATATATATATATATATATATATATATATATATATATATATATATATATATATATATATATATATATATATATATATATATATATATATATAGGGTTAGGTTCATGTGAGACGACCTAATTTTGTGAGACCGTGAGACGCATTTTTTAATTTTTTAAAATTTTTTTTAGTTATTTCAAGTTCCGAAAATAATATTAGAAAAAGAATTTTTTGATTTTTCCTTTTATTTTGCATTTTAAAATTATTTTTAGAATATGTATAGTGTAATATTCTATTTAGAATATTTCACGTATTTTTCAAAAAAAAAGATTTTTTTTATTTTTTTTATTGTTTTCTTATTTTTTTAGTTAATTCAAGTTCCGAAAATAATGTTTAAAAAAAGAATTTTTAGATTTTTCCATTTATTTTGCATTTTAAAATTATTTTTTAGAATATATCAGTGTAATATTCTATTTAAAATATTTCACGTATTTTTCAAAAAAAAAAAGATTTTTTTATTTATTTTATTTATTTATTTTTCTATTTTTTTAGTTAATTCAAGCTCCGAAAATAATATTTAAAAAAAGAATTTTAAGATTTTTCCATTTATTTTGCATTTTAAAATTATTTTTAGATTTAGTCTCACGGTCTCACAAAATTAGAATGATCTCAAATAAATCTGAACCTATATATATATATATATATATATATATATATATATATATATATATATATATATATATATATATATATAAAAGGAAGACTACTATATTTTTTGATCTTTTATTAATTATTCACGTGCTTTCTTCATTCATTTGTCCCCTACGCCATACTTCCATCGATTTTTCTTAATTCTTTTAAGGGTTAAGGTCACAATTTGTAACATAAAATTTTGTTTTGTTTTCATTAGGTAACTTAACTTAATTTAAGTTTTAGAAGGTCATTTATCCTAAAACTCGTCCTAAATGGTTGTTATGATCAGTTATACCGAGTTACATCTACATGGCAAATGACATAGCTTATTAGGACTTCGTCGCTTAGGAGGGTATCAGAAAACATTACACGATACTCTCATATCTCAAACAAGTTAATAATTTTGAACATTAAAGCATAAACTTCGCTAAAAAAATTGAAACCCTACATTTTCAGGCATTAAGTGTCATGTTACATCCAGTTTTCGGGATGTTTCTAATTTCAGGATATTGGATCGTAATGAGTAAAGGTTTTGGGCTTCAAATGAATAAATTTTAGGCCTTATTATATGTTGATAATGTTGTTTAAGTGATTTAAGCCCCTGAAAATGTGAATTAGAGCTTAGGGGTAAAATGGGAAAAGTGATATTTTGGACTCGTTGCATGTATTGATGAGCTAAATTCGGTATTTATTAAGTTAAAATTAACTATATATAATTTTGGGGCTGATGTGAACATAAAGATTAGTATAAATGGAATTGGAACGAATAAGTTATGATTGTTTGAAGTTGTAATAGAATAAGTGAAACTCGTCATCACAACGTGGTGAGAAGGTCTCGACAACGTGGTGAACTGTGAAAGCCAAGCCTATAAAATTAGGTTTACATTGTATTTAAAGGCTTTGTTCCAAATTTTAGGTCACTTTTACAGCCCTCATCACATCAAGAGCTCCTTGGGAATAAAACCTAGCCTCCTTTTTCACAACTTTGAGCCTCTCCCTTCTCCTCTCATCCATTTTTGTAGTGTTTTTGTTTGTTTTGGTGTTGCTACTTGTAAGATTGATTATGGGAACTTGATCCTTGAAGAAACCAACCTTCTTTATCCATGTTGGACCTCTATAAGTCTTCAAGCTTAACTTTATGGATCTTGGTTTATATGCTTGTTTTGACCCTTTTGATGGATTTGAGTTGGAGTTTGGATAACTCTAGGGTAAAGGTTGAATCTTTAAGTGTTCTAGACCCATTGTGGTCCTATGATCTAGACTTCACCTTCATTTGAGTATCATGCATGGTCTTTGTGATATTTTTGGTCCCTTTAAGAGGTACGGTTAGAGATCTCAATGTTTTGAGCCTTTGGAATAGATAAAGTTGGAAATTTTATCCATAAAAAGCATTAAAAGAATTCGATATGAGCTTTGAGGCATTTGAATTAGTCATTAAGTGCTTAATTTATTAAGTTGGTTTGGGGAACTCACAACGGCGTAGTGAGTAGTGGGTTATGACGTGATTATAGGTTTGAGTTGTGTCTTTTCTTTCGCCTTGTTGTCGCGAGATGGTCATGAGGTTGGCCACGGTATGGTGGGCTAACCATTGAATTTTGACCAGTTTGACTTTTTGTCAAACTTTAGTAGGATTAAGTACTTGACTATGGACTAGTCTCCGTTAGGCATTACGTCGCTTGGGTTAGCTATTTTGTTGTTGAGGTTGCTATTAAACTTCTTTTGTTTAGTTTAGCTGAGTCTTCTCTCTATATTATGTAAGACACGGGGTGTTATAGTATACTTGTTGTCTTTGGGACTCATGCTTATATTTTTGCTTATTGTATGTTGGGTGGGCCTAATATATGGGCAGGGTCCAATTACTTTAAGTGGGACCCAAAATATGGACGGGGTCTAATTACTTCGGGCGAAACCATCATCTGGATGGTGTCCATTATTTATGGCGTGTCCCTATATTCTGTGATGTATGTGGTATCTTGAGGAACTCACTAAACTTTGTGCTTAATTTTTTAAATTTAAATGATTGCATCTATAACATGAGGTTTTGAATCGCTTCATTATTCAGGTTCGTTGCTTGAATATTAGTTGTCATAACGCCTCGTGCCTTGGGGAAGTTAGAATTAAACCCTTTTTTGATGTGGGTATTATAGATTAGGTAATCCGAGAGTTCGGTGGTGTTTTGGAGCCCAAGGGTATAATCGTAAATTGGAAAGTTTGGCCTTTATGAATTTTGGGTTTTTGGTCAAGAAGTCTTAAGATGAGGATAAGTTGATAGAAGTGTATATCTTCTCGTTACGTTTCTGTGGATATAAATAATGTCGAAAATGGACTTAGAACGAAGGATTTATGGCAGACTAAAATTTAAGTGTCTTGGAGTTTTGGCTAGTATGCAATGCGTAGTGGAGGAATCGATCGCGGATGGCATTTGAGTACGCTGGACATACTTAGGAATACGCAAGGCGTACTACCTTCAGCTTGAAAACCTAATTTTTAGGGTCTTACCCCTATTTAAGCTCGTTATGTTCATGGGGCCTTGCCTCTTATCAGCCTCCATACCTCCTAAACCCAAATCTCAACCCTTATCCACCATCTTTGAATTCTTAAGCTCTTGTGAGGGATCTTGGTGTTCTTGTGCATTTTGACGAAATTGAAGGTTGTTGAAGAATCATCACTAGGAGTAGATGTAACGTCCGTGTTTCTGGGCTTGCTATTTTTAGCAATGTAATAGTCTACGTTAACTTTTGTAACCCAATTTGAAATAATAAGAACGTGTTATTTGAATATTATGTGTTTCGTGCTTAATTGCTTAATTATGTGATATGATTAATTAAGAATAAAATGAGCATCAAAAATTAAGTGTAAAATAAACTTGATATCTTTGAATAATGTTGTAGTAGTTGAAACGAGGTTTTCGAATATATATAGAACGCCCAAATCTGACTTCGTATGAGGAAGTTATGATTTTCTGAAGTTTCGACGTGCAGTATGCAGCCCGAATACTCGATTTGAGATCGAGCGGTTTTTAGCCGAAGCAATCTAAACGGGAATTAAAGATCTCATTGTTAGTAGCGAAACGATGAAAAGTTAGGCGAGAACGGACGTCGGACGAAGAAGTTATGAATTTATAACAAAGTTTTTCTGCCCTGACCTCCTAAAAATAAATAATAAAAATAAAGTCAAAATTAGCCGACAGAGTCTAAACAAAAGTTGTAGAGCGTAGTCTCACCTACACGTGGATATAAAGAATGTCGAAAACAGAGTTCTTATGAGAGAGATATGAATTTTTGAAGTTTATTAAATATTTAATATTTAATTTTAAATTTAAAATTTCGATATTATCCGGAGGGGAGTCACCGGACTCGCCCGAAGTACGCCCAGCGTACCACTCGAGTACTCGGAGTCGTAAGCAATGACGTATAAGGACGATAACGCAAGGGATGACGGCAACCCGAGGCGTACACCCCACGTACCCTAGAGTTACGCCCAGCATAACCCCGAGGCTCAGCCTATAAAAGGGGGGTACGAAGGCAGCTTCATTTCTTTTACAATTTCTTCATTCTCTCTAATCTTTTGCCACGATTTGCGTGCCGTTTGTACCCCGAAGCCCCGGTAATATTCCTGAGCCCCGAAGTAAGATCTGAAGCCCCGACGATCCCGAAGAGCGTTATTCCCGAGCCGAAGCCCTGCCCGCGAGGAGCCCGGTTTTGTGAAGATCTTCTAGATCTACGGAGAAACACATCTTCTGCAAGCCGTAGTGCTGCCCGATCATCTTCTGATCAAGTGATTCTGTAGTTATTTTCATTCCAACGCAATATTATGAAGTATTTTATATAAAATACGTGTTATGTGTATATATTTGGTTGTTATACGTGTGAGTGTATATTCACTCTCTGCTATCTTATAGATCTGATGTATTCTCTATGAAATACGTGTTATGTGTGTGTGCCTCATCTGTTATGTGGAATATGTATTGATTAAAGCATGTTATACCGGTTTTAAACAATGTATAAACATGTATATTTTTATCTACTAATATGTTGGGTAGAACATGGGTAGATAATTGGTGTGTAATAAACAAATGAGAGGCCTCGGTGTTTTTTGGTGTTATTCTAGTCATTCAGCAGAGTATGGATGACGACCACGGACTATTCTAGACTGTCCTGTGGAACACTAGCAGGCTCATTACCTGTAGGTGTTGTGAACGACGTGTTCACCGGTGTACTCTATCCCCCACATGGTTGCCTTTAGGACACTTATTGTTGAGGAAGCCCCTCTGCAGTAATGTCCGTCCCAATGAAAATCCTAAATTAGGTTCTTCATAATAGATGTTATTTTTAGGGACGTAAAGTGAGGATAACGGGAATGGGTAATCGGGTTTATTGTTGATTGTTGAGTTAAATATAATTATTTATTGTGGGTTGAAAACCCTACATGCTCACCAGGCTCCTAAGCCTGACCCACTCAGTTTATTTGTATTACAGGAAGTGGGAACAAATTCCGCATCTCTTTTCAAATTAAAAGGGTTTACTCTGAAAATGTTTAAAAAGCATAAATGAAACCGGTCTTTTCTGGCCGTGATTTTGGGGATGTCACAGTTGATATCAGAGCATTAGTTTAAGCAAACTAGGAATTTGGAGGATTTCTAAACTTAAACTTAGAATGCTAAGTGGAGATTGCGAGATGTGTGTCTGTTAAATTTTAGACACAAGCACTAGTTTATTTTAGGAAAAGTTGTCTAAAATGTTTTTATGTGCTAAATGTTATATGTAGCCATATATGATATTATTTGTTCGGATCTACGGTTTGTTGACAACCGGATCTGAAGGTTTATGTGTTTAGGGTTCTAAGCGTATCTCTACGATATTAGAACTAGCATGTAATAGTTTCGGAGTGATAAGCATGATTTGAATATCTATCGTGAATAAAGATCTAAATTTCACCTTATTCGGTGTATAGATCAAAAATGGTGAGAACAAGAAGCGGAATTGGAAATGCTGATGAAAACAGGAATCAACCGCCTGTAATTTAACAAGTACATGTTGTAGTTGCTGCACCTAAGCCGATAACAATGGCTGGTGTACAAATGATGATTCAAACGATGTTGGATCGTCAGATGGAAAAAACAAGACGCTTGCTTAGGCAAAATCGTGAAGAACCATCAATTCATGTAGAAGAGCCCGAGGAGACTGGAGGGCAGTCTGAAGGAGAAAACTTTAATGGGATCATTGGTCAAGACAACCCACCAATGGTTAGACGCAATAACTAGTATGGAGGAAATGATGGGCATGGGTGTAAGTACAAGGATTTCATGGCATCCAAACCGCCATGTTTATCCGGAAGCCCGACGTCGGTGCAAGTGATGGACTGGATCTCCGAAATGGAGACTATGTTTGAAAGTTGCGAATGCAGCAACCGGCAGAAGACCGCTCTTGCGATCCTTCTGCTAAAATATGGTGTATTGAGTTTGTGGAAGCTATTGGCCGACTCTATGCCCAAGGGAGAAGCAATTAAAATGTATTGGGAAGACTTTGTGGAACAATTAAAACTACAATACGGCTCCGAGCAGGACCTTCTGGAAATCAGTAACGAATTTCAGAATTTGAAGAAAGGGAAATTGAGCGTTACTAAATACGCTGCAAGTTTCACAGAAAAGATGAAGTTTATCCCATATTTGGTACCTACAGAACTCTCTAAGGTCAACAAGTTTGCCCTTGGACTACTAGCGGACTATGGTCCAATGGTTAAGCAAGCAACCACATTGAAAGCTGCCATCTGGGCTGCTAGAAATGTTGAGACCCAGATCAGGGAAAAAGGTCGGAAAGGTCAGAGGTTGGTGAGAAAAGGAAAATCGATGGATTTTCAGGGTCCAGCAAGAAAATTAAATTCTCGAAGTCTAGTTCGAGAGGAAGTGGAGGAAAGGTAGAGGCGAAATGGTGCAACAAGTGCAAGAAAAAGCATCATGGGAAGTGTGACGGGGAAACCACGTGCTTCAAATGTGGAAAGCCAGGGCATTATGCCAACGACTGCACCCTCACCAAGAATGTTTGTTATGGTTGCGGTGAGGAGAGGCACATCTCAAGGGATTATCCGAAAAAGAAGGAAGCAGCAAGACCCAACATTCCGCCAAAGCCAAAGGCGAGAGCATTCCAGATGACACTGGAAGCTGCTAAAGATGAAGTTGATGTCGCTTCAGGTACATTTCTCGTTAACAATTTGCCTGCCCAAATTTTATTTGATTTTGGAGCCAATTACTCCTTTTATATCGCATGAATTTGGTAGAAAACTAGCTTTGCATGTTGTTAGACTAGATAATGCTTTATTAGTCGAAGTTGCTAGTGGAAAGTTTGTACCTGTTAGATATCGTATGAAAAACATCTTAATTGATCTAAATGGGAATAAGTTCCACGAGGAATTATTGCCTATAGAGCTTAATGGTTTCGACATCGTTTTGGGAATGGATTGGTTTAGCGCCAATGATGCTGAAATTTTATGCAAGAAGAAAATAGTGAAAGTCAACCCGCCTGGGAAAGAGTCATTTATGGTGCACGGAGTTAAACGCAGAGTAAAATCTAGAATAATTCCTCTAATGAAAGCCAGAAAATGTTTGACCAAGGGGTGTGCATCATACTTGGCATTCGTGATCGATGCTAAGAAGGAAAAGAAGGTGATGCAAAATATTCCCGTTGTATGTGATTATCCGGAAGTATTTCCCAAAGATCTTCCTGGATTACCGCCTGATCGACAAGTGGAATTCCGTATTGACTTGTTACCCGGAACAATGCCAATTGCAAAAACACCTTATCGATTAGCACCGACGGAGATGAAGGAGCTGATGATGCAACTTCAGGAGTTATTGGATAAAGGTTTCATTAGACCTAGTTCATCACCCTGGGGAGCTCTGGTATTATTCGTGAAGAAGAAAGATGGAAGTATGAGAATGTGCATCGACTATAGAGAGCTGAATAAGGCAACGATAAAGAATAGATATCCGTTGCCAAGGATTGATGATCTGTTCGATCAACTTCAAGGTTCGAGCTATTTCTCGAAGATGAATCTTAGGTCAGGATATCATCATCTGAAAGTAAGAGAGTAGGATATAGAGAAGACTGCATTCAGAACGCGATATGGGCACTACGAGTTTTTGGTTATGTCGTTTGGACTAACCAATGTCCAACAGCATTCATGGATTTAATGAACAAGGTTTGTAATCCATTCCTAGATAAATCTGTGATAGTGTTCATAGATGACATTCTGATTTATTCAAAAAGCCAAGAGGAGCATGGGAGCATGGCAGACACTTGCAAGAAGTTTTGGAAGTCTTGAAAAAGGAGAAGTTGTATGCGAAGTTCTCCAAATGTGATTTTTGGATTCGTGAAGTCCAATTCTTGGGTCACGTGGTCAACCAAGAAGGGATAATGGTTGATCCAGTGAAGATCAAAGTTGTGATGAAGTGGGAACAACCGAAAAGTCCCACAGAGATCCGAAGCTTTTTAGGATTAGCCGGATATTACCGAAGGTTTATCCAAGGTTTTTCTTCGATCGCTAGTCCATTAACAGCTTTGACCCACAAGGGAGCTACTTATGCTTGGAGTGATAAGCATAAAGAAGCGTTCGAGAAGCTAAAGAAGAAACTATGCGAGGCACCGATACTTTCTCTACCCGATGGAGTTGAAGACTTTGCTGTTTATAGCGATGCGTCTGGTGTTGGATTGGGTTGTGTTTTGACCCAAAGAGATAAGGTGATCGCGTATGCATCTCAACAACTGAAAGAGCATGAAAAGAACTACCCGACTCACGATTTGGAGTTGGCAGCGGTAGTTTTTGCTCTGAAAAGATGGAGGCATTACCTCTATGGCACGAAGTGCAAACTTTTCACTGATCATAAGAGCCTCCAATATCTCTTTAATCAGAAAGAATTGAATATGAGGCAACGACGCTGGCTAGAATTACTTAAAGACTACGACTGTGAGATACTTTACCACCCTGGTAAAGCAAATATTGTTGTTGATGCTCTCAGTCGGAAAGTCAATCTTGAAAAGAGAAGGCCAAGAGCATTGAGGATTGAAGTTGTCTTGACTGTTTTGGAAAGTATAAAGAAAGCTCAAAGCGAAGCTTCTGAGAAGAATGACCGAAAGGAGGAACGTTTGGGCAAAACGTTGGTGTTGCGTCTAAACAGTCATGGACTGAAGGTGTTCCAAGATCGGATTTGGATACCTAAGACACGAGCAGTCAGAGATCTTCTGATGGAATAATCTCACAAGACCATGTACTCGATTCATCCCGGTAGCACTAAAATGTATAGGGACCTGAAACCCTACTACTAGTGGCTGACGATGAAGCTTGACATTGCGAAGTATGTGGCGGAGTGTGTGACTTGTGCGAGAGTCAAGACACAACATCAGAAATAGTACGGGAGTTTAGAACCTTTTCCTGTGCTTATGGGCAATTAGGAGGACATCACGATGGATTTTGTCACTAAACTGCCCAGGACAAAGAATGGTCACGACATGATTTGGGTGGTCGTTGATCGATTCACTAAGAGTGCGCATTTCATAGTAGCCAAGGAGAAATGGTCTATGGAGAAGCTTGCGAATTCTTATGTGAAGGAAATTGTGAGACTTCACGGTGTTCCGCTAACAGTTGTGTCAGATTGTGATAGCCGTTTCACCCCAAGGTTTTGGAAAAGTCTACAAGAGGAATTAGGTACCAAGTTGTGTTTAAGTACAACTTACCATCCGTAGACTGATAGTCAGAGCGAACGAACAATACAAACACTTGAAGATATGCTAAGAGCATGTACCTTAGAATTCCAAGGTAACTGGGATGAACATTTACCTTTGGTAGAATTTTCCTACAATAATAGTTTCCACTCGAGCATTAAGATGGCACCTTATCAGGCCTTGTATGGGCAGAAGTGTCGTACGCCATCTTGTTGGCTTGAGGCTGGGGAAAAGCAGTTTATAGGACCCAAGTTGGTTCATCAAACTGCTGAAAAATTGAAAATAATTAGGGAAAGAATGTTAGCAGCTCAGGATCATCAAAAGAGCTATGCTGACAACAAGCGAAGACCGATGACTTTTGAAGTTGGAGATTTGGTTTTGCTTAAAGTCTCGCCATGGAAGGGACTTATAAGATTTGGTAAAAGGGGAAAATTAAGTCCAAGGTTTATTGGATCGTTTAAAGTTCTTCAGAGGATTGGGAACCAAGCTTACAAGCTCAAACTACCAGAAGAACTGAATGGAATTCATAACACTTTTCATGTGTGTTATTTGAGGAAGTTCACGGGAGAAGTTCCTGACATGATTCCACTTTCGGAGTTAAGAATCGATGAGAACAAAAGGTTGATTGAAGAACCAGAGGCAATCGTTGACTGAAAGACTAAGAAGTTGCAACGTAAGATGGTTGAGTTAGTGCTTGTCCGATGGAAACACACGAATGGGCCGAATCTCACCTGGGAGTCGGAGAGTGACATGATGAGTCGCTATCCACATTTGTTTGCTGATGTGTGATTCCGGGGACGGAATCATTCTAAGGTGGGGAGAATTGTAACGTCCGTGTTTCTGAGCTTGCCATTTTTAGCAATGTAAGAGTCTAGGTTAACCTTTGTAACCCAACTTGAAATAATAAGAACGTGCTATTTGAATATTATGTGTTTCGTGCTTAATTGCTTAATTATGTGATATGATTAATTAAGAATAAAATGAGCGTCAAAAATTAATTGTAAACTAAACTTGATATCTTTGAATAATGTTGTAGTAGTTGAAACGAGGTTTCCGAATATATTTAGAACGCCCAAATCTGACTTCGTATGAGGAAGTTATGATTTTCTGAAGTTTCGACGTGGCAGTATGCAACCCGAATACTCGATTTGAGATCGAGCGGTTTTTAGCCGAAGCAATCTAAACAGGAATTGAAGATCTCGTAGTTAGTAGCAAAACGATGAAAAGTTAGGCGAGAACGGATGTCGGACGAAGAAGTTATGAATTTATAACAAAGTTTTTCTGTCCCGACCTCCTAAAAATAAATAATAAAAATAAATTCAAAATTAGCCGACAGAGTCTAAACGAAAGTTGTAGAGCGTAGTCTCACCTACGTGTGGATATAAAGAACGTCGAAAACGGACTTCTTATGAGAGAGATATGAATTTTCGAAGTTTATTAAATATTTAATATTTAATTTTAAATTTAAAATTTCGATATTATCCGGAGGGGAGTCACCGGACTCGCCCGAAGTACGCCCAGCGTACCACTCGAGTACTCGGAGTCGTAAGTGATGACGTATAAGGCCGATGACGCAAGGGATGACGGCAACCCGAGGCGTACGCCCCGCGTACCCTAGAGTTACGCGCAACGTAACCCCGAGGCTCAGCCTATAAAAGGGGGGTACGAAGGCAGCTTCATTTCTTTTACAATTTCTTCATTCTCTCTAATCTTTTGCCTTGATTTGCATGTCGTTTGTACCCCGAAGCCCCGGTAATATTCCTGAGCCCCGAAGTAAGATCCGAAGCCCCGAGGATCCCGAAGAGCGTTATTCCCGAGCCGAAGCCCTTCCCGCGAGGAGCCTGGTGTTGTGAAGATCTTCTAGATATACGGAGAAACACCTCTTCTGCAAGTCGTAGTGCTGCCCGATCATCTTCTGATCAAATGAGTGTGTAGTTATTTTCATTCCAACGCAATATTATGAAGTATTTTGTATAAAATACGTGTTATGTGTATATATTTGGTTGTTATACGTGTGAGTGTATATTCACTCTCTTCTATCTTATTGATCTGATGTATTCTCTATGAAATACGTGTTATGTATGTGTGCCTCATCTATTATGTGGAATATGTATTGATTAAAGCATGCTATACCGGTTTTAAACAATGTATAAAAATGTATATTTTTATCTACTAATATGTTGGGTAAAACATGGGTAGATAATTGGTGTGTAATAAACAGATGAGAGGCCTCGGTGTTTTTTGGTGTTATTCTAGTCATTCAGTAGAGTATGGATGACGACCACGGACTATTCTAGACTGTCCTGTGGAACACTAGCAGGCTCATTACCTGTAGGTGTTGTGAACGACGTGTTCACCGGTGTACTCTATCCCCCACATGGTTGCCTTTAGGACACTTATTGTTGAGGAAGCCCCTCTACAGTAATGTCCGTCCCGATGAAAATCCTAAATTAGGTTCCTTATAATAGATGTTATTTTTAGGGACGTAAAGTGAGGATAACGGGAATGGGTAATCGGGTTTATTGTTGATTGTTGAATTAAATATAATTATTTATTGTGGTTTGAAAACCCTACATGCTCACCAGGCTCCCAAGCCTGACCCACTCAGTTTATTTGTATTACAGGAAGTGGCGCAAGAGCTTAAGATGGATGAATCATCAATTTGTTTTGTTTACAAGTCTGTATATGTATATATATCTGTTGAATGACTTGTAGTGCTATCGTTTATGCTTTATGATCTGTGTCGGAACATGACATCCCGACTTTTGATTATGAAATGAAATCATATTTCTTTACGAAATGTTTTGATAAATATCTATTTTATCATGTTTTGTTTTTGGGAATAAATTCCGCATCTCTTTTAAAATTAAAAGGGTTTATTCTGAAAATGTTTAAAAAGCATAAATGAAACCGGTCTTTTCTGGCCGTGATTTTGAGGATGTCACAGTAGAGCTTTGAGTTCCAGAAGTTACACCTCTTTTGCAACCTACTGAAGGTAAAAAGCTCTTATCCTGACATCTTTTTGGGGTAGATTTAGTTTGGAGTGGTTTATGGCACATTTTGGTCTCTTTGGTTTGTCTTTATGAGAATGAGATTGCTCCAGGAGCTTGGTCACTAGATTTGGACGTTTTAGATGTCCCAAATGCATAATAATGTAATATTGATTATTGATATCTACCCATGCATGTGTATTAGCTCCTTGTTGAAGTTTTAAACTTAGAGCATAGACTTAGGACCCATTAATCCATGAAAAAAAATCAAATTTAACGACTTTATGGACTTAGACATGACTTGGAACCAGTTATGAGCATTGGACATTTCGGCGTAAAGTTTTAAGACCTTTCTTGATTGAATAAGAGATGGCAGCGTATGTGGGGCGTACCTCCTAGTATGCAGCACGTACTGGGTCAACACCCCTGTGGGTTGGTCAAGGTCTAAAGTATGTTGGCGTACCAACTAAGTACATAGGGAGTACTCAGTCTGTTTGGGTTTCCTTGACTTGTTGACTCTTTGTCCTTTGACCATTGACCAGAAGTTTGGCCGGGGTTTACCAATGGATATTTTGATCCTTTTAGGAAATTAGGCTTTCTTGGATTAGGCTCGTGATGGGTTTTAGGCCCAATTTGGATATTGGGCCATATTGGGCTTTTGTTGCTACTGGTTTAGGCTTCGGATTTTGGGCCAAATGAGGAAAGGGTAAAATGGACTTTTACCCTGAGTATTGGGCAGTCGGAATAGGTTTCCAACTATGGGTTGAGGACCAATCATTTATTTGGTGTTATTTGATGTTGTTAGCGTGGGGATTTTCTGGATCGGTAGTTCAAGCTTTTTTCTGTGATATTTAGTAGCTTTAGGTGAGTCTCCTCACTATACTATGGGTCGAAGGCACCAATTTTGACCCATTGGATTATGTTTTATAAGAAGACTATGGGGTGGTCCTTGGTATTTGTATGAAAGACCTGGAGGTGGCTCCTAACAAATTATATGCAAGACCAGGAATCGAACCCTGGAAGATAAGTAGATAGTTGTATATATTTATAGTATGCTACTTGTCTTTGTGATACTTGCATAGAAGACCAGGATGTGGCTCTTTGCACTTATCTGTAGACCCAGGTTATTAGCCCACAGCAAGGTAAGGAAAGACCATGATACGACTCATGGCATAATGGCAAGACTATGGTTAACACATAGCATTCTCTTTTGTATGTATGATATGTGGTATTTTGGGGAACTCACAAAGCTTTGTGCTTACAGTTTATGTTTATGGTTTTAGGTACTTCCATATCAAAAGGGAAGGGCCCGACGTAATCACAACGAATCCACCCATGTTTTCCATAACTTATTGGTCTTTGGGCTTGTATTCTGATAACTGTGCTTTTACATTAATATATCTTTGAATGATTTCTATTACTAAATGATGTTTTATGGTTGAGTGAAAAACAAAATTTTTGCCTTGAAATTTTGGTCCATTACAAGTTGGTATCAGAGCCTTGGTTTGAGGGATTCGGGCACACTCTCCGGTGCGCTTGAACTCAAACTAAGGGTTTGGCAAATTTTTCATAAAATAAATGTTTTATTAAAGGGATTTCTAATAGACGAAGGGGTGTGATGCGTGCAATTAGCCGCGCTCAAGTAAGTGTTTCCTAGAATACCCATACATGTTATATGTTATTTGAATTGCATGCTAGAATAAGGCTAAGGATGTGCTCAGAATTTCATGTTAGGAGAGATGCCTTTTATATGCTTGATTGTTTGAGCTTTCAGAATCGCATGCTAGTATGGTTTCAGATTATTTGGATAGAATGGCTTGATTAATTGTCACACTAGTGAGATTTTCAGTTGCCTAAATGTTGCTTTCTTTGTACTTTGTGGGACTCTTAGTGATGTGGGTTAACTCCTAAGTGCATATGCCAAGTCACATGTTGCATAGGTTAAATAATCTCAGAGTGATGAAATTGACCCTATTGCGCAGCTCTCGTTTGATTCTAACCATTATGGGGATGAATCTTATACTCGAAGGATTATCTAAGCTTTGTTACATGTGATTGTATTCATGAATTATTTAACTAACATTATTGGGAGTTCTTTAGCAGATGAAGGCAGGTGAGGTCGGGAACCTGGGAGAGCCTAGGAAATGCTTTTAGTGGGTTAGTCGCAACGTGTAGCGAGTTTTTGGTATGCTAGTTTTAGAAGGTGATTTAGTGGATTTGGGATAATTCTTGAGGAAAGTATAGAGAGATGTGGAAGGTAGTATTGGGCTCGTACTACTAAAAGCACAGGATCCAAACTCGAACCGAGGAGAGTCACAGAGAGTCTAGGAAGCCGATGGTATGAGGATTCATGATTATGTTCTAATCAGATGTATGATTATTTTTAAGAATGGTGATGAGCACACAAGAAGGACGTTCAGGTTGAGGTTCAAGCATGGGTGCAGGTACTAAGCCAATTAATGAACGGATGCGGGAGTTTATCTCATCTGAGATCACACATGGTATTTTGGAGTAGACTCTTGTGATCTTTGGTACTGTCAAGGAGGGGATTATAGAGATTTTGGATGAGCGTCTGTGCAAGTTCCATACTGAGGTTTTGGCTATCGTTGGAGCACTCACTCTTTCCTTCTGTGAGTTTCGTGCTTATGGAGCTCCCGAATTCTTTGGGGAAAAGGACGTTGTTTCCAGTAGGATATGGTTAGCGGATATGGCTAACGCTTTCCAGACGAGCTTCTTCCATGAGGGGTCGAATGTCATATTTACTTCCTTTCTTTTGAAAGATGGATACCAAAATTGGTGAGAGGAGTTAGACTTCACCTTAGGATGCGAAGCCCTGTAGACGATGACTTGCGATGAGTTTGAGCTCCGGTTTAGGGCTGATTCTACACCAGCTCTTAAGGTGCAACAGTTGGTGAGGGATTTTTAGGACCTTTGTCAGACTATTGAGATTGTTTCAGAGATCACTACCAAGTTTTGGGAGAGGGATTTATTGGTTCCATAGTATGCATGCGATGAGGAGATAAATAAAGTAAGGTATCATGATATGATGACGGCTGACACCAAGGAGTTTGTAAGTATGTTAGGGTACAAGACCTTGAATGATATAATTGCTAGAGCCCTGGAATGAGAGATCGATTTAGAGCACCTGGGGAAGAGGAAGCCAGAGTAGGTGCAAGCAGTTGAGGGTCCTGCAAAGAGATGCAAGATTTCAGACCATCAGTTGAGGGGCCAGCAGTGTCGGGGTCAATGTAGTACGTGCGGGAAGCAGCATTATGGGGTTTTTCGTTCTAGGGGTATGGGTTGCTACAAGTGTGGCAAGGTTGGTCATGTCAGCAATGATTTTCTTCAGGGGATGAGCCCGTTATGTTTCCACTGTAACCAAGTGGCCCACAAGAAGGCTGATTGTCCAGAGTTGATTAGAGGAGCAGTGAGGGCACCTACTCCAACCACTTTGACGATTACAAATGGACACGCGGGTATTGTGGAGTTTTCTGTGGTGAGGAGCTAAGCATTTCAGTCTCAGGTCGAGGGGATCTGAGTTCCATTTGTTGATGTCAAAGGTGCGTATTTTGTTCCTTTCCTTCATGTTCTTATTAATTATATTTATAATTGTATGTGATGTATGTGATACTATGTGGGGTGTATCAAAGTCTCTGCCGGGGATTATAGTTTTCGTTATGGTGGTCAAGAAATTTTTATCCTGAGAATCTTTATATGCCATTTTGCATACTAAGAGTTGTGTTTAGGGGATGTTGGGTTGGGCCAGATTTGGAATTTCGATGTGGTAGGCATTAGTCATCATTCGATCAAACTTAAGTAAGAAGAGACCAACATTCGATTCAATATTTGATAGCTTCAGTAAGGATTCAAGAAATTCGCCAGATGGACATGTCGCGTTCAAGTGCAGAGTATGTGGGGGTTCCTCATGATTTCAAAGTAATAAGGAATGAGTTTGATCATGGATGTAAGATCGGTGGCTTCAAGTTCATACATCATTTTGTGGTCAGTGGCAGGTTCGCCGAGAATTCCTCCAGGTGCAAATGGGTCGTGGAATCAGTTGAGTACCCGCTTCAACATTTGAGATGTTGATATTCGTCATCTGATAAGTCACCAGGGAGTGTAGTAAGGTCAATGGAAAGTAATTGGGATTGTAGAGATCGTTGAGATTTCAGTAAAATTCAACTAATTTTGGAATGTATGATCGCCATGATTGGCTAGTAATGGAATGCTAGTTCTTGTAAGCTCATATTTTCGATAGTTTGAAATGGTAAGGTTGCGAGATAGACTAGAAATCCATTGAATCTTGAGGATTGGGAGAGCGCAGTCGAATCCAAGTGGGGGAGAATCATTTGGTCTAATGGATTGCACAAGGATGTATATTTATGCTTCATTGTGCATCAGTATTGACGCGTGGCGAGTGTGTGGAAGGATCCAGGTCGAGGGTGGTGTTAGAGCCTCTCTACTTGTTCTTGTCTGATTAAGGATTTGGGGTTTGAAGCATGAACCGAACACCTGATTGGGGTAAAATCAGATGCATGTTTGACTCAGGATGTGAAAGACCCTAACTTTCGTATTTATGAAAGACCCAAACTTTCATACTCGACAATATAGTTACTCCAAAACATGCTACTTGCATATTCATAAAAACAATATTTTACATTGATAAAGACATTACAAACTACTGGATACAAACCGACTATTTTAAAGTGTTATATATTACATAACTTCCTAGGATTCTATAGTTTTATACATATCGGAGTGCAAAATACAATAGTTTCAAACTATTCATAAGCTTCTATAGATACAATAGTTTCAAACTATTCAATAATCTTCTACCAGTATATAGCTATACTGGATGTTTATCTCCTGCAATTTGTTAAACATCGAGAGGGTAAGCGGTGACGCTTAGTGAGTTCAATAATAGATACAATATAACGTTATGCCATATATATATATACTTTAATAGGGCAGAAGCAAAGAGGAACAAGGAACAACAAGGGTATATGTGAATCATGTGACAAACATTCCATATCAATCATTGATTTGATTTAAAGATATACAATCAATGAGACATAACAATTTCCATGCTTGATATTCATCAATAAAGCTTTGGCCCAAACAGCACAGAAGATATACAACTTCGGATTAACATTTCGGTAGATTTCAGGCTTATAGCCCTGTCTAACCTTCTGCCACTACCATAGAATAAAATTCATTCTCTTACGGAGATATGTTCCACATGGCCATATGCTACATACCAATACCAACGTGAATCTAAGTCCTTTCACTGATCACATGGTCAAAGGTATTTCTTTGCTATTAAAAATAGCAAATAAAAATAACCCAGAATAATAACACTGAAAATCACGTAGCACATATAACACATAACATACAATTATTTCTATATATTAAACTCATCGTGAAATAACCGGGGGCTAAATATTAATTTGGGCAGTACTTCGGCTCTAAATATGACTTTCGTCGTTGAAAACCGGGAGTTTTCTTGAAAACCGGGCTCTGCGAAGGTAGAGCTTCGAAACCGAAAAGATAAATTTTTTGGGTTTCTCGGGAGTCTCGGGGCATGTTTCGGGATTTGGAATCAGTACCGGGGCTTCGGGGGAAGTCGGAATAGTAAAAATATCAAAAAAAAAAAAAAGGGTGAAAGTGGAATTTTTCCAAAATTACCCAAAAGGTCTCGCGGCCCCTTGTATTTATAAGGAGGTCCGAAGTCGGCTAAGGAAGGGGAGTCAGCAGCGAGGACACGCGGCATCAGCAGGGCGAGGGTGCGCAGGTGGCTCGCACGTGGGTTGCGCATGCGAGGGGCTCGGTGTCGGCTTCTGATTGGACCAAGGTCTTGTCCGAGACTTCGGACGTGGCACCCCTGCGAGGCTCGCACGCGTTGGATTCTTAGAGGACCGGACTCCGGATGCGAGGGCAGGCGACACGTCTCGCCAGCTGGCTTCGGTGACTCACCAATTTCAGATACGTGGCATCTTTTGAGCGAGGGTGACGTGGCCGAAGCCACCTATGCGAAATTTCTCGGTTTTCGCGCCAAAACTTCAAAACTCCATAACTTTCGCATACGAGCTCCGTTTTTGACGTTCTTTATATGCACGCGTAGCTAAAGTTACGCTCTACAACTTTCGTTTAAACTTTGTCGGCTAATTTTGACTTTAATTTTAATATTATTATTTTTAACAGCTGGGACAGGAAAATCCGTTAAAAATTCATATCTACTTCATCCGACGTCCGTTTTCGTCAGACTTTTTACCGTTGCACTACTAATGACGAGACCTTCAATTCTCGTTGAGGTTGTATCGGCTAAAAATCACTCGATCTAAAATTCGAGTTTTTAGATGTCTACTGCTAAGTTGAAACTTCGAAAAATCATAACTTCCTCATACGAAGTCAGATTTTGGCGTTCTTTTTATCGAATTTCTCGGTTTAAAGAATAATACAAATTCATTTAGATTACTAAGGCTAAAAATTAGTTTATCAAAAACTCACTTTTTACGTCATTCGGTGTCGTGCCGGTTTTTTCGCGGATCTTCGGTTGGTCATAACTTCGTCGTTATAACTCGGATTTTGACGAGGTTTTCGCCTACAAATTTATAACGAGATTTTCTACAACATCAAATAATAAAATTTTACTTATTTAAAATTTCATATTTTCGCTAAATTTCACTATTTGACATTTGATTGGAATCTCACAAGACTTCCAATACTTTCTGAATGATTCTAAGCATAGTTTCACTTCATTTCTAGTAAAAACTATCTGTTAGAACTCGCCATTCAAATTCACTTAATATTTCATAATATTATTTACTTAAAACATGATTTCAAAACGTGTATGTTACAGGATGAGTATGGTTAGAATGGTAGATGATTGGTAAGACCATGGGTGGTGGCCATGGCAATAATGGAATGTTGTAATACTGTGGGGTGGCCGTAGGATTCACTAGATTGGCAGGTAGCATAGGAGTGTTGTAAGACTGCGGGGTGGACGTAGCATTAAGTATATTGGCAAGTAGTATAGGAGTATTGTAAGATTGTGGGGTGGCCATATCATTCACTAGATTGGCAGGTAGTATAGGAGTGTTGTAATACTGCGAGGTGGTTGTAGGGTTCACTAGATTGGCAGGTAGTATAGGAATGTTGTAATAATATGGGGTGGCCGTAGCGTTCACTAGATTGGCAGGTAGTGTGGTAGTGTTGTAAGACTGCAGGTTGACCTATAGCATTCACCGGCTCTCGACTACTTGTGAGAGAATGGCAAATCCATAATTTGTCATCTAGATTCCTTCAAATACGATTGGACCAGGGTAGGTAACGTTGTGAGATTGTGTGAAGGCAATAGCGTTCATGGAATTAAGGAAGGTTGTGGTCCATATATGGCTGGTTGTGATATAAGACTATAGTTGGACAGGTAACATTCACTTTTAGCAATGCATTTAGTGGCATCGGGATTAATGGTTGGTTATGATAAGTTGGATCGTGTGACAACCCCAAATATATTGCCGTTACAAACCCTATTTTCACTAACGGAATGCGTCACTATATGTTATTTTCGGTAATGTTTGGAGTCATAACAAATATCTAGTTATTTATATGTTTTGATATTATCATAAGTAATTATAACTTGTAAATGTTAACCCCGTTTAACTAAATAGAGTTATATTACTTTTCAACCACTTCACCCGGGTAAAAAGTTTTAACCTCGTTAAACTTTAGCATTGGGTAGCCGTGTATCGGGTGCAATACCCGAGACATATATAAACAAATGGACACTACAATTGAACTATTTTACCACACCTTCACCTCTCTCTCACTACTATTTCTCTCTAGACCCGAAATCGACCCCAAATCCGTGAATTTCCGGCTTCCAAACGTAAGGACTCATTCCCTGTCATAGTCTAAACATACTTCACTGTATTTAGAGGCCAAAATCATAGAAAACAAGGACCAAAAAGGAGTTTACGGCCTAAGAAGCCCCTTAGGCCGTAAACACCTAAAAACTTGCCAAAAACCTCATTGTTCCTTCCTTTAAGCTTATGGACTAATTAAGACATATACCTAGGAGAGTTTGGACATTAAAACACAAGGATTTGAAGCTTAAAAAGGAGTTTATGGCCCAAGCTTATGCTTAGGCCGTAAACACCCCAAACTCCCCAAAAACCCTTGTTAAAAGCCCCAAAAACTCATCTAGGGTGTTTGGTAATTTAGTCTTGACACTAGGAAATGTTTAAATGCATTAAACAACATCATTTGAGGAAAAAAAGAGGAGTTTACGGCCAAGGCTAAGCTTGGGTCGTAAACACCCAAATTTTTGTGTCAAACAAGTCCCAAAACTTATCTAAAGCATGTAAGGAATTTAGCTAAGGCCCTTGGATGTGTGTTGTACCATAAAACTTCTCATTTTGAGGCCAAAAGAAGAGTTTATGGCCAAGGATATTCTTGGGCCGTAAACTCCCCAATTTTCATGTCAAAATGTCCCAAAACTCCATCTAAGGCCTTCTAGAATTTACCTAAGGTGAATGAGAGTGTGTTGTACCATTTAAACATCCATTTTGAGGGATTAAATGGAGTTTACGGCCCAAGCACAAGTCTTGGCCGTAAACTCCCCAAAATGTCACAAAATGAGGGTTTAATCCCTCCATATTAGTCCAAGACACATACCATTAAATTAAGAAAGTGAAATAAGGCCTTAAACATGCATTTTGGAAGACCACATGAGTTTACGGCCAAGCCTAGGGGGCTTACGGCCGTAAACTCCCAAGGAGTGGCCTTTGGGCCGTAAACTCCAAGGGATTGAGCTCATGGACCCTCTCATAAATCCTTCTTAGCCTTAAACCACTCCTGGGAACCCCTTCTAGACCTTAAAACCCCGAATTGATGCTAGAATGCCTCAATACTTAAACGGAAAGCATAAAATGATTAATTTCTTATAAAACACATATTTTCATATGAAATTAGGGTCCTAAAAGGTGCACAAGTCATTATTTGGAACAAAACGCTCAACGTATACTTTTACCCGATTTACCCGATTCACCCGATTTACGCGATTTCAGGTGAGTTCATACCCCTTTAATGAACCTTTCAAATGTTTTATATGTTTTAGGGGGGAGATACAAGTTGAATATACATGTTTACGAAAAGTTATACAAGATAATTTTTCATACTACAGAATTAATCACATGTGATTCACTACCTGTAGTTCAAATCACATGTGATTTATCACTATGCCTTATAAATCAATCATTTGTTTTCAAAACTATTTTGGATGAACAAACAAGTTCTAAATGTTTCTTTTGTACAATACTTTTATTTAATGAATCTCTTTATAAAAATGTGACCACACTGATATATTTATATAAGTAAGACTTGAAGGACTTAGGACCGATAGCCTGCCTTATTTCATGTTCTTGTTTGATTGTGGGTTTAGGGTAGTGGTTATCCGTCCGACTGTCGTTGATTTCTTAGTTATATATCTTGTATATTAGTATGGATCACAAGCATTTCTTATTTCATTAGATGCCTAACTCACTATCCTTACTAGAATCACACGCACTAAGTTAACTATAATAGGTATAGTTAAGGTCTCTATCACTCGTTCTAACTACTACTCTACACTACTATAATTCTCCCTATTATAAAAACTAAACACTAATAAGAGAATACAATACGAGTTATACAAAAGACTACTACACTATATTACAAGAGAAAGTACTAATCATGAGAGAATTCATTTACCCACTACGAGATACGCTATCCGCTACACACTACGCCCGAAGTTCTTCCGATAGGAAGACGACACTATATGTATAGATCTATACGGGGCAGACGCTATTACATCCCGACTGATAATTTCAATCCGAGCCGCACAGGTCCAGGGATGCCTTTACTCCACTACACTATGCATGATCGGGAAGGTCATGGGGGTCCGCTACTACTCACTCTATTGGCAACATACAAGAAATACGCTATAACCGTTCTAAAACACTAAATAAAAGGTAAAGTTAATATCCCGAAGTAAATAAGTATCTAATACTAAAGGAAACTGCACCACTATTATTTACTTCAAGGATAACTTACCATACTGCTTTACTTATTGGTGAGTCACTATTATACTTCTACGATAAATGATTTTCAAAGATGGAAATATCATATTTCTTAAAGGTTTTCACTTACTATACATTTCTGGAAAATATAGTATTTTCTGGGTTTTACCACTACTTATGACTATAAACTTCTGCTTTCATACTAATGATTCTAATGCTTTTTATATAAGAACTCACACTAAACTCTTATGAACTCACCAGCTTTGTGCTGATATTATTTTCAAAATAACTTGTATCTTCAGGTCAAAGATAGACAGGTACAACTGCAGCATTTTTGGAGAAGATGGAGCATGCAAGACCCATCTCTTATTTTTGTTTACTTTTGGTGTTTGTCGAACATTACAAAACACACTTGTAAATACACTTACTATGTAAATGAAATGGTTGTATGTTTCTTGTTTTTACTATTATGCAATTGTGATGATACCGTGCACTACGTCATCCACCCCAAAATGTATTCCGCCGTTATCGGTTTTGGGGTGTGACAGATCGGAAGGGTTGTTAGGGCCATAATAGTAAGTTAGCTAGGAAAATTCTTGTCAAATGAGGCCTTTGTTTAGGATTCACGTGGTGCGACTGTGTGAGACTATTAGCCTCAGCACCCAGGTGGAAATATGGTAAATAGGTTATTTTGCAGATAAGTTGGGACCATGGAGGTCTTGAATGCTTTTGGAAAGTAATTGGGGGGCAAAAACATGAACCCGGAGTGGTATTAGTGATTTGGGACTCGTGTATGGAGTCGCTTGTTATTTGGTGAATATGTTAAGCCACTTTCAGCTTGGATTAAATAATCTCATAGTAATTGATTTGACCCAACTAGGCACCTCTCGTTTGAGTCTAACCGTTGTAGGGATGAGTCTCCTACTTGAAGGATTATCTAATCCTTCTGTCGAGTAAAAGTTTTCTACAGCAAAGAACGGACGGTGATTTTCTCCTAGTGGAAGCAACAAGATATTCAGGGGTTGGAGGTGTTATGATCAGCTTAGAATACAAAGTGGAGTTCACCTGCCAGTGATTCAAAGTAGGATATTTGTCAGGGAGTCAGATAGTATCTTAGAATCTTGAATTTCGGACAAGGTGGTAGTGATTATTCCTCAAGGGATTAACTCTAGTGATGTAAGGATTCGTTCGCCTCAAGGAAGTGAGATCCCTGCTAAGGCCTGGTTCGGTCACAGGTCTAGAATGTTGTTGTACGTGTGAGTTGTTCTCTTAGTCCTTTTCAGAGTTGTGGGCGGGTTGTTCAAGTTATTTGGTGTGACTGGTTGGTAGTAAGGAGTGATTTTGAGGACAAAATCTAATTTAAGTGGGGGAGAGTTGTAACACCCTGTTTCCAATCGCTTCATTATTCGGGGCCGTAGCCCGAATATCAATTTTCATAAGGTTTCGGGCCTTAGGGAAGAGACAATTTGACCCTTTTTGGATGTGGATATTATAGACTAGGTGATGCGAGAGTTCGGTGGTGTTTTGGAGCCCAAGGGTATAACCACAATTTGGTAAGTTCGACCTTTATGAATTTCGGGTTTTTGTTCGGGAAGTCTTAAGATGAGGATGAGTTGATAGAAGTGTAGAGCTTATCGTTACCTTTCTGTGGATATAAATAATGTCAAAAATGGACTTAGAACAAAGGAGTTATGGTCGATTGAAATTTAAGTGTTTTAGAGCTTTGGCTAGTACGAGGGGCATACTCATTGAGTATGCAACATGTAGTGGAAGAATGGATCGCAGGTAGCATTTGAGTATGCCAAGCATACTCCTTTCAGCTTGAAACCCTAATTTTTAGGGTCTTGCCCCTATTTAAGCTCATTATGTTCACGGGGCCTTGCCTCTTATCAGCCTCCATACCTCTTAAACCCTAATCTCGACCTTTACCCACCATCTTTGATTTCTTAAGCTCTTGTGAAGGATCTTGGTGTCATCTTGTTCATTTTGAAGAAAGTGAAGGTTGTTGAAGAATCATTACTTGGAGTGGAGCTTGGAGATCCAGAAGGTACACCTCTTTTGCAACCTATTGAAGGTAAAAAGGTCTTATCTTGACATTTCTTTAGGGTAGATCTATTTTGGCGTGGTTTATGGCATATTTTGGTATCTTTGGTTTGTCTTTATGAGAATTAGATTACTCAAGGAGTTTGGTCACTAGATCTGGACGTTTTAGGTGTCCCAAATGCATAAAAAAGTAATCTTGATGTTTGATATCTACCCATGCATGTTTATTAGCTACTTGTTGGAGTTTTAAAGTTAGAGCTTGGATTTGGGACCCATTGAGCTATGAAAAAGCTCAAAGTTAATGACTTCATGGGTTGAGAGATTTGGAACTAGTTCTAAGCATTGGACATTTTGGCTTAAAGGTTTAATACCTTTCTTAATGGAATAAGAGCTAGAAGTATACGTGGGGTGTACCTTCTGGTATGTAGCACTTACTGGGTCAACATGCCCCTTGACTGGTCAATGTACAGGGTACACTGGTGTACCAACTGAGTAAGCAGGACATACTCAGTCTGTTTGGGTTTCCTTAACTTGCTGACTCTTTAACCTTTGACCATTGACCAGAAGTTTGATAAGGGTTGACCAGTGGATATTTTGGGACTTTTAGGAAATTAGGCCGTCTTAGATTAGGCCCATGATGGGTTTTGGGGCCAATTTGGATATTGGGTCATATTGGGCTTTTGTTGCTACTGGTTTGGGCTTCGGATGTTGGGCCAAGTGAGGAAAGGGTAAATTGGACTTTTACCCTAACTATTGGGAAGTCGGACTAGGTTTCCATCTATGGGTTGAGGACCAATTATTTGTGTGGTGTTATTTGATGTTGTTCGCATGTGTATTTTCTGGATCGGCAGTTCGAGCTTTTATCTGTGTTATTTAGCAGCTTGAGGTGAGTCTCCTCACTATACTATGCGTCGAAGGCATGAAAATGATGGCCCATTGGCTTATGTTATATAGAAAGATAGGGGGTGGACCTTGGCATTTGTATAAAAGACCCGGAGGTATGCTAGTTGTGTTTGTGATACTTTCATGGAATAGCAGGAGGTGGCTAATGGCATTTTTCTGTAAGACCGAGGGTATTGGCCCCTGACCAGGCAAGAAAATACCATGATACAACTCTTAGCATAATGATAAGACTATGGTTGGCAAATATTATTGTCTTTTGTATGCGTGGTATGTGGTATTTTAGGGAACTCGCTAAACTTTGTGCTTACAATTTATGTTTATGGTTTCAGGTACTTCCGGATCGAAAGGGAAGGGTCCGGCGTGATCGCAACGCATTCACCCATGTTTTCCGCAACTTATTGGTCTTTGGGATTGTACTCTGATAAATTTTTTTACATTAATATATCTTTGAATGATTGGTATTACTAAATGGTGTTTTATGGTTGATTTTTTATTTTGAATATGATTTCAACATTTAAAACTTTCATTACCAAATTCATAAGAAAGATTTACATAGACATAGCGGGTAAACGAGCAACAAGCTGTGCCGCAACCCCTTTATGAATTAAAAAAATTGCAATGAAAGTTTGGGTCGTTACATCATCGAATCTGCTTTTTTGATTTTGAGATGTTCCGCACTTATGAATTGATTACTCTGATTTATGTTATCTAATAATTGAATATTACATTTTTATGATTTAATGGTATGTTTTGATGGGTTTTACATGAAATAACGTGCATAAATCCTTATAGACTTATGGATACATGCAACTTATTAGATCTAGTCATAAATTTATTGAAGTAACATTCTATTGATCAAAATGAACCCTACAACCCTAGGTAATTTCAAAATACAGATAAGAAAACATACCTCTTGATTGTTGTAATAAACAATCAACCAATCCTTCTTGTAGTTGCTTGGAAACTAGCACCATAAATCTTGTGCCTTTAATGGTTCGTACCCAACCCTAGCAACAAAGAGGCTTAAGAGAGAGGATAGTCAATGATGGAATTTCGTCTATCTCTTGCAAAGGACGAGTGCTCGAAAATGCAAGTCCAAGGGTCATTTATATAGTGTAACTTGGAAACCCTAGATAACCCTAATTTGAATAAAATAATATTAATTCAAATCGGTAATTATATAGCTTCCTGTTTATCTGTAAAGAATATTCCAAATACCCTGGAATACCCTAAAAACCATCCACCGTTTCCAAGGAAGGCTCTAGAACCTCTCTTGTTCAACTATTGACCAATTGCACTTTAACCCTTGTACTTTTAATTAATCCAGTTAATCCCAAAATTAATTCTAATTAATTTTTGATTAATTCTTAATTAAATATTACTCTTTCTAATTAATATATTATTTCCATAAAATATTAATAAATGCATTTATTGTTATTTATTAATCATATAATAAATCAATAAATCATTCTCTCTCTCTCTCTCTCTCTCTCTCTCTCTCTCTCTCAAAGTCATCATGTTCAATTACTAGGTTTGTGGGTAACCCAGAAGGACTTTGATAATAATTCAGTTATATACTAATTCAGTTATTGGCTTAGACACCTTATCCAGTAGTCTCCCACTTAGATAAGTCTATAACTACAATTACTAGTATAACTTCTATATTAAACAGCAAAGAGTTCTTCCATATCAACTACCGAACTCTAAACTAAACAGACATTGGTCTAAAGATAAGTGATCAAATATTCCTCCATTCTACTAGATAACATACACACATGAGACATGGATTAGAATCAATCTTATTGTCCAAGATTTGTTTTCTGATTTCCTAATTTGTGATGATGACATAAGACTTTAAATTAAACACGTCAATCGAGTCATGGCCGGGACCAACACTATAAGTCAACACCAAATCAATGAGGGGACCAAATATATCACTTTTACCATTAGGGCAAAAGGAATGAATAAACTTTGACTCATATGCTTGTATCCTTTACTTATTAAATCATACATAATACTAGGTTTTATAACATCATGTTACTGATGCGTTTTCGCAACACCAATGCACAACCGACTTGTAAATTACAATGATATATCTCCGTATCAAGAATATAATATATTATCGTCTCATAATTACTTGTGATATAATCCATGAAATAATTTTCTAAGTGTGGGTTTATCTAATACTTAAATCTCCATTTCTAAGTACTCATGAATGTTATAGCAATACAATTGTTATGTGTAACCTTCTTAGATAATCTACAATCCAATTCATGAAAGTCTTAATTCACTAATTACTTCCCAAAGTATGAGTGACTGTGGAATTTAGATAATTAAATTATTCATGAGGTAAAACATACAAAACTGAAAACAAGAATAAATAATTGATTAAGACAGTAAAACAAACTCATAAACAATCTTTATTAATTAATCACCAAAGATCAATTACATTTATTTTTGTTTCAAGTTTCAACCTAATCATCTAACTACTAAAACTAATATCATCTCTCAAACCAATGCTCATAGCATATTGACTATGCTTAATTATACTCAAAGCTTTTGTAAGAGGATCTGCAAGATTCTCTTCTGATGAAACTTTCTTCACTATAAGATGACCTTCTTCTACTCTATGTCTGATATAATGATACTTTCTATTGATATGTATTCATTTACCACGATTTCTTAGTTTTTTGGTCAAAGCAATCGCTCCTTCATTATCGCAGAAAAGTTCCACAGGCTCCTGAATGGGTGGAATTACTCCAAGATCTCCGTTAAAGTTTTTTAGCCAAGCCGCTTCCTTTGATGCTTCACTTGCCACTATGTACTCTGATTCTCAAGTAGAATAAGCCACCATGTCATGTTTGAAACTTTTCCAAGTAGCTACTCCACCATTTAATGTGAACACCCAACCAGATTGAGAACAAAAATTGTCTCTATCTGTTTGAAAGCTAGCATCACTATACCCAGTCACTCTCAACGTATCACTACCTCCAAATAATAGAATCATATCATTTATCCTTTGCAAATACATGAGAATGTTCTTTACTACTTTCTAATGAGCTCTGCCAGGATTTCCCAGATAGCGAATGACCATGCTTAAAGCAAATGACATATCAAGGCGAGTACATGTCAAATCTTAAATGAACGATCCTATAGTCGAAGCATAAAGGACTCGACTCATAAAAGCTATCTCTTCATCCATACTGGGGCTTTAAGTCTTACTTAATTTGGCATTGCTCTGAATCGGTAGCTCTCCTTTCTTGGAATTTTCCATTCTAAACCGTTTTAGTACCTTGTCTAAGTATGTACTTTGACTAAGTCCAATTAGCCTTTTCTTTCTATCTCTCAAAATTCTTATCCCGAGAATATAGGTTGCCTCTCCTAGATCCTTCATAGCGAAACACTTTCCAAGCCAATATTTTACTTCTTGCAAGCTTGGAACGTCGTTTCCTATATATAGTATGTCATCAATATACAATACTAGAAATGTTACTATACTCCTACTAGCCATGACATACACACAGGACTCGTCTTCACTCCTATACAAACCAAATTCTTTGACTTTCTCATGGAAGCAAAGATTCCAACTGTGAGATGCTTGTTTCAATCCACAAATAAATTTCTCAAGCTTACATACTCTATTGGGAAACTTTGCATCAATAAAACCCTCTGTCTGACTCATGTAAGCATCTTTAACCAACTTCCCATTAAATAAAGAGGTTTTGACATCCATACGCCAAATTTCATAATCATGAAGGTGGCTATGGCGAGCATTATCCTAATAGATTTTATCTTGGCTACTATTGAGAAGGTTTCATCATAGTCAATCCATGGGGTTTGAGTAAAGCCCTTTGCAACTAGCCGTTCCTTGAATGTGTGTACATTTCCATCCATGTCAGTCTTCTTCATGAAAATCCATTTGCAATTAACTATCACCAAATTCCAAACTTGTTTCTCATACATGGACTTGATCTCGATGTTCGTTGCCTCTTTCCATTTGGCAGCCTTAGGGCCTGCCATCACTTCCTTGTAGTTAGTTGGCTCATCCAAGTTTATCAGTGTTTGATCACTGATAAATGTATCACCATCTGATGTTATATAGAAACCATAGAACGTTGGTGGCATGCTAACTCTACTAGAATGACAAAGAGGTAATGAATTAACAATTGGGTCAATTGAAATTTCTTCCTCTGGTTAAGTGCTAGTGTTTTCTAAGGTTCCTTCATTGGGTGACTCTTGAATCTCTTCAAGTTCAATTATGCTCCTACTGTCCTCTTTATATATGAGCTCTCTCTCGCAAAAGACTCATCTTCGTGCTACAAAGACCACTTTTTGAGTAGGTTTGTAGAACAAGTATCAAAAGGACTTTTGTGGGCAGCCAATGAAAATGCATCTCTCACTTCTGTCTTCTAACTTGTCATGAATATCTCGTCTAACGAAAGATTCACAACCCCAAACTTTGATATGTGCTAACGAAGTAACTCTCCCTGTCCACATCTCGTGAGGTGTTTTGGCAACCTTTTTAGTTGGGAGAAGATTGAGGATATGGTGGTTGTCTTTAAGACATACCCCCAGAAGGAAATGGGAAGAGTGGCTCGAATCATCATGGAATGAACCATGCCAAACAAGGTGAGATTTCTCCTCTTACCTACACCATTAATTTGTGGTGTTCTAGGAGGAATCAATTGTGAAACTATTCCACATTCCTTGAGGTATTTGTGGAACTTGATACTAAGATACTCTCCTCATCTATCTGATCAGAGCATCTTTATCTTCCTGCCTAATTGATTCTCGACTTCATGTTTAAACTCTTTGAACTTTTCAAAGGTTTTTTATTTATGTTTGATCAAGTAGATATGACCATACCTGTTATAATCATCCGTAAATGTTACATAAAATCAATTAGCATCCTTTGTGGTGGATCTGAAGGGTCCATACAGATCTATGTGTATGAGGTCCAACAAACCTTCACCTCTTTCACAAGATACAGTGAAATGTGATTTTGTAATCTTGCCCAAAAGACAAGATTCACACTCATCATTTGGCATTAGGTCAAATGATTCCAAGACTCCATCCTTTTAAATTTGGGCGATGCGTTTCTTGTTAATGTGCCCAAGATGATAATGCCACAAGCATGCCTTGTCTAAGAAACTTAGATGAATCAATGTGAAATACATTATTTCCTAAGCTATCAACACAAGCCACAGTTTCATACACACCATTACAAGGTAAAGTTTCAAACATTAAAGCACCATTTTTATAAACCAAAATCAAACCATTCAAATCATTAAATAAATAACAAAAACCTTGTCTGGACAATGCATGAAATGAAATAATATTTCACATCATTTTTTATGAATAGAAAAAATCAATGAAATCTAAACTAACTTCACCACTAAGAACAAGATGATAAGTGCCAATACTGGTAACATGAGAAGATCACCTATTTCCTATGGTTAGATTCATCCTCCCACGCACCACCTATTCACTTTCTTTTAGTCCCTGCAAATCAGAACAAATGTGAAAAACCACATCCTGTATCAAGGACCCAAGAACAAATAGATTGTCAGTTATTAGTTTGAATAATGTATATACCTAATGATGATGGCTTCACCTTGTCATCCTTGATGTCTTGAAGGTACTTGGGACAACTCCTCTTTTAATGACCCTTGTCATTGCAATAGTAACAAGTGGCCTCTTTGGGGTCACTAACAGTTGTAATGTCTGAGTTTGGCCTTGCCTTTTGGTCATTGCTAAATGACCCAACTTGGGCCACGTTCTTCCAGTTAGATTTGGGAGAATCCTCCCTCTTTTTCTATTTGGCTTTACCAATGGTGATAACAGCAACTTTAGAAGGGGTTGGATTCTTTCTCTTCATTCCTAACTAAGTAGTCTGTAGCAAGTTGTGTAGTTGGGCCAATGTAGTTTCTATGTTGTTCAAATGATAAGCCAATATGAACTGATCATAACAACTGTGCAAGGAGTTCAAGACCATGTCAATGGACAACTCCTAGTCAAAATGTACATTTAACCAAACAAGGTGTTCCATGTATCTTTGCATTCTCTGCACGTAGTTGCACACAGACTCTCCCTCTTTCATCTTGCAAGCCATGAGAGACTTGACCACTTAATATTTCTCTTGATGAGCTCTTTTGTGGTACTTTTCCACATGGTCATTGTTCATCTAATAGGGCCAATAGTCCTCACAGAACCTTTGCAACTCAGGATCCATTATAGCTACCATGATGCAAGCAACTTTTGTTGCATCATCGTAGTGTTTCTTGTAAGAGGCTAGTTATTCTGGAGTAGCTTTGGCATCATCGATTTCAACGATTTTTTTATTCAACGACATATTCTTTTCCCTCGAATTAAAGATCCATATGTTACACATCAAATCATTGTAGTTGGTGCAATTAAAGGTCACCTTGGGCACGATGTAGGAGCAGAAGCATCACCAGGAGTAGACATCTATAGAGAAAAAGAAATAGTTTTAGTTAGATGACAATAATCCTTAATATTTTAACCCATAATAAATAATTAAGGCTATGATCCAAAATAACAATTCATAACTAAGAAGATGGATGTCGTAATCTTATTGCGATTTTATAAAGGTAGGTAAAAGCATTTTACCAATTTCGAGCTATGAAATTCCTAGATCTTTTGAGATTCATTGAATCAGTCAATGACATGTTTAATCTTAGATTATGATCTATTATTTGTGACTGAGATATCGAGGATCACAAACAAGATGTGAAAAACCATACAAATATGCTTGACACTCTCGATGTCATTTATCATCTCATATTAACGTATCGGTTAACCACATGCGCTCCATTAATCAATGACAATTTTTGAGATGCCCATTATTGCTTTTTATAGTCATTATTAGTGTGTTGGTTAACCACACACACTCCACTAACTACTATAATGTATAAAGTGCAATTTTATGGATCAACATACTTTTCATATTTTCCTAAAGTAACTAAGAGTGAGATTTTATAAAATGGTTTAGTTACTTTATATTTAGACTTATGAAGTTATTGTCCTATCAAAAATATTCTGCTAACAACCCTTCGCAAAACAAGGAAGCGGTGGGTGAGAGTGGACACTCATTCAGTAGCCATTTTGTAGGTCGTTTCCTTATCCCCCCCCCCCCCCCCCCTAATAGTTCAACTTTGTGAATGAGGTATACTAGCGATCCGACTGACCTAACCTTATACATATAATAATTAACTTTTAATATTATATATAATATATATTTTAAAACTTTTTAAAATACTAGGTTTAAATTAAAATTTTGAAATTAATTTAATTTAAAGTAAACCAATTCAGTTATTGGGTTACTAACCTAATCCAACATGTTTTACATCATATAATAAATCAATAAATCATTCTCTCTATCTAAAAGTTATCCTATTCAATTACTAGGTTTGAGGACAACACAAAAATACTTTCTTAATAATTCAAGCATATACTAATTCAATTATTGGGTTAGAAACCTAATCCAACATGTTTTGCATCCATTTTAAAAATGAAAAATTTTTGGTCTGAAATTTGGTACATTACATGTCAATTTATTGATATTGACAAGCAAATGTTACATGTTTAAGCTTACTATGAGGGTTTTTGTGACAAATCTATTACATACCTATGGGTTGTGCGTGTAACACTTAGTGATGTGGATTTCGAACAAATAGAGTATCCCAACCTAATAAATTACGTTGGTAGTTTGAAAAATTGCTTAGTCAAAATCTTTATTACTTTGATGGAAATCAAGCATGGGCAAGAAGCTTGAAGTTATTTATATGTGATTTATATTTCTAACAATGCATAATTGATGGATACAATTTAAGGGTGGTCACACTTTTATATACATTAACCAGTTTGGCAAGGACATGCTAGATTAATTATATAGGAAATTATTCATCTTGATGGGATAGATTTCATAAATGAACAAGACGAAGAAGATGATGACATTAGGTATGAAGAGTATGTAGAGACAAAGCTACAAAATTGGTCCCTATGGTATTCAAAAATATTTAGATAGGGTCCAAAAAGTTTTCAGCTTGTAGGGACGGTCCAAAATCAAGAATTTCCTTTGGTTTTGGTCTATGGAGAACTTGAAAATACCGTTTTTCCCTTTTTATTTCCTTTTGTATTTTTTTATATTTCCTTTAATAATTTATTAATTAAAAATTAAAAATGAAGAATTGGGCCCACCCCTACCGATACTCTCTCTCTCTCTCTCTCTCTCTCTCTATATATATATATATATATATATATATATATATATATATATATATATATATATATATATATATATTTCTCCTTCTTCAACACCTGCAAATCAAAGTCTCACACAACACATATACGATTAACATAAACACACACAAATCAATTTCTGGGTTTTTTTAGGAATAACGACTAGCATAAACACATACAAATTGATGGATGATGGAACTAGATGATGAAGAAACAATGTATTTGGGTTTGAAATCGTATGTAATGTATTTGGGTTGAGTGGATTCCAATCTAGTATTTGTATCCGCCTCTTCAAACCCACCGATGGATTTCCCCAGTTCAAAAGGTAACCACCATTCTAAACTTTAATGAGAACCAAGATTGTACTATAATCGGGAGTACAAAAGATCGTCAATGACTTCAAAATAGGATGCTCATTGAAAACCCCATCAAGAATAGTGTGCAACCGAATTGCAAAAGAGGCGAACCTGGATGAGTTCTTTAATTTGACCAATATTGCCCATTCAAGCTTGTTCCTGGTGAGATTGTCATTAGCATATTGACTTTTCATTTTTTTTAGTGATGGATATCTTATGTTGTTGAAATGTGGTGGAGATATGGTATTGAGGGGTGATAGTTTATTTTATTTACTTCTTTTTATAGTTTATTTTAGTTTATTTCATACATAATTTAGTTAATTTCCATAAATATTTTCCTTTTTGTTATTTTATGACAATTTCGGTACTTTCTAGTTTCGTGAGCTTTATTGCAGATTTCATGGAGATTAGTGGAGCGGGAGTGTTCGGGAAGTTTGGAAAGTGATTGGAATAAGAGGAAGGAGAGAATTATAGGCTTTGTGATAATGGAGTTGATGCATGGAGTGGGCTGGATGATTATTTGAAGGCTTGGAGAAAATGAACTTTAAAATTGCAAGATGCGGGAGAATATTCGAGCGTGTGGAGGTCATTAATCGGGCGAGTTTACGAGCTTTGGAGGATTTGGATCAGCCAAATTGGGCTTAAAATGAAGTGAACTTAAAGAAAAATGAGCTAGAAGTTGTTTGGACTCGAACTGGACCAAGTGGGCTAAGCTGTAGAGGCCCAAACTCTCAAGAACTCATGATCTGATACCACGCGTGCAGGGCTGCGTGGCCGCATACGACTCAGCAGGGGCAATTTTGGAATTTCATTTAGAGAGATATATGGGAAAGGTTGGTATGCATCTTTTTCACACTCTTGCACATCGGAAATTTGAACAACTCTCTGGAGATTTTGGAGCTTTTGGAAGGCCAAGAACCCTCAAGAACTTCATCATTTTTGCTCTTGAATCTTGTAGAATGTTTTGTACAGTCTTCTCTAACTTTGTTTCTTTGAGTTTAGCCATGTTTGGCTAAACAAAATTTGGTTGATTAGGATTAAATCCCATGGATAATTGGTTACTTTGAAGGCTAAATGTTCTCTTGTGTTGAAGTTTATGGGAATGTTTTCTAGCTAAACATCTTGTTATGTTTGTTTATCTTTGATCATGAGCTTAGATGAATAAATATTTATTTTTGTTGACTAATTTCTTGGTTAAGTAATGGACCCTCAAATTAGTAAGCAACAAATGGTTTATATGTTTGTTTTCATTTCATTTAGACCATGGGAATTTTTCCTCCATAATGATAATATAAGCATTTGATAATCTTTTGGACTTGGTAACTCTTAGAACCTAAAGCTAATTGATTTTCACAAGATTATATGCTTCATTGATTTTGTGACTTTACTTAATGGAATGTGTTAGATCTCCTCTAACCATTTTAATATCTAAGAAGAGTTGAGGTAATTTGTGCTTATGAGTTGCTATAGCCAAGTTAAACCAATTCATAATTGTTGTTTCTTTTAGCCTAATGATAAGTCAACTATGTCATCCATGTGATTTATCCCAAAATCAACCAATTTCACTTCATTGAATTTAATCAAATCTTTTACTTGTTTACTTGTCATATTTACATTCTAGCTAGTTTTAATTTTTTCAAACAATCAGAAAGATTTAACACCCCCCCCCCCATTTTACTTTTACTTGTGTTTTACAAGTACGTAAACAAGTGGTTTACATAGTGATTTAAATTGAACCAATCTCCATGGATACGATCCCTTTACCACTATACACTATTTTAGTGTGTAATATTTAGGGTATTAATTTTGTTGGCCTCGACAACCACCAAATTTTGGCACCGTTGCTGGGGATTGGTTTATATTTAATCAGTTTGTTTCTCTTTGCCTAGATCTCATTGCGTAGGTATTCTAGTTTAATACTCAAAAATTGAAAAAAAAAAGTATGTCTTGGAAATGAACACTCATTGCATTGAAGATCAACTTTCTGAGCTAGCTCAGTTATTTATGATGATTGAAAGTGACCAAAGTGTGCATCTCATGCCTTTTCTATGCGATTTTTGCAGCCAAAATGGACATTATACCGACATGTGTGCATATTTGCAAGGAGAATGGGAAGAAGTGCAAGATAATAGAAGCTACTATCCGTCAAATCAATGGAGTTATGATCAGCCTCAACATGATCAATGGTGGGACAACAACCAAGTTTGGGGAAATAACTATTACCAAAACCCATACCAAACATGGAGAAATAACCAATACCAACCAACACCACAGTTCCAAGAAGCATATCCTTACCCTCCTCAACAAACTGAAATGCTAAGCATGTCCATAGAGGAGATTGTGAAAACATTGCCACTTCTACCCAACTTTTCCAGGAAACAACCTAAGCTAGCCTCAAAATCTTTGAGCAACAAATAACACAACTTGCTCGATCAATTAGTATAATGGAAGCTCAAGACAAACTACCATCTGAAGAGAACCCATCTCATAGCATATGTTCCATTCCTTTGAAAGATGAGAAAAGTTTTGGTGACCCAAGATTGTTATGTGAAGAAGAGGAAGAAGAAGAAGAAAAAGAAGTGGAAGAGGCTGTTAGAAAGGAGGAAGAAATTGAGAATATTGTCAATGAAACTGTAAAGGAAGTAATAGAGGTTAACAAAATAGAGATTGAGCCACCCATTACCATTGAGAAACTAACTCCAGTGGTAGAACAACCACAAGAGTTGGAAACAATGAATCTGTCGGACCCTTCAAAGGATACGTATCCCGAGAAAGAAAACGCCCAACCGGTCACCTACTCAACTTCCATATCAAAGAGGGAAGAGTTGCTCATCATAATGAACAAGTACAAGAAAGAATATGGTTGGACGATTTCTATTATTAAAGGTCTAAGTCAGGTATGGTTCTCCCGTAAAAAGAAAGTCAAATACAAGAAAAGAGTCCAAATGGAGGTGTGGAAATTAAAAAATGTCGACACGGGGAAAATTTGCAAGGCTAATGGACATCGATTGAATCCATTCTATGAAGGTTTTGATTTAAATGTCCAATATTTCTTCCATTTGGACGCCCTAAATTGTTAAAGTGAAGTTTGCAGGCATCTCGCTAAAGACGTTAAAGAAGAGCATTTTTGGAAAGCATTGTGCTTTCATGTTTTTAAATTAGAATAAAAAAGTTTGAAGATGTTTTTAGGATCCTCAAGGAGTTTTCTTTGGTGGAATTAAGTGTTTCCATATGTTCGGGGCCATCCACTCCAAGAAAATGTGAAGAAACAGAAGAAAATGAAGCAAAAAAGATGATCAGGAATTGCAACTTGCACGAGCGCGTGCTGTTGTGCGGGTGGTCTGCGCAGGTAGGTTGTGCGAGCGCATGCTGTTGTGTGGGTGGTCTGCGCGGGTAGAGTTGATCAAATGGATAAAGTGTGAAAATGATAATTTAACTGAGAAGGTTGCACGGCTGCGTGCCCCTTCTGCGCGACCTGCATGACCCTGGGCCATTTTTAACGATTTTTTACCATCTTTGACCAAATCTTTAAGTGGTTTGACTTGTTGACTTTTTTTTACCATATGACCTATGAATGCAGCCTTCTTCTTTATTTCTCCCTTGTGTTCATCATGTTCTTCCCTCAAAATCCATTTCTCTCAAGAGCATAAGCTCCCAATCCCCCACCTCGTCGGAAAATTCAAGATTGTCAGAGTTCTACTAGTTGGAATTTCACAAAACCACTATCACTATGGGCATTTCCTGTTGCCCAACCCTTTGATTTAGGTCATTTTCGCCCTTTCCTCAAGCATTGAGGACAATGCTTGTTCTTAAGCTTGGGGTGGGGCATTTCCTTTTTTTTCATGCATTTTTAGTTAGTTTCATATCATTTTAGTTTTAGGCTAATTCGTATTCATTTTTTTTATAAAATTCCAAAAAGATTTTATTTTCTTCTTTTCCATTTTTTATTCTTGTATAACATTTAGCTTAGGGCATTAGCATTCATGAATTTTTGTTGTCTTTTTATTCTCACCCCCTTGGATGTCATGGAACAAGTTCACAGTTATTGTATCATTATTGGTCCAGGATCTTGTTGCTATCTCACCCATCGAACCGGGACCAATAGTTGCAGTTTGGGACTTCATACTTAGGATCAAATGTTGGAAGCTTAAAAGGGTAAGTGATCATGGCCAGGGAGTTTCATGAAGAATTATGCATGCAATACTAACAACTGTAGGATATACTATAGCAATGGATGTTTTTAGCCTTGCGGTCAATACCGCCGAGAGGATCACACTTGATCATGTTTGAACTGTTAGGATGAAGCATTGGTGCTTGTCCCCGAGTAGAATCTATATCCAGTCTCCTTGCATCACCATATTCTTTTTGCGATTTTCTTAGGATTCTAGAGTCTTCTAGTTCGCATTTGGACATTTTCATCATTTTTGAGAAATCACAAGCTTGAAAAGGAGCTTACATTACATCTTTATGCTCCACACATAATCAGTTTCACACTTAGACCATTCAGATTATATTACTACCCTTTTGGTTCCACTTACACACTTTTGGGAACCAAATTTTGAGTCAAAAGGCTTTCTTGTTAAAAAATTTGATTGTTAGTACATTATCTTCAAGTATGTGTTATCATATTGATACTTCCAAAGTTTTAAAAAAAAGAAGAAGAAAAAAAAAAAAAAAGAATGGTAAGCAAATTTCCAACTGCAGCTGTCACAGATGGGTGACCGGTTCAATTATTGAACAAATTTTCCAACATTTTGGTCACCCGGCGTTTGATATTCATTTATATAGGCTTGTTTTGTTGTATATAGATCGAGTTTTTTTTCGCAAATTGGTGATGTTAGGGAGACTGTCGAGTTAGATACAATGGGAGGTTTGGGCCAACACTAAGTGAATCAATTCCTACAACGGTGCCCGAGCGATTAAACCCAATTACACATGAGCGTAACCGGAAGATGTAAGATCAGAGTGTACACTTAAAGAAGAGTTCCACATGATCCCATCCAACTGCTTTCTCCCTACTATAGATGTTCTTCATTGTATGCATGTTCCATTGGGGCTGCAACTAACCATCCCTCCTTACTCACATAGAGGAGTTGTCCTAGATTTGGTTTATGGTTCCATTGTCATCGGATGAAAAATTCGTGAGATAACAACGAGATCAATTATGACCATGTTGACTAATGGTGATTAGGTTCTATGTTTCTATCCATTCTTTTTATTTTTCTTAGGATAATTCATCCCGAGTTCATTTTAGTATTGTCTTACTTGAGGACAAGTAAGGTTTAAGCTTAGGGTGATTTGATAGTTTATTTTATTTACTTCTTTTTATAGTTTATTTTAGTTTATTTAATCTATAATTTAGTTAATTTCCATGCATATTTTCCTTTTTGTTATTTTATGACCACTTCGGGTACTTTCTAGTTTCGTGAGCTTTATTACAGATTTCATGGAGATTAGTGGAGCGGGAGTGTTCGGGACGTCTGGAAAGCGATTGGAATAAGAGGAAGTCGAGAATTATAGGCTTAGTGATAATGGAGTTGATGCATGGAGTGGGTTGGATGATTATTTGAAGGCTTGGAGAAAATGAACTTTAAAATTGCAAGATGCGGGAGAATATTCGATCGTGTGGAGGTCGTTAATCGGGCGAGTTTACGAGCTTTGGAGGATTTGGAGAAGCCAAATTGGGCTTAAAATAAAGTGAACTTAAATAAAAATAGGCTAGAAGTTGTTTGGACTTGAACTGGGCCAAGTGGGCTAAGCTGTGGAGGCCCAAACTCTCAAGAACTCATGATCTGATACCACCCGTGCAAACCCACCCGCGCAGGGTTGCGCGGCCATGCACGACTCTACAGGGGCAGTTTCGGAATTTCATTTAGAGGGCTATGTGGTGAAAGTTGGTGTGCATCTTTTGCACACCCTTGCACATCCGAAATTTGAACAACTCTTTGGAGATTTTGGAGCTTTTGGAAGGCCAAGAACCCTCAAGAACTTCATCATTTTTGCTCTTGAATCTTGTAGAATGTATGGTACAATCTTCTCTAACTTTGTTTCTTTGAGTTTAGCCATGTTTGACTAAACAAAATTTGGTTGATTAGGATTAAATCCGATGGTTGATTGGTTTCTTTGAAGACTAAATGCTCTCTTGTGTTGAAGTTTATGGGAATGTTTTCTAGCTAAACATCTTGTTATGTTTGTTTATCTTTGATCATGAGCTTAGATGAATAAATATTTATTTTTGTTGACTAATTTCTTGGTTAAGTAATGGACCCTCAAATTAGTAAGAAACAAATGGTTTATATGTTTGTTTTCATTTCATTTAGACCATGGGAATGTTTCCTCCATAATGATAATATAAGCATTTGATTATCTTTTGGACTTGGTAACTCTTAGAACCTAAAGCTAATTGATTTTCACAAGATTATATGCTTCATTGATTTTGTGACTTTATTTAAGAGAATGTGTTAGAGCTCCTCTAATCATTTTAATATCTAAGAAGAGTTGAGGTAATTTGTGCTTATGAGTTGCTATAGCCAAGTTAAACCAATTCACAATTGTTGTTTCTTTTAGCCTAATGATAAGTCAACTATGTCATCCATGTGGTGTATCCCAATATCAACCAATTTCACTTCATTGAATTTAATCAAATCTTTTACTTGTTTACTTGTCATATTTACATTCTAGCTAGTTTTAATTTTGTCAAACAATCAAAAAGATTTAAACCCCCCATTTTACTTTTACTTTTGTTTTACAAGTACGTGAACAAGTGATTTACATAGAGATTTAAATTGAACCAATCTCCATGGATACGATCCCTTTACCACTATACACTATTTTAGTATGTAATATTTAGGGTATTAATTTTGTTGGACATCTTTTGTTGTTGAAACGTGGTGGAGATACGGTATTGAGGGGTTTATCAAGCAGATCTTTAATGGTGATTTTGGAAGGGGAAATATAGTAAGTGATGAGTTGTATCTTCATGAATGGTGGTGGATCCAGTGGTGGCTCCCATATTTTTGCCACCAGCACTCGATGTTTCTTCGTCCTCTGACAAACTAAATAGAGATGGATCGATGACGGTGAGAGGCTTCTCAAACTTCTGATGCGCAACATATATAAGCGACGTTGGACGACGATAACTCGATTTTCAAGGCATAACAGAACATAGCAACCATCTCAAAAGTCTCTAGACCAGTTCGTGAAACTTTTTCCTCACATCTGATTTCAGGTTGCTGACGGGAAAGGATTGCAATGGATTTGTGGGAGTAGAAGGCAACTTTTGGTTCTAATGGAGAGGGCAGTTCAATGCTTTTGGAGGTGAAAAAGAAAGACAAATTTGGGTCGGTGTGTTTACGAGAGAGAGAGAGAGAGAGAGAGAGAGAGAGAGAGAGAGAGAGAGAGAGAACATGTGGGTTGGGTGGACCAGACATATTTTTTAATTTTCTTTTGTTTGTTTTTTAATTAATAAGGTATTAAAACAACTATAAAAATACAAAAAAGAAATGAGAAGAGCAAAACAGTCCTTTCAATTTTTTTGGATTAAAATCACAGTAAATTCTAGATTTTAGACCTTCAATGCAAGTTAAAAACATTTTGTACCCTATCCAAAGTTTTTTGAATAACACAGGAGTTTTGTCGTATGCAGATAATGGTTTGTTTGATGATTGCCCAATAGAACAAGAAATTTAAAAAGGAGAAAAATGCAACCGACACTGGCCATGAGGTTAAAAATAATAATAATAATAATAAAATGAGTAGATTATTGAAATCATCTCTATGGTTTGGTCAAAATTGCACGTTTAGTCCCTAACTTTTTTTTGCACTCAGATTGTCCCTATGGTTTGGTTAAAATTGCACATTTGGTACCTAACTTTATGTATGTAAGGGATGAAAAACGCAACAAAATCAAATCATAGGGATGATCCGGGTGTGAAAAAAAGTTAGGGACCAAACGTGTAATTTTAACCAAACCATAGGGATGATTTCAATAATTTACTCTAAGAAATTATTTATAAAAAAAAAAAAAAAAAAAAAAAAAAAAAAAAAAAAAAAAAAAAAAAACCCGACAATGGTCCTATCTTAGATTGAAAGACAATGATACCGAATTGTGACATGGTCTTTGAATAAAAAGATCAACAAAGAAACTTACTTACAAGTTGCTCAGCTGCAAACAGAAATGATTTGCATTACGAGACCAATGACAAACTTTGAGTAGTTGTGGGTTATGGGAGACCAAAAAAGATTAAAAGAAATGTTTGTTGTTTTGCCTTTGGACATTGTTGATGACCAACAAAAAAAGTTTTCAAATTAAGTCCTTGGAAGCAAGCCATAATTGTACAAAGCTAACATTTAGTAAAGGTTTATTTTAAGTCTAGTGTGGAAGTAGTGCAAAAGAACCATGAAAGTTGCTTTTGTAAAGCTTGAAGGTTGTTTGGAAGCCCATTATGCAAAATTGTGGAACTATATAAAGGAATTAGGGAAATATAACATTGGTTCAACTATTAAATTAGATTTTAAATTTTTAATGCCATGCAGGTTGGAAATAACTACTTTAATCGTTTCTATGTTTTTTTCAAGAGTATAAATAATGGGTGGATAGAGGGTCATGAAAGTAATTAACCTAGATGGGTGCTTTTTTATTGTTTGTCAAATGGAATTGCTTTTAGCACTTAGACATGATGCAAACAGTCATATGTACATAGCTATCCGCACAGCTTTTTTCGTTGGAAACAAGGAGACATAAAAACAGTTTATAGAATTGGTGATGGAAGACGTAGGAATAGATATTAGCACCGGTGATGGAATGACAATCATCATTAACAAACAAAGCTATGTCTTCCTAACATTTTTTGGTTTCATGGTATACTTTTAGATCTAACTATTTTTATCGTTTACAATGGATTAATAGAAATTGTGAAAGAAATGATACCACATGTAGATTATCTCGAATATGCAATAAATATATACAGGAACTTCAACAATAGATTTAAAGGTGCCTTATATAGAAAAAAACAAAAAACAAAACAATATATATATATATATATATATATATATATATATATATATATATATATATATATATATATATATATATATATATATATATATATATATATATATATATATATAGTAACTTAGTAAATTAGTGTTGATACATACAAGTAACTAATAGAAAAGATAACCGAAACTTGGCACAAGGCCTTCATTGAAGTGGATATCGTATGTGATGCAGCTGGGAATGGAGCGACCGAGAGTTTTAATAGTACAATCATACATAGTCATCCGAGGTCAATAATTATAATGTTGGAAGAGAAATTGTTGCTTGATTCAAGGTTGATATGCGTAGATTATTGCGAACGTGCCAAAAATATAAAATACATGAACTTCAAAATTATAGATTCAAATGTGTCTTCTAAAAAATAATCAGAAAGAAGTCAAGTCCACAACTGAACAATTTTTCATTTTTTCCATAAATCAAATCAAAGAAATTAGTGTTGATACACACGTGTACTTAATGGAAAAGGAACCCAAAACTCCGTACAAGGCCTTAGTTGAAATGGATATGGTATGTGATGCAACTGAGAATGGAATGTAGTTTTAGTAGTGCAATCATACATAGTTGTATGAGGCCAATAATTACAATGTTAGAATAGAAATCACTAATTGATTCGACCAATCGATATATATATATATATATATATATATATATATATATATATATATATATATATATATATATATATATATATATATATATATATATATATATATATATATATATATATATATATATATATATATATATATATATATATAGAGAGAGAGAGAGAGAGATCATTGGTGTAATAGTGAATGGTATATTTGGGTATTTAACACATAAATAAGACATCATTAAAATACTAAAATACCCTCACATGAATGGCATATGATTTGGTTAATGATTAAAATAAGACAATGTTAGACACAAAAATACTATTCGTGAAAGTTTTAGAAAATATAGAGATCATTGATATTATTAAAAATAAAATAAAATAAACCTTAGTTTCTGGCTATTTGTAATGCATGGACTATCTATGTAATTTTGTGTAAAATTAATGGTTATTAAAAATATATATATAAAAAATAAAAAAAAAAATAAAAAAAAAGTTCAAAAGCATATCAGTGTATTATATATAAACTTTTATTAAAAAATAGCTATTTTCTGTTGTGTTATTAATAAACCATAAACTCTAAAATTAAAATTTCATAAAAGCATGGGCCGTTTTGTCATTTTGATTTCCTACACCAAAGAGCAATGTCAGATGCAGGGCAACAAGGAGCCATTTTGTGCCACTCCGTTCCTGAAAAACACAGATGCAAGGCTCCATGGCTTCTACCGTCTTTTCTATGCCTTCGTTAGTTACAACGCTCAAAGCTCAAAGACCAAGACTTGTCCTTCTTCCATGTCGTAATTTCATTCAACCTAACTTAACCCTCAAATTTCCCAGGCATGTCTTCGCTTTCCAATCTAGTTTTCTTATTTTTACTAAAATTATTAACAAGCGTTCAAGTAAGTGTTTCTGCCTTTGATTACTCAATTCATTTCGGTTAACAGATTGGGGATTTCTTATTCAAAAACAAAGGAATCAAGACAGGTTTCCCCTGTTGTGATTTCTTGTTTGGTTGAAGATAATCCTGAAGCGTGTCAAGAATCGGAAGGATCTTCTGGCTCTCACGAATCAAATCCCGTATGTACATCTCTTTTTAATTTGTTGTCTTGTTATAATCATTCACAATGACATTTCGAACTTGGTGAAAATTATTGATGAATTTGGCATTACTGTAACCTGGAATTGACTGCAAATAATCAAAATTTTAGTTGCTACTAAATTGAGAGTTAGATTTTTTTGTATGATTGATAATAGGGGTTTGTGTTTAGAATCAAACAAAGTTCATATAATTTGTTACTTTACTACTTCTGTTTAAGCCAAAAGGATACAATTTCAAGATAATGGAACGCCTACAGTTGAAAATGATCAAACATTTCACAAATATCTTTCTTAATTCATGATTTCTTATCAGTTCTTGAACTTAAATTGTTGTTTCTTTGAACATGGAAACTTGAAGGGAGCAACAATAGACCTCAAACTCCCGAGAAGAAGCTTGTTATTGCATTTTACCTGCAATTCTTGTGGTGTAAGATCACAAAAGCTCATAAACAGATTAGCTTATGAAAAAGGGACAGTTTTTGTACAGGTATTTTTTCTGTTTCATTTTCTCAATATCACAAATTCAATGAAAAATGTTATTTTTCTTTTTTTAAATTCTGATGTATGGATTATTTGTTTTCACTTTTCAGTGCACAGGGTGTTTGCAGTATCACAAACTTGTTGACAATCTGAATCTTGTGGTTGAATATGATTTAAGGGAGGAAATAGATATAACTTCTGATACAACAGATCAAGTTTAAGAAATCAACATGAGTTTAGATTTATTTTGTAAATTTTGATCTGGATTTTGCTAGTATAGATATATTTATTTGCAAGGAGTTTTGAATCATATAATGTTTGGAAAATGCTAACTTTTAATTACATAGAAGTAAGAATCTTCATGGGAGAGTGTCTCTTTTTAATATGTGAAAATCACTTTGACCATTTTACCCCTGTTTAATCATATCTTAAAGGTAATCATTGGTGGTTTTCAGCTGCAATTGGATCCAAGTTTAAAGATAAATAGTGGGTGGGGTGTGGTTGTCTTTTCTCTACTTTGACCATTTTACCCCTGTTTGGTTTTATGGTGTGGGGATGTTTTGGTGTCATATGCTTAAACGTTTCATCCGTTTTTTTAAGACCTGGTGCTTTTGGATTACAAGGTTGCTGGTGGGAGAGTTTTTCAATATTTTGACCATTTTACCCTTATTGGAAAATGTAAATTTTTACTATTGGAAAATGTAAAAAAAAAAATTTCAATATAATCAACCACATAGATTTTACCAAATGTTTTGAGTTTTGGGTATAGTGCAATTAGTATCAGCTAAATAATAATACATTTTAATTCCTTGTTATATTTAACACCTCAAATCTTTATTATTATTATTATTATTATTTGACTAATTAATTTATTTAATTTTTATCTATGATATTAAATAGCCATTTGTGATGGTTATATAATATTTTTTTTTTATCTTTTCTAAAATTTATAATTATGTACATATTGACTAATTAATTTATTTAATTTTAAAAGCAGTCACATTTTTAAAATCTAATATTAAATATGAAATTTGTAACGGTAATATAATATTTTTATCATTTTTTCACAATTTTCTAACTATATATAATAATTTTATCTTTTATTTTGTTAACATTATTAAATATATACTCTAGATTTTTTAAATGATAATTAGCGTGGCATACGAACTAATGAGATTCAGTTTTAGCTTATAAACAAGGTAATCAATCAGTTAATTTAAATAGCTTCATACGAAAACAAAAGTTAATGTGATTTTTCTATTATTTTATTAGTTATAATAATATCTATATACTATTTGTATTTATATTATGTGAGAAAATGTTAAATAAAAAGGATTGAATGAGAAGTTTATTTGAATTTGAAATCTAAATTAAGTGAAATTTATGAGAAAAAAAAACATAGGAAAAATAAATAAATTAAAATTATATGTTTAGTTGTTAGACCGTGTACTAAACTGATTAATTATAAGAAAATATTAAATACAAAGATTTAAATTGTAAATTTATTTGAAATTGAAATTTAAAATATAAAATTTGAAATTAATAATCATTATGATATTATGATATGTTTAATTTATAGAAACTAAATTAATGATATATTGGAAATGAAAAAGAAAATAAATGACAAGTGGAATTGTTAATAGAGTTTAGCTATGAAATTGACTAACATATGTATATTATCACGGAATTAAAAAGGAAGGAAATTAAAATTTGTATAGCAATTACTCTAAGAGTTTAATATAATTAAATACTTTACATATATATAAACTATGTATTTAATTCCAAAAATTTTAATGTAAGTAAAATGAAAAAAACGTGAAAAATAAAAAAATCCATAATATTTAAGAAAATTAGATGTGACAAAATCATAAAGAACATGACATGTGTCAAAATCGTTTTCATTTATTAGGTTAGATTTGTAATTTGTTATTATTTTCTTTATAAGAAATAAATAAATAAATAAACATATGCACATTTACTTATCCCAATTATAAAGTATACTTGAAAATATTTTATTTGATTCACGTTCAGATATTTAACAAAATGCATTTAGTTTCTCAATAATACTTCAACTAAAATCTATTAAAAATGAAAACTATTAAACTTACATATCATAAAAAGATGAAGAGATCACAACATGGTTTTTGATTTTGAATCACACAACATATCAAAACAAACACATTCCCAAAAAGAATACTAATTATTAAATACAATGAAGAAACATCTCATCTATAAACAAAACATGACATTGAATGCACCATGAATCTTACTCAACAACTTTGAATGATGATGATGACGATTTGTAACGATTGGAAGACACGAAGGTGGTGGAGTTGGTGGTTCAGTTTCAGTTTCAACTTTCTTCTCTTTCTTCTTTCTTCTTAACTGAAAAAACTGTTGCATCACATCTGCGCATTCTGACGATAATACCCCTCTTCTTACACTCATGTTGGGGTGGAAAGGGTGGACAGGGGCAGCTGGTTTATCAGACCCATTTCCTCCATCCACATCAGAAAACAATCTACAAAAAAAAAAAATCAAAATGAAAAATTTTTAAATCTTGAAAACCCTAAAACCCTAAACCCTGAAAAATACCTGATCCAACTCCCATCGGCTCCAAGGAGCTTATTTGGAGCTCCCCATACAAGAGTGTCAATCCGGGCTTGAAGGATTGCTCCAGCACACATGGGACATGGTTCAAGTGTTACATAAAGTGTGCTACCCTAAAAAAGATATTAAAAAAAAAAAAAAAAAAAAAATGAACAACACAAATATATAAACATTATATAAAAAGATAGTGAAAAAAAAATGGACATAAAGGTTATGTTTGGTGTACTAGCTAAAAAACTAGTTGATTAAAAATAACGTTTGGTAAAACTATAAGTTATTTAAAAGAAGAGATAATGACATAAAAACCCTTAGATTTGCAAGTTTTTGTTGGTTTTACCTTTTTACGGATTTTAGGTTCGTTAAAACCGGATATTTGCAACTTTTTTTTTTTTTTCAAATTTACCCTCTGATTTTTTAAAGTCGTTACAGAAATGTTCGGTTTTATCCTTTTTTCTGGTTAATGGACCTAATTTGACTTTGGGTAAAACCAACAAAAACTTGCAAACATAAGATTTTTATCCCTCCAAAGCTACAATAAATAAAACTTAGTTATCAACATACAACGAATATGTTTTCTACAATTAACTAAGGGGTATATTTGGAATTTTTTTAAAAAGCTATTTTAAAAAAAGCTAGTCTAAGTAGCTTTTTTAAAAAGCTAACTTATATGCTACTTTTTGGTTTACCAAACATGACAATTCAAAAAAGCTCGAAAAATCAGCTAGCAGTGATGTGCCAAACACAGCTAAAATGTGTTACCGAAAGTCTCCATGAGCGTAGATTATTTGACGCCTCGCGTATACAAATCATCTCAGCATGAGCAGTGGAGTCACGCAACTCTTCTACCCTAAAAAACACAAATTTTACTAAATGACCATTTTACCCTTACATTTCAAAAAAACAAACTTCACAATATTCATCCATTCATTAATTTGGAGGAAAAAAGAAGAACGAAAAATACATAAAAGGTGAGTGTCTTAATACATTAAGTCTTTATTTTCAGATTTGAAGAAACTTACAGATTATATCCACGAGCAATTATCTTCCCATCATGAACAAGAACAGCTCCAACAGGAACTTCCCAAAAATCAGCACCCTTTTTAGCTTCCAAAATCGCTTCTTTCATAAAAAATTCATCAATTTTTCTTTGTTTTGTTTCTATATCATAAGCTTCCTCCCATTCATCAAATCTATCTTTAGAAACTTGATCTATTCTTGCAAGTTTCCTTTGCCTCAATGCTCCAGTAGATAAAATCGGTTCATCCACTTTTACCATTTTGCCACTGCTAGATCCAGGTGATGTTTCATTCGTATTTACCATTTTGCCACTGCTGGAAGCAGGTGATATTTCAGTTGTATTTACCATTTTGCCACTACCAGATGCATCAGTGTCACTACTCCCTGATCTTTTCACTACAGGAGACCTTCTCATGCGAATTGCAGGAACTGGAAACGATGATTCTTCAGTTACAGATGGAGGAGACATGGTTTTGGATGAAGATTCTTGATTAGGGTTTGATGATGACGACAATAACAACAATGGTGAATCATCTGTACGCCTTCTAGATCTAGATCTAGATCTAGATCGACTTTTTGTAATTCCTGTTTTCACATTTTCATCATTTGAATCTTCATGTTCATGTTCATGTTCATGTCCAGAAAACCATGCTTCACTGTTTGATTGAATCGATGAAGCTTTTGAAATATGTGTTTCAGATGACCAACGAAATCGGATTACATCTCCAATAACATTCCATAATGATCTTCCATTCTTTTTTAAAGATTCACCAGATGTAGTATTATTATCATCATCATCTTCATGCACGAAATCCTGTTCATGGGTTTTCTCCTCTTGTTGATTTTGAGAAGCTGTGAGTTTGTTATTTGCATTCTTGACAAAGTCACCAAGAAAATGACTTGAGGATTTGTGTTCTTCATCTGCTGATGCAATCACATCAGATTGATGGATTCTGGAACTCTCATTGATGGTTTCAATATGTTGAGATAACTGGGCCCCACTTTCTTGAAGATTAGTTTCGGTTTCAGGGTTCAGTTTTAAAGCTTTGTAAGTAGTAGATGACTCCATGCCAATATTAAAACTTGAAGCTTTTGTTGTTTTTTTACCAGTTTTCATTGATTCTGAGGTTCCTTCCATTAATTCCACCCTAGATGATGAATTCTTTTTTCTTCTTAGATCAAGTTTTTCAGCCATGGTAACTTTCTCTGCTGTTCTTGAATCATCTAAATGCAATTCTTGTTTTTCACTTCTCATTTCAGATTGTGTGTGTGAAACAGAAGAGTTGTCAGTTTTAGCAATTTGGGTGTCTGAAATTCTTGAAATTTCCTGTTTTTCTTCTCTTCTATCTGTTGTTCTTGAAGTATCTAAATGCACTTCTTGTTTTTCACTTCTGATTTCAGATTGCGTGTGTGAAACAGAAGAGTTCTCAGTTTTAGCAATTTGGGTATCTGAAATTCTTGAGATTTGTTGTGATTTCAATCTAGATTCTTGTAATGAGGTCATCTGATTGATTCTTTCCTGTTTTTCTTCTCTTCTATCTGTTGTTCTTAAAGTATCTAAATGCAGTTCTTGTTTTTCATTTCTGATTTCAGATTGCTTATGTGAAACAGAAGAATTCCCGGTTTTAGAAATTTGAGTATCTGAAATTCTTGAGATTTGTTGTGATTTTAATCTAGATTCTTGTAATGAGGTCAACTGATTGATTCTTTCCTGTTTTTCTTCAATCTGAGAACTAACTTGTGTTGAATTGTGTTCCTGGTTTTTAATTCTCGCCTCAAGCATTGAAGAAGAAGATGAAGAGGCTTTTTTCATGTTATTATGATGAACTGATGATTCTGAAATCACATTTGATTGCTTTCTGTATTCGTCTTTTTGAGTAACATTCTGAACTGATGATGTATTTAACTTATTTTGCATGGTGGAGTTCAATTCCATCTTATTATCTGTTTCTGATGATTCCATGAATCTTTCATACTTCATTCTTGATTGAGATTGATCAGTGATTCTATTAGCTTTTTCACTATGTTGACTAATAGAAACTTGTGATTGCTGTTGACTAGACTCTACATTAAGCTTCTTTTCAGATTTCTTTCTCCATTCTTCATTCCCATAATAACTTTCTGCACTATTCTTCTTCTTCAAGATCTCATGTCGCCTTTCAACATTTTCTTCATCATAGCTTTTATAACAATCAATTCTCTGATCATCTTTATAATCACCTGAAGACTCTCCAACATCATGTTTGATTTCAACATCGTTGTCACTATCAAACTCACCTGTAGAAGAAACCGAGTAATAAGATGAACAACTAGACCCTTCTTTCTTTCTTTCATGGTTGTTCTTTTTCACAAAAGTTCCCCTTTCTTCCTCTTTTTTCTTGTTGATTAATCTCCTATCTTCTTCCTCCATACACTGGATTTTTACAGATTTATTATCATGCTTCAAATCCCTCTTTAAAGCACCAGAACCCACAATTTTTGTTTCATGATGATGATCCTTCTTATTGGTTCTTTTTCTCTCTCTAACACCAATGCTCTCTAACCCAACCTCCTCAGTCAACAAATCAAGCAACATTTCAACTTCATTCAAGCAATCATCTTCAATGGCATTACTAAATGACTGTTTTTTCTTCTTATCTTCAATCCCCCAACACCTACCCTTTCCTAATTTCCTCTTCTCCTTGAAAGAGGAAAGTTTTTCGTAGTAATAATTTCGATCAGAATCAGTAAGCGACGAAAACCCAGAAGTAGTGTTACAAGATTGTCTCCTACTACCATGAAAGGTTAATCTTTTACTAGGTGAGAATTGAATCAAGGTGGATTGTCGCAACCCGTTACATAAATAGCTAGGGTTTATTCTGGGCAATCTGTTATAAATTAAATTACTATTAGCAGCACAGCAACAGCAGCAACAACAACAAGAAGAGCTGAATGATGATGAGATGAGTAAAGGGCTGCTATCGAATCTAGCATCCAGGTAGTAAGTAGGATCAGTGAACAGTGAAGATGGAGAAACTCCGCATCTAAGTGATACAGCTGAGTTTAAACAAGTGGTGTGCATCATCTTTACTATCGATTGTTGAGGAATGAAGGGATTCTTTCTTACCTTGATGTTAGAAGTGAGTTGTTGAAAAATCTTTGGATTGAAGCATCTGGATATATTGCCATCTGAGAGTAGCAGATAGATCAGATGGAAGTGACGGAGTTTGAGGATGGAAGAATTGGGTTAGCTGAACGCTCGAAGCATCCCAGTTAACAAAAACAACCCACGGTATAAGTTTTAACTTTTAACCACTATCTTTATTATTTTTAAATTATTTATTTTTGTTTCCAAAAAAGATTTGAACCAGCTGCTTGTTTTTTTAATCTAAAATGTCTGCAGTTTGCGGATCACATCTGTCCAAATCTCTGCAGTCTGCAATAAGAAGACTGTTTGTTTTTAACGTTTGCAGCTATTGAAATAAATTAATTTTTCAAACTTAATTTCATGTCATAACGATTAAAATAACGATTAAAAATGCATTTTCAGTAAAAAGAGAAAGAAAAAAAAAACGGGTGGTCTTTTTTTTTTTGGGTTAAAATGAGGTCTGAAGACCTTTGAAGACAGTGGCTCATGTCTGCGCCAGGAAGACCTCGCGCAGACGTTTTTTGGTCTGCGCACTTCCAAAAAACAAACACTCTACGAGGGCATATGTCTGCGCGTTGTCTGCGCGGCGCAGACAAAAGTGGTTGCGCAGCTCTTCACAAAAAAAACAAACAGCCCCTATAGACAATTTTTCATAAAACTTAGCTCCATTGATATTGCTTTATGGACACATGCGTCTCAGAAAATTTATTGTTTGATTGTAAATTTGAATAACTTATTGGATAATGAAAAATGATCGTATTAGATTGTTGTTCGGATTAAAACTTTATATATGAAATGGTTCTCCTAAATCCTAAGCTAGAATAAAAGAAAGAAAGATGCGAAGTTTAGGGCAAAATTGTCTTTTCGGTTCATTCGGTCAAAAAAGATATAATTTTGGAGATTTACAGGAAAAACATCTTATCGGGAAAAACTTTTTTTGTACAAATCAAACGGTCTTTCTGACCTATTCAGTCAGAAAGATCTGTTTGGATCTGAAAATATATCTATCAAACGGGATCTTATATGGATAAACTACAAGTCACTTGATATTTCAAACATTATCTTTTAACCTCTTATATGGCATTTGACTCAAAAACTTAGAGGGTGTTTGTTTTTTCTCTGCAGGTCTGCGTGACCTCTTCTGTCTGCGAGGCGCAGACCACACGCAGACATAATGGTTTGCAGTCTGTTTGTTTTTCTGAAGTGCGCAGACATAAAAACGTCTGCGCGAGGTCTTCACCACACAGATATGGGATAGCATCTTCTAAAGTCTGCAAGCCCTTTAACCTAAAAAAAAAAACGCGTCTTTTTTTTTTGCTTCCGCCTCCAGTCCTCGTCCAACCCTCCCAGAAAAAACCCTCCATCGATCGATCGTGCTCCACCTTGCAGCGACCACCACCGTCGCAACCCTCCTCTCCGATCAAAGCCATCGATCGCCGCCTTCCTCTCCGATCCGGCGTCCTCCGATTTTCCGACCATCATAGTCGATTGCAGCAGCCGGCGAACAACAACCCTCGATCGATCGATCGATCGTACTCCACCCTGCTCGCCGCCGTTAACCAGCGACTCCCTTGTGAAGCCACCGGCCGGAGACCGTCGCCCCCACAGCTACACCGGAGACTTCGACCTCACAGGTTCGTTTATTATTATTTTTTTCCTGCTGTCAATCTTCCTTCTTCTCCCGACTTTCTGTTATTCCCTTCTTTCTGTTGCATTGAAGCTATAGTTCAGAATTTATGTTAATTGATGCATAACTCATAAAAGAGCTGTAAAATAAAAACATTTGTAATGAAAGTAATTTATCTTTGAATGTGAAATTGGATTTGATTTTGAATGAAATACCGAGATGTTAAACCTGTAACATCTCCAACTTGGTTTGTTTGATCGAAAAAGTCCAATTATGTATGTGTTTGTGCTTCAATTAGCAATTGAACCTAGATGTTAAACCTGTAATGGTAGCACCCAAATTTTCTGTTTAAGTATGTTATTGTCAAGCCTGGGCATGCCTCCTGTTGTTTTGAATGATGTTCTTATGATGCTTATATGATACCTTGAATGTAATTTAGGTTATATACAATAACAATGTTAAATTTCCACTCACCCATATTATCAACAATGCTTATAATTAGAATTGATTGTATTACTTAAATATGCAGTAATTCAAAGTTATATATATATATATATATATATATATATATATATATATATATATATATATGATTATTGATTGTGTATATTTATATGATAGTGTATATGTATATGATTGTTGATTTTGTATGTATATGATAGAAAGCATCAAAAAGAGACATAAGTTTTGTTTATTTTATAGAAGTAAAGTTTTTGTCGTTAAAGTGAAGTTTATTTGATTTATAAAGTTTTTTAGAAAACTTTGAATTAAAACACTCTAATTGAGGTTATTTATAATTGAATAAAAAGTTTCACATTATTGTGATTGAAAATAAAACAAAATTACAAATTTGTCGTGAAAATAAAAACTTTTTCTTGAAATAATGATGTTTATTGTTATTTGAAATAATGATGTTACTTGTTCACTGTTTATTGTTATTTGTTTTGAATGATGTTCTTATGATGCTTATATGATACCTTGAATGTAATTTAGGTTATGTACACCAACAATGTTAAATTTCCACTCACCCATATTATCAACAATGCTTATAATTAGAATTAAAACACTCTAATTGAGATTATTTATAATTGAATAAAAAGTTTCACATTATTGTGATTGAAAATAAAACAAAATTACAAATTTGTTGTGAAAATAAAAACTTTTTCTTGAAATAATGATGTTACTTGTTCACTGTTTATTGTTATTTGGTTATTAGAGATGGGAGAAAAACAACAATGGACCAATGAGCACTTAAAATGCTTATTGGATACTTGTATTGAAGAAGTAGAGAGTGTTGGTAGAAAAGGATTGAGTTTGCAGAAAGATTCATGGATAAGGCTTGGAAGAGTTCTTAAGGAGAAATTTGGGGTTGAGTTGACTCAAAAACAAATGAAAAACGCATATGACAATCTGAAAGCCAAATACACTAGATGGGTATATTTAAAAAACAAAACCGGTAATATATACAATTCTCAAACAAACACTTTTAATTTAACAGCCGAGGAGTGGGATGATTTTAAGAAGGTACATATACATTAATATACAATAATATGTATATATATATATATATATATATATATATATATATATATATATAACATTTACGTTTGAAGTTGCCAAATATTCTTATACTATTTCTTGTTACATTTGGGTTTAGGGGCATCCGAAAGCTGCTTCTTTGAGAACAATTCCATTGCCTTTTCCAGATCTTTGTGCACGTCTTTTTGATGGAAATAGTGCTACTGGTAATTTTAGGAGTTACTCAACCCAATCATCATCAGTAGCTGGCGCATCCTCCTGTCGTGTTCCACCACTTCAGATCACCGCCACCCCTTTTGATGCAATGGATGATGGTGGTGTTGACACTTCTCATCATGAGCCACCACCTTCTGCTGCTTCACCTTCTGCAGCTTCACCTTCTGCTACTTCACCTTCTGCTGGTTCACCATATACTGGTTCACCATATACTGCTACACCATCCGGTAACCCCAACAAAAGGGCTAAACCCTCAACTCCTGTAGCTCCTAGTGCCTCATCGTCTGCTTCTTCACCTGATGGAACTTCTGTTACTGCTGACGATTTAGCATTTGAAATGAAGAAAGCTCTACAAAGTTTGACTAAAGGGTACACAATTCCTTAGTGTTTAGAGAAGTTAGAGGTCCTTCAGTTAGGCCCTACAGATCCTTTACGCTTTGTCGCATATCATATTTTTGGAGGAACCCTGAACATGAGAGAGATGTGGATGCATTTGCCCGATGTTCCCGAGATATTACGAGGGTGGCTTGAGATGACGGGTACCAGTTTAGGAGTTTTGAAGGATGGGAAGATTGTTCGATGATTTTCTAGTGTTGAAAGTATTTGTTAAGTCTTTTTGCCCTTGTTGGAACTACTTTGTTAAATGTTTTTGCCTTTGTTGGAACTATTTTGTTAGGACTTTTTGCCCTTGTTGGAACTACTTTGTTAAATGTTTTTGCCTTTGTTGGAACTATTTTGTTAGGTCTTTTTGCCCTTGTTGGTACTTGAAATATGATTAATGGAATGTTTATTTGATACTTGAAATATGGTTTATGTAATGTTATTTTGGCTTGAAATATGATAAATGGAATGTTTATTTGATACTTGAAATATGGTTTATGTAATGTTTTTTAAAGTTCTACTTTGTTGATTTTAGGTTCATATGGATCACGATCAAAAGTTACTTCTCGTAATTCTAATGTACCTATACATCCGTTATTTTTGGAAGAGGGGTGTGAAACGATTGCGGGATAATGATTCGGAAATGACGGGACACGAATACACATTGGAGTTATTACACCGTAATCGTTTACAATGTGTTGAAGTATTACGCATGTCCCGTGAATCTTTTGTACGACTATGTGCTCATTTTAGAGCAAATTACTCATTAAAGGATAGCAAACATGTATCGGTTGAGGAAAAGATGGCTATGTTTTTGATGATGATCGGACATAATCAACGTTACGTGATTATCAAGCGGAGATTTCAACACTCGAAGCAAACAATTCATAAATTTTTTTATGAAGTGTTGGAAAAAATGATGCTTTTCGCACAAGATGTTATAGTACCAACATCTTTTAATCCGAATCCAAACATTCCAGGACATAATAGGAGGCTACGAAGGGTTTTCAAAGGAGCAGTTGTTGCACTTGATGGCACTTTGATACATGTTGTTGTCCCTGCTAAGAAACAAGACTTATATAGAAGTAGGGGAAAGGGAGATTGCTACCAAAACATATTGGCAATATGTGACTTCAATATGATTTTTACATTTGTTGTGACCGGGTGGGAAGGGGTAGTGCATGACTCTAGAATATTATCAGAAGCAGTAGCCGATCCACAAGCATCATTCCCGTTTCCACCACCAGGTAATTTTTTGTTTTTTTTTAATATTTTCATTTTAATTTGAAAATTGATTAGTGTTTTGCATTTTTTTCAGACAAATATTATCTTTGTGATGCCGCGTATGCACACACTCGAGGATTTATGGCCCCTTATCGTAATGTGAGGTATTGGCTTGGAGATTTTCGTCAAAGACGTGCATTGACCAATAAAGAAAAATTTAACCATGGACATGCAAAACTTCGAAATGTCATTGAGTGTGCTTTTGGTGTTTTGAAAGCACACTTCCCTATATTGAAGAGGATGGCACCATTCCCGTTTGTGACACAAAGAAACATTGTCATGGCATGCTTCGCGCTTCATAATTATATAAGGAAAGAAGGATTGAGTGATGAGTATTTCGCACGATACGATGAACCCAATGTCCCGTTTCGAAATAACAATGTGGCCATTGATGATGATGAAGACGGGATTCCAACATATGGTACTGCAGCAAACCGTGAATATATGACTCAGTTACGTGATGAAATTGCTGATCAGTTGATGCACAATATACATTGAATTGTTTTAAATGAAATTGTTATTGTAAAACATTTTTTTTTATTGTATGACTAATTTAGTTGCATGAATTTTATTTTCAATGTTATAAGACTATTATTATTAAAATTTTGGTGTTGAAAAATCATTTTAAGTTTGTAAAATAATTTTATTTAAAATTCAGTTTATTTCAGCAGCCTGCAGACGTTAAAAAACAAACAGTCTTCTTATTGCAGACTGCAGACGTTTGGTCCACCTCTTCTGCTGCAGAGGCTTGCAGATGTGGTCCGCAGACTGCAGACATTTTGGCTTCAGAAAAACAAACAGCACCTTACAACTTTATCTTTAACCTCTTAACTAAATATAGAGAAATTAAATATCCTCCTATTTTTTGTGTCTAATATATTCCTACCTAATTTAGATGATGACAAATGTTATTTAATTAAATTAAAATTTGAATGAGATGTTTAATTTATACACTTGTTATCATCTTAAATGGATAGGAAGAAAATTAGGAACAAAAAGTAGGAGGATATTTAATTCCTCCTAAATATATTATCTTATGTATTTACACTAACATCTTTAACCTATAGCAGTTTTTTATTTTTTATTTTTTTAAAAAGAAATTTACAAAAATAGCCATTTACACTAATGATATTACAAAAATAGCCAAAAAAAATCGAAATTACAAAAATAGCCACCCATTTCGCAGATGAGAAGGTCCCATCTGCGAAAGTACCTTCTCATCTGCGAAAGTACAAGTGCCTAAAGCACAGTTGTGCTTTAGGCACTTGTACCTTCGCAGATGGCCTTTTTGCGAAAGTACAAGTGCCTAAAGCACAGTTGTGCTTTAGGCACTTGTACCTTCGCAAATGGCCTTTTTTTTTTTTAATTTTTGCGAAAGTATATATAGGGGTTATTTCGCAGATGGAGTAGGTCCATCTGCGAAATCCTCTCATTGTATATGCGAAATCGTGTAATTTTTTGAATTTTTTTTTTTTTGTAGGTTGACTATGAAATGGATTGTGTTGATTACGAAATCAGGTTGCTATATAAATAGTTTTGTAGAAAAAATATCATTTTGGTTGTTATTTGTTTAGGAACTCTCTCTACAATTTTCTCAAAAAATGATTGAATATATGGTTTGTCTTGTAACCGGTGGGAGATGGCAAGTTAATGGAACTAATCTGGAATACATATATCCACAGGGAGGTATTTCTGAACTTGCTTTGATATTTTCTGAGTATATTAGTTATAGTGATTTTGTATCTTTGGTAAGAAGCAAAATTGGTTTGTTAGACAAATATAGAATTAGTCTTCGTTTCCACCATCCTGAATTAAATTATTATATAGCTATAGTTGAAGACATGGATGTTAGAATGTTGATAAACGTAATCAAATGTAGTGGAGGAAGGGCTGTGAAAGTGTTTGTGGTGGTTGATGAAGTTGAGGAGGTTAATGGGGGTGGTGAAATTGGAAACCAGGTTGTTGGTAATTTATGCAGTTATAAAGGGAGCAACGATCCGATAGGTACTTTCAATACTCCTAGTGTACCTCAGTTTCACAGTGTTGCTGAAAATGTTAATGTTAGTTATTCACCTATTCACTATGTGGAACCTGAGAATTACAAGTCTGTTGGTGATGATGATGTTGGTACATATCTTAATCATGTGGGTGGTCGTTGTGATGATGTTGTCGAACAAGAAGTTAAACTTATGAATAGGCGTGTGGTAGATAAAACAAAAAAGAAAAAAAATTCAAGTAAAAAAAATGAAAAAAATCATGTTTACGGGCATTATGTTGATGTTGGTGATGTATGTTTAGATATAAGCGAGCTACAAAGCAATTCCGATAGAGATGAGTTGGGTGATGAAGTTAAAGCTAAGTTTCCCGATAACCTTTTTCACGGTATGCCCCCTGTACCAGCATGGCCAGTTGATATTAATGAAGATATCCCAACACAGATGGTAGACATGAATCTTCAAAAGATTCAATGTGAGAGTATATTTAAGAACAAAGAACTTTTAAAGCGGTGTATTGGTAAAAAATGTCTTCGAGAAGGTTTCCAGACGAGGACAAGTAGATCCACCAAATCAAGGTATGAAGCTGTGTGTGTTTCGAAAAATTGTTCTTGGTTACTAAGAGCAAAAGCAATTAAAAATTCTGATGGTCTTTTCCAAGTGAATAAATTTGTTGATGTACACACATGTTCTTCAACATTGTTGCAACCTAATCATCGACAAGCAAACAAATATGTTTTGGGTGAATATGTTGCTGATGTTTTGGCTGAAGACTATAGTAGAGTGTATCGGGGAAAAGAAATTGTTAACGATATGAATGCTCAATTGAATATCAATATCTCATACCATCAGGAATGGCGTGCGAAGCAATATGCATTGTTGTCGTTAAGGGGTTCGAAAGAGGATTCTTTTACCAAACTTCCGGCGTATTGTCACAACTTGGCCAAACATAATCCGGGAACTGTCACACATATTAAAACAGATGTTGATGACCGCTTTGAGTTTCTGTACGTCGCACTCGGTTGCTCGGTTAGTATTATCATATTATATTAATTTTTAATTTATATTTTGGTGTATTTGAATAGATATACAATGTATGGTAGGTACGCGCTTTTGTCAATTTTTGTAAATCGACCCTAGTAGTAGATGGAGCTCACCTAAAGGGCGAGTTCAAAGGTACCATGTTACTTGCAGTTACTAAGGATGGACAAAACCAAATATTACCGGTTGCATATGGTATATGCAAAAATGAGTGTACCGATTCTTGGACATGGTTTTTTCAAAAACTACGTGATTGCATAGGAAATATGCAGGAGCTTACAATTATATCTGATAGGTCTCCATCTATAGCAACATCCGTTGCCAACATTTTTCCTCACGCTCATCATGGAATATGTGGTGTCCATTTGTATTTCAACATAGTCTCTAGATTCGGCAAGAGTAAGACGGTTAAAGGAATTTTTTGGGAGGCGTGTAGGGCGTACACAGTTGATGCTTTTGATGCCGCCATGGATGTTATGAAAAAGACAAAAGAACCAGTATGGGAGTATTTGAAAAGTATAAATCCAGAAACTTGGTCCAGAGCACATTTTAAAGGGAACCGATACAATCTTATGTCGTCCAACAGTGCGGAGTCTATAAATGCATTATCTAGACACGCGCGTAAGGTGCCAATACTTATGTTGATCGATTTTTTTCGTGCTACAATGCAACAATGGTGGTTTCAAAGACGTAACTTTGCAGGTATTAAGTAAATTTTTAATATTAATGTTTTATTAATTTTGATGTTATTGATCTTAACTTGTTCATTTTGGCTCTTTTTTTAGCGGAAGCAACAACAATTCTTACCCCTTGGGCGGATGAAATTGTAAAAGAGAACAAGAAAAGTTTTAGCAAATGGGATGTTCGCATGATCTCTAATATGAAATGCGAGGTAAAAAAGGGGGCACAAAATGTGATTGTTGATTTCAAACATATGACATGTACATGTAGGCATTGGCAACTTGATGGGATACCTTGTGGTCATGTCATAAGATGTTTAACAATGAACAATTACGAAGACTGCTCGAGGTATGCATTAAATGCTTACTTTACCGAAACACTGAGGAAAACATATGAGGAATCAATAAACCCTCTGCCAAAGCCATCCGAATGGGAGATCCCCGATGATTTGATGATTGTTAAGCCACCAATAATGGATAAACGTCAGCCAGGCAGGCCAAGAAACACAGACCGCATTCCATCCCAAGGCGAGGGTCCAATTATAAAAGAGTGTTCTACATGTGGTCAAATTGGACACACGAGAAATAATTGTACTGGAAGGGCGTTTGGTAGCGGAGCACGTCACATAATTTCTACTGCAGAAATGGCATTTAATATTGGTGGTTCAGCGAGTTGCTCACAAACCTATAACGCTGATTTTGATATAAAACATCCTTGAAATGAAGAGTATTGACGAGTTGTTAAATTATTATGTATTGTAATATTTTTATTAAATCTAACAAGACGTTGCTATGCTTTCATATTTTTGTTTAGTTTGTTGATTGTATCAATTAGTGAAGACTTTATATTAAAAAATATAGTTTGCATATTTTTTTAACAGTTACAACATGTTATTTAAAAAAACAACAAACGATCCTTATGCAACCTAATCTATAAGTAATTTTAAAACTCAGGGAACTGCAACGGGTACTTATCTTTCTCCATTGTTATATAGTCATCCCTAATTATCGTTTTGTCTTCGAAACGATCCTTTTTAACCATAATGTGTATGAACTGCTCATCCTTCTCAGCAAGGCGTTTTTCAGTGGTGTAAAAAAATGGTCTACCAAATCACAATAATAACAATCAACTTCGTTGCATGAGCAAATTTCGATTTTGTGAGAGGAAGTCATAATAAAGTCGATATTGTATTAAACTAGACAGTAATGACAAGTCCAACTTTGAAATGACTAGAGATAAATTACAGTTTGACATGACAAAACACTGTAGTAACCTGTATAGATAGACAGTAATGACAAGTTACTGTAGTAACCTGCACATAAAAGTGGGGCCCTTAAGGGACAAGAGATAAATTACAGTTTGACATGACAAAACACTGCATAAAGCTAAAAATCGTAGTCCAAATATAACCATTTCGTAGTCAAAGTATTAATTGATAGTCTATTTACTTATATAAATAGATGTTCACGATATAATAACCAACACCCGAATCACCTAAACGAAACGAATTCCCATTATTAGAAATGTCGTCGAACGCAGCAAGTTCTACGAATGAAGTACCTGGTTCCAATTCTGAAAGGCCATGGACGACAAACGAGGTGTTAGTTCTAACACAATGCTGGCTAAGTGTTAAGGAAGGTGTGTGTTTACTTGCTCCCCCGCATTGCCTAATTGGTGATGAATGGAGTCACATCACATCTTTGTTTAACCATGAGATGGGAGAAGGGCAAAAAAGAGAAAAATCAGATGTTGTTACTAAGTGGACGGATGTAAAGGAACAAGTGACATGGTTCAATCGAGCATGTGGTTATGCGAAACGTAACAATGTTCGTTATCGTGACGAAGAAGAGTTCTTGGAAGTTGTTACAGAGTTTTATATCTGTGAGCATGACGGCAGAGACTTCGAATATGAGGAAGTTTGGAAGGTTGTTAGAGATAAACAATATTTCAAGTAGACGGCTCTATCTTGTGTTAAGAATAACCAATGGACTTGTGTTTTACGTTAATGCTTTGTTCGTATTATGTCGTTGTTTTTCATGTAATTGTTGTGATGTTTTTAATGGTTCATGGAATCCTTGTTACTAATGTATTCTAATATATCGTGATAACTAATGCAATGACCATTTATTAACTCAAGTTAATCATACGAGTTGCTCACATAATAAACTAAAATACATTTTTTATAAAAGAAATACATACGAAATAGATAAATAATACATGAAAATAACCTACTACATGAAAATAACCTAGTACTCAAATAATAAACTAAAATAGATTCTAAACAAACGGGATATATTTCAAAATATTCCAAGGGGCTTCAAACTGGAATTCCAACCCGTTACTTAATGACTTGTATTCTTCCTTAGCAGCTTCCAAGATAACCTCCTCAGTAGCATTTAAACGGGTGTCGTCAATTTTGGTATAAAGATCGTTGAATAATAGAACTTCGGTTTTCATTTCATACCATCTTGCTAATATGTCTAGTTCTTCACGATCGTTTGTTGTAGCCCTTTGGTTTTCAGCATTGAAAAATTTGGTTAAACGAGTCCAAAACATTGGATCGTTCAACTTGTTTGTCTCGTACACATGAATATAAGCATGTGTAAGAACCAAGAACTCTTCATTGCTCCATGATATAGAACTCATTTTGATTGAAACTAACAGGGTGGAATATAAAAAACAATTTTTGAACAGCAGTATTGGTTTATTTAATAAAGTATTTGTGTAACATAAGATCAATTTATAGTACTGATAGCTTCATTTTATTTACTTCTTTTTATAGTTTATTTAGCATATTTCATTCATAACTTAGATAATTTCCATGCATATTTTCCTTTTTATTATTTTATGACTATTTCGGGTACTCTCGAATCTTGTGAGCATAATTGCAGGTTTTCGGGTCTAGCGGAGCGGGAGTGTTCGGGACGTATAGGAGGCGATGAGATTTGGTAGACAAAAATGACGTTGGGCTTGATGGGTAGTGGAGATGATGCATGGAGTGATCTTGATGATTATTTGAAGACTTGGAGAGAAATAAACTTTAAATTTGCAAGATGCGGGGGAACATTCAAGCGTATGAAAATTATTAATCGGGCGAGTTCACGAGCTTTGGAGGATTTGGAGAGGTCAAATTGGGCTTTAAATGAAGAAAAACTTGAAGAAAATGGGCTAGGAGGTGATTGGATTCGATCTGGGCTAGTGGGATATGCTTTAGAGGCCCAAAATCTCAAAGAAGCCCATGTCAGGCACCACCCGCGCAGCAGCACGCGGGTCGCGCAAGGCCCTGCAGGGGTAGTTTCGGAAATTCTTCTTTTGAGCTATTTGAGGAAGGTTGGTGCCCATCTTTTGCATACTCTTGGACATCCGATTTTTGAAGATTCTCTCTGGAGTTTTGGAGACTTTTGAAGGCCAAGAACCCTTGAAGAACATCATATTTTTACCTCTTGATTCTTGCTTAATGTTTGGTACAAATTTCTCTAACTTTGTTTCTTTGTGTTTAGCCATGCTTGGCTAAACTAATCTTGGTTGACTTTTGTTTAATCCTTTGAACTTTTGTTGAATGTTGAAGAATCCATGAACATGTTCTTGAATCTTTATGGAAATGTTTTGTGTTTTAACATCTTATCATTACTTGTATGTTTTAGTTCATGAGTTTAAATGTGTTTGTGGTGATTAGTTGGCTAATTTCTTGATTAAGTAAAGGATCCTCAAATTAGCAAGCAACAAATGATTTTTGTGTTGTTTTTACTTCACACAATCATAAAAACATTTCCTCCAACATGGTGGTGAAAGCATTTGACCCCTCTTGGATTTGGTGACTTTTTGGTTCTTAATGCTAGTTGACTTTCACTAATTACATGCTATTTGGAATTAGTGACTTTGACTAAGGAAATTGTTATGAGCTTCTCTATCCATTTCAACAATTAAGAAAAGTCTAGGTAATCTCAAGCTTCTTGGATTACTATAGTCAAATTGAGGATTTAAAACAAGTATTGCACCATTGAATTCTAATGATATGTTCATCAAAAGTCAAAGTGAGAAAACTTTAAGTCAACCATCTTTTCCTTATTGATTTTACATCAAATTCTTATTTTTGTTGCAATTGTCTATTTAAATCATAGTTAATTCTAGTTAGCTTCAAGTATTTCAAAACACCAAAACCCCCCCATTTTATTTTTTTATTGTTATTTTACATGTATTTTTATAAAGAGATTTTTCATAGAGTTAGAAATTGAACCAATCTTCGTGGATTCGATCCCTTTACCACTATACACTATTTAGTGTGTAACATTTAAGGTTATTATTTGTGTTGGCCTCGACAACCACCAAATTTTTGGCGCCGTTGCCGAGGATTGGTTTATTTTTAATCAATTTGTTTCTCTATGCCTTCATCTCATTGTGCAGGTACTCTAATTTAAAACCCGAAAATTAAAAAAAAAGTATGATTTGGAAATGAACACTCCTTGCACTGAAGACCAACTTTCTGAGCTAGCTCAGTTAGTTATGATGATTGAAAGTGACCAAAGTGTGCAGTCCACACCTCTTCTTTGCGATTTTTGTGCCCAAAATGGACATCATTCCGACACGTGTCCATATTTACAAGGAGAATGGGAAGAAGTGCAAGATAAGGGAAGCTACTACCGGTCAAACCAATGGAGTTATGATAAGCCTCAACATGATCAATGGTGGGACAACAACCAAGTTTGGGAAAATAACCATTACCAAAACCCATACCAAACTTGGGGAAATAACCAATACCCACCAACTCCACTGTTCCAAGAACCCTATCCTTACCCTCCTCAACAAACTGAAACGCCAAGCATGTCCTTAGAGGACATTGTTAAAAGCATTGCCACTTCTACCCAAATTTTTCAGGAAACAACCCAAGCTAGCCTCAAAAGCTTAGAGCAACAAATAACACAAATTGCTCAATCAATTAGTTTAATGGAAGCTTAAGACAAATTACCATCCGAAAAGAGCCCATCTCATAGTGCATGTTCCATTCCTTTGAATGATGAGAAAATTTTTGATGGCCCAAGAGTGTTATATGAAGAAGAGGAAGAAGAAGTAGAAGTGGAAGAGGTTGTCAAAGAAGAAGAAGAAATTGAAAAAGCTGACAATGAAACTATAGAGGAAGTGATAGGGGTTAATGAAAGAGAGGTTGAGCCGCCCACTACCATTAAAAAACTAACTCCATTGGTAGACCAACCACAAGAGATGGAAGCGATAAATTTGTCGGACTCTTCAAAGGATACGTATCACAAGAAAGAAGACGCCCAACCGGTCACCTACTCAAAAACCATGTCAAAGAAGGAAGAGTTGGTCACCTTAATGAACAAGTACAAGAAAAAATATGGTTGGATGATTGCTATTATTAAAGGTTTGAGTCCGGTATGGTTCTCCCGTAAAAAGAAAGTCAAATACAAGAAAAGAGTCTCAATGGAGGTGTGGAAATTAAAAAATGTCGACACGGGGAAAATTTACAAGGTTAATGGACATCGATTAAAGCCATTCAATGAAGTTTTTGATTCAAATGTCCAAGATGTTGTCCATTTGGACCCCCCAAAGTGTTAAAGTGAAGTTTGGAGGCGTCTCGCCAAAGACGTTAAAGAATGGCATTTTTGGAAAGCATTGTGTTTTTGTGTTTTTAATTTGAATAAATGACTTTTGAAGATGCTTTTAGGATTCAAAAGAATTGTTTTTGAAGAAATCAAGAGTTTCTAGGTTTTTGGGGCCTTCCAAAGCGAGAACTGGTGAAAAACGAAGAAAAATGAAGCAAAAATGAAGATCAGGATCAGGGGGTTGCGCGACCCGCGTGCTGTTGCGCGGGTGGGTTGCGCGGCCAGGTGTGATGAAGCGACATTGGCCCAAGACTTAACTGCAAGGTCTGCGCGACCCGCGTGCTACACTGCGCGACCCGCGCACTGTGCTGGGCAATTTGGGCTATTTTTGGCTATTATTTGACCAGGTGTTGACCAAAGGTTTTAATGAGTTGACCTTTTGACTTTTCTTGACCAACATTTACCGAAATTGACCCTTTTTGACCCATAGATTAAAATGTTCAGCTTCTCTTCTTCTTCATTTAATCATCTTGACCTCTCACTCCATTCCTCTCATATAACCTTCCAGCACCCACCTCGCTCGAAAATTCAAGATTGGCGGAGTTCTACCGGTCGTAATTTCACGAAACCACCGCCACAGACATTTTCCGCCGCCCGACCCCCCGATTTAGGTCCTTTCCGCCCTTTCCTCAAGCATTGAGGACAATGCTCGTTCTTAAGCTTGGGGTGGGGCATTTCATTTTCCTTTTATTTTTTTCATGCATTTTTAATTAGGTTGCATAACATTTTAGTTTTAAGCTAATCATCATTCTTTTTTTTTTTTAATTCCAAAAAGATTTTATTTTCTTCTTTTTCCACTTTTTATTTTTGCATAACATTTAGCTTAAGACATTAGCATTCATGCATTTTTGTTGTCTGTTTATTCTCACCTCTCTTGGATGCCATGGAACAGGTTCACAGTTATTGTATCATTATTGGTCCAGGATCTTGTTGCTATCTCACCCATCGAATCGGGACCACTAGCTGCAGTTTGGGATTTCATACTTGGGATCAGATGCTGGTAGCTTAAAGGGGTAAGTGATCATGGCCAGGTAGTTTCATGAAGAATTATGCATACAATACTAACAACTGTAGGATATACTATAGCAATGGGTGTTCTTAGCCTTGCGGTCACTACCGCGGAGAGGATCACACTTGATCATGTTTGAACTGTTAGGATGAAGCATTGGTGCTTGTCCCCGAGTAGAATCCATATCTGGTCTCTTTACATCACCATATCTTTTTGCGATTTTCTTAAAATTTAGAGAGTCTTTTAGTCCACATTTGGACATTTTCATTATCTTTGAAAAACCACAAGTTTGAAAAGGATTTTACATTACATCTTTATGCTCCACACATGGTCATTTTCACACTTAGGCCATTCGGATTATATCACTACCCTGTCGGTTCCACCTACACACCTTTGGGAACCAAATTTTGAGTCAAAGGGTTTACTTTCAAAAAAAAAAAAAAAAAAAAGAACAAAAACAAAAACAAAATGAAGCATGCAAATTTTCAGTCGCAACTATCTTAGATAGGTGGCCGGTTCAATTATTGAACAAATTTCCCAACATCTTGGTCACCCGACGTTTGATATTCATTTGTATAGATCTGTTTTATTGTATATAGATCGAGTTGTTATTTTTTTTTCTTTCTCACAAATTGGTGATGTTAGAGAGACTGTCGAGTCGGATACTACGGGAGGTTTGGGCCAACACTAAGTGAACTGATTCCTACAACGGTGCCCGAGCGATTAAACCTAGTTACACATGAGAGAAACCGGCAGATGTGAGATCAGAGTGTGCACTTAAAGAAGAGCTCCACCCGAGCCCATCCAGTTGCTTTCTCCCTACTACAGATGTTCTTCATTGTATACATGTTCCATTGAGGCTGCGACTGCTCATCCCTCCTTACTCACCTAAAGGAGTTGTCCTGGCTGTGGTTTATGGTTCCATTGTCATCGGATGAAAAAGTTGTGAGATAGCAGCGAAATCAATTCTGACCATGTTGACTAACGTCGGACAGGTTCCATGGTTCTATCCATTCTTTTTATTTCTAGGGTAGTTCATCCCAAGTTCATTTAGTCTTGTCTTACTTGAGGACAAGTAAGGTTTAAGCTTGGGGTGATTTGATAGCTTCATTTTATTTACTTCTTTTTATAGTTTATTTAGCATATTTCATTCATAACTTAGATAATTTCCATGCATATTTTCCTTTTTATTATTTTATGACTATTTCGGGTACTCTTGAATCTTGTGAGCATAATTGCAGGTTTTCGGGTCTAGCGGAGCGGGAGTGTTCGGGACGTATAGGAGGCGATGAGATTTGGTAGACAAAAATGACGTTGGGCTTGATGGGTAGTGGAGATGATGCATGGAGTGATCTTGATGATTATTTGAAGACTTGGAGAGAAATAAACTTTAAATTTGCAAGATGCGGGGGAACATTCAAGCGTATGAAAATTATTAATCGGGCGAGTTCACGAGCTTTGGAGGATTTGGAGAGGTCAAATTGGGCTTTAAATGAAGAAAAACTTGAAGAAAATGGGCTAGGAGGTGATTGGATTCGATCTGGGCTAGTGGGATATGCTTTAGAGGCCCAAAATCTCAAAGAAGCCCATGTCAGGCACCACCCGCGCAACCCACCCGCGCAGCAGCACGCGGGTCGCGCAAGGCCCTGCAGGGGTAGTTTCGGAAATTCTTCTTTTGAGCTATTTGAGGAAGGTTGGTGCCCATCTTTTGCATACTCTTGGACATCCGATTTTTGAAGATTCTCTCTGGAGTTTTGGAGACTTTTGAAGGCCAAGAACCCTTGAAGAACATCATATTTTTACCTCTTGATTCTTGCTTAATGTTTGGTACAAATTTCTCTAACTTTGTTTCTTTGTGTTTAGCCATGCTTGGCTAAACTAATCTTGGTTGACTTTTGTTTAATCCTTTGAACTTTTGTTGAATGTTGAAGAATCCATGAACATGTTCTTGAATCTTTATGGAAATGTTTTGTGTTTTAACATCTTATCATTACTTGTATGTTTTAGTTCATGAGTTTAAATGTGTTTGTGGTGATTAGTTGGCTAATTTCTTGATTAAGTAAAGGATCCTCAAATTAGCAAGCAACAAATGATTTTTGTGTTGTTTTTACTTCACACAATCATAAAAACATTTCCTCCAACATGGTGGTGAAAGCATTTGACCCCTCTTGGATTTGGTGACTTTTTGGTTCTTAATGCTAGTTGACTTTCACTAATTACATGCTATTTGGAATTAGTGACTTTGACTAAGGAAATTGTTATGAGCTTCTCTAGCCATTTCAACAATTAAGAAAAGTCTAGGTAATCTCAAGCTTCTTGGATTACTATAGTCAAATTGAGGATTTAAAACAAGTATTGCACCATTGAATTCTAATGATATGTTCATCAAAAGTCAAAGTGAGAAAACTTTAAGTCAACCATCTTTCCCTTATTGATTTTACATCAAATTCTTATTTTTGTTGCAATTGTCTATTTAAATCATAGTTAATTCTAGTTAGCTTCAAGTATTTCAAAACACCAAACCCCCCCCCCCCCCCCATTTTATTTTTTTATTGTTATTTTACATGTATTTTTACAAAGAGATTTTTCATAGAGTTAGAAATTGAACCAATCTTCGTGGATTCGATCCCTTTACCACTATACACTATTTAGTGTGTAACATTTAGGGTTATTATTTGTGTTGGCCTCGACAACCACCAAGTACTTTCTATACAAATTCGCAGTCCAATCTTCTAATATGTCTGCATTTCATAGTCAAAATTAACTGACGAACGCAGTGTACTATACTAAAAACATAACAGAGCACTGTTTGACTTGACAAGTCATCCCCGGACGAGTGACAACACAATACATTGCTGCTTGAATTGACTAGCCATTGCAGCAGCAAATGAAGGAGTCGTTATAAATAGATTTTAATATGCGTTGTAGTTGTTTCGTATTACTTCCATCCCTGCAATTATGGACTCAGCACATTCATGGAGGAACGCAGAGGAGGTCGCTTTGGTTGAAGCTTGGATTATAACTGTTGAGGAGGATTTTCCACCGGGTCCCCCACAAGTTCGTGCTGGATCATTTTGGTCTCGTGTCTGTCATTTGTTTCACCATTTAATGGGGCGTAGTCAATATCGAAGAAGAAAAGATGTCAAAGCCAAGTTTCTGGATTTGAAAATGAAGGTGAAAGAATTTCAATGTATTTACAACGAGTTGGATTCTGAACATGCAAATACGGATGAAGACATTCTACGGCAGGTGGCTTTGGAACTATACCGTTTTGAATATGATGGTAGCGAGTTTACCCACTTAGATGCATGGAATGTTTTAAAGAATATCCCTTATTTTTAATATGCATGTTGGTAATGGTAATGGATTTTCGTTATTTAAATAGCTTGTTGTCTGTAGGCATCAGTATTTAATAAAAGTCCATTTCTTTTAATATGTGTTGTTTCCTCAAAAGCCAATACATAATACGACATTAATTAAATAACTAATACATAATAAGTCATAAAATATGAAAGAGGTACATAAATAACTAAAACATAATACAACATAAAATGTAAACAGGTTTCACGGATAACTAATACATAACACGAAACTAATACATAATACTACATAACATATAAAGGTGCTACATGAATAACTACTGCATTGAGGGAGGTAACAGGACCACCGTTTCATTTGGTATTTCCCAATGCACATGCGATGGTATTCTATTCACCAACTCAGATCCATATGCAAGTCGATACACATAACTAGTGAACTTATAATCAACCAATCTGTTTATGGATTCAGATGTACGGGTTCTAAGACATGCTATAGCGTGGGCACATGGTATACCGCTTTTTTGCCATTTACCACAACTACATACAATTCGTTCAAGTTGTACGTTGGTGGTTGCAAAATTATCATCGACCTGATATTTATCCCCATACAAATGTCTAGCATTCTAATTGTAAGACTTGTTGACAGATTGTTGAACTTTCCCCTCAACGTAAGGGGTCAACCCACCAGATAACCTCCCTGAAAATTTTGATATTTTAATACAAATAATAACACATTAAAAAAAGTAAATAAAACAATCTCTCTTACCCGCCACGTCCGCCCGTTCAACATACTTGGATTGTATTGACGTGGTGATTAACTCAATCATCGTTGTTATAGGAAACTCACGTCTGGATAGAACTTGCAAAATTTCAGGGACGTCAATCGATTTAACATTGTAGCGTACTCTTGGGAAAAATGCTCGTGTCCATTTTGAAATCGGAATATCGTCTAGCCAGTAAATTGGACTATGCAAGGAAAATAAAGGTGATTTCCTACATTCAGTTTGCAACCTTTCCAAACACAAGTAAAATTCATCAACGTTGTATGCATTGCATGACTTCCAAAACAACGATTCAGCTTCCATACTGTTACATCCCACACAGTCACGTATCTTTCGAGCTATATCTTTAGGACAATATCCATGATAGGAATCCGGGTAGGCACTATAAACACCAAATTCTATTTTATCACACATGTTGCTTATGAAACCAACCTCTATGTCGTGACCTAAACAATCTTTTAACCTCATCATGAACCATCTCCATGATTCTTCACACTCTAAGGTTCCCAGACCAATTGCTAAGAGAAGTGGTTCATGATTTCCATCTACAGCCACTGCGAAGTACATGGTTGTCAGCTAGCTCCCAATAAGGGGTAAATAACCCACATATATCAGGGGTATGAAGCACCTAACGAAGGTACGAATCTACATAAAAACGAACACATATTAGTGATGAGTAAAAACTAATAGAGATACATTACCATGAAATATTATGTAAGTCAATAAAATTAGTATGTCATACCACGCAACCTAAAGCCACAAAACAGAATTGGAAGCGGTTGGTATCGGTTTTCTTGATTGCTGTGTAGGTATTAGGATTTGTTCGTTGAAGGTTATGTAAGAAAATTGGTAGTTGAGAAAAGCTTCTTCCGATGTTAGTACTCATTTTCACAACCGATGAAAGTGCTCTACAATCATCACACAAATGAGATTATAAAGAGAAAATATTGTATCTCTAATGGTTCACAATTCATAGTTTAACCTTTTAAATTCGTAGTCAAAGCAGTTCATTTCATAGTCAAATTTCACTGACCGACTTGACAATACTACAGAAGGTACTTGTCTGGATTTCGTAGTTCAACTTTTTGAATTCATAGTCAAACCAGTTCATTTCATAGTCAAATTTCACTGACCGACTTGACAATACTACAGAAGGTACTTGTCTGGATTTCGTAGTTCAACTTTTTGAATTCATAGTCAAACCAGTTCATTTCATAGTCAAATTTCACTGACCGACAAGACAAAACTACAGAAGGTACTTGTCTGGATTTCGTAATTCAACTTTTTGAATTCATAGTCAAACTAGTTCATTTCATAGTCAAAAAGATTTGTCTGTATAATGATTTCTTCTATAAAAGGGTGTCACTCAGTATGAAAACTATATCAGTGAAAGCAACTCCTATTTATAAGAAAAACAAGGCTAATGGCATACTGCAATTGTGGAGGAGAACGTATCGTTAGGATTTCGGGAACATCTAAAAACCCAGGAAGATTGTTTTACGTTTGCCCATATTTGGTATCATGTTGTTAACGTCATTCAAATTTAAACCTTCGTGTTTACATCACAAAAATTTATTTTCTTACTGTAAATATTTAATTTAACAGGGACCAAAATGCGGGTTTATCAGTTGGGTTGATGAAGAGAAGGACCAATCTTCTATGGTAATAGCCAAAGTAGCTAACTCTAATAAGCTCTTTCAATCAGAAAATAAGAAGTTAAAGATAGAATTGGTTTGTAGTTGGGTGTTGTTCTTGGCAGTTCTTGTTTACAAGTTGTAAGCTTTTCAATATTGTTTTTATGGTTTTGAAGTTGTTAGGTCAATAAATTGTTGTATTTGTAACGTTAAAAAAAATGTTGTAGTCGTTCTTATGTTCTATGTAATGTTAAGTAATTAGTAGGTCATTAATTTGTTGTAATTGTCGTAACGTATATTTTTGCCGTCCGTTGAGTAAACTGTAAAAATAAAGTAATAATGAAATCCAACATTAATTTTTAAATACATTTATTTAATCCAACTACATAGGACCAAGACAAGACCCCCATATAATTTTTGCCATCCGGAGACGGTACTCTAAAGCTGCGTTCTTTGGGTCAATAAGAACACGTATTGGTTGACCTGAAACCAATTGCTCCATAAACATACAAAGAAAAACACCGCAATCTCCCAAATGACTACTTTGTTGGGGAACGTTTTCTTCATAAATGAATTGCATATTCAATGGAATCCTTGGGATGTTCCTCCGGGCCCAATACTTAATCTTGTCCAAATAATTTGCCACCCGACGTTCAAATTTGGAAAAAATTCCTTCAGATTGGAATTTTTCATAAGCACCTCTACCAAGACTGTCATAAATATGCACTTCCATTGACGCTAATCGTAGTTCCCCAAATAGCCAATGATTAGGGGATGAATGAATCGGCAATAAGACCTGTATGAGAATCAGAAAATAAAATTATGTTTATTTACAGCACAATACAAAGACATCACAATACAAAAACATAACAAAAAAACGATATTATTTTAAGTATAAACTATTAAGTTTACCGTATCAACATCTCACCAAGCAACCATGAAGTTGGGGTACGTAGCAATACCAGCCATAAACGCCCTCCAGTCCTGTCCTTCTTCCAAAGCATGAGAAACAAAAAAATTTGGAGGCATTATTGTATGTCGGTCGCTCTCAAACCGTCTCTCCATCAAAAGTCGGTACCAAATGGTTATATGCTGCACACATGATACTGTAGTTATTGACTAAAAAACAAATAACTTTTAAAAGAATAAATTAACAATTAATTTACCGCTGACTCCAACCAGCCGTCGTGTGTATGCCCAAACAATGAGCTCCAAAAATCTCTATCTAACACGAAATTAAACAAACGATGCTGGACATCATATGAATGCAATACATAATTTTGAATGACATCCTCACCGCCTGCTACGTAAGGTTGCAAGTGCAACATGGAGAAGTCATGAGCGACACCAAAAACTGGAGTAGGAACGGGGGTTGTTGATTTCATATCAACCTTCTTTTTTGTTCTTCTTTTTTGCTTTGGTGTCGTCTGCAACTAAAAACAATATTGAAATGTTTAAATCTATATCTTTAATATAGTTCACAAAAACATATAATCATTGGTTTATAAATAAAACGAAGACCTCGGTGAAAGGAGTGCACAAATATTGTGATGGTTTTCGACTCCTCGGTTTATCGGGTGTAACTTCTTTGTCATCATCATCGTCTTGAAAATAATCTACATTTCCCGTTATTATTAGTTCGTCTTCGTCCGGCACATCATCATCAAATTTGTTCCCCGCATTGTAATTCCTCTCCTCCCGCTCCTACATTAAAACTAATACGTTATACTTAATAACGAAATACACATAATTTAATCAGCAATATTATCTAAATAAACAAAATATTTATATTAATGTAACTATAATAACCTCTTTAACTCCACTATAATCATTTACATCAAACACATCATCATCGAATTTGTTCCCCGCAAACTCATTCCTCTCCTCCAACACCTACATTAAAAATATAACTTTTTACTCAATAAAAAAAGACACTTTATTAAAAAGTAATTATTATAATCGTAAATGTAACATCTATAACAACCTTCCCGTCTTGAGTATCACCAAAAACATTTTCAGTTGTATGGTTTTTATTCATTACTTCATCCTGTACAACCTATATTTTCAAATATAAAATATGAACACAGATATTCATATATGTTAATAAAATTAAATAAATAGTGTAGCGTGTAACTAACCTGTTCATCATTAAAAACATCGCTCCAAAATTGCTCATTATTCACTTGTTCAACAAAAACCTCTGTAGGTTGTCGGTTCGTAAACACATGCTGCTCCAATGCATGTAGCCGTTTCAACACCTCGTCTAGCTTGTGTTTCCTACTGCTCCGACCTCTACCATGAGAGCGATCACTGGACGACATACTAGACGAAGATTCGTCTTGTCTCCTAAAATGGTCCCGTACTGGGGATGGAACTGCTTTCCCTTCACCATATACATACTCTTGAAATGACATATAATAAAAAGATGTCATCTCATCATCACCCGGTAGCATGTTTTGTCTTGGTGGTACCCCCGCCTAAAATATTAAACATATTAAAAATGCATATAAAAGTATAATAATCAACTTTATTAATATTAAACGAATTAATTTTAAACCTCCATCTTTGACCAAATCTTGTTCACGTCCACCCATTTCATTTTTTTTGTTCCGGTCCATCGTTTCATTCGAGGCAAGTCTTTATTTTTTCTCGATGCATATCCACATGCACGAACAGCCGGAATCATCTCATATATCCATATCTACAATTTTTTACAACAATTACAGTAATAAAGGTTAAAATTAAAATATAAAAACAAACAATAAAACAATTTAAATATAAGAAAATTTTTATACCCTTATTGGAGCCGTAAATCCTGAGACCGAGTACTTTAAAATTTTACCACCCTCAGAAACTGATAAATTATTGTGTATCTTATTCCATGTATCTTCAAGGTCAACACAGGTAAAATCCCAAAGATAGCTACCCCAAGAGAAGCTAACAAAACAAAAAAACAAAATTGATTATTATATAAATTAAAACTTTAATAAAATAGAATTTTTAACGTAAACAAAATATACCTATTCCAGTGATCCAAATTCTCAGCCAAATAAAACCAATCTTGTGGCACCCGATCATTAACTTCTTTACCCAAAAAACCTTCACACAAAATGTATATCAAACATACTCTAACTGCATCAACATCGTCAAGTGCTAGGAATGTTTGATTTAAAATTAATTTTTTCAGGTCACCTATTTTCACCGAACTGTTAGTATGGTCCGGAAATAGCCGTTCACGAAGTAAACATCTTTTTTTACTGCTTATTAATTTTTCTGACCCTTTTCTCCCAATGTTTTTTGGATACTCTGCAAATTTGAAGCCGGTAATCAAACAAAACTCTTCCGGCCCATACACCATTTTCGTATTGCCTACTCGAAAATATAAACGTTTTATTCCATCTGGATATAAAACATGGTCCGGCCGGATCTGATGAAGGAACATTTTATGAAACAATAATGCGTCCCCTTGTAAACGAGGGACATCAATAAAATAACCGAAGACAGTATCTCGGAAAATAGCACGTCGGGCATCATCTAAAACTTCAAATATTTCCCATATGTTACCGCCACAGCCTTTTAAGTTCGCAAAGGCTTTCGTATTCATTAAACTAAAATCATGCTGCAGAAAAAACACAAAAACAAATTAGATAACTAAAAAATATTTTTTTTTTAAAATATTTGATTACAAACTGCAAATAAAATTTCTTAATTACTAATATATATATTTCCCATAAAAAAACAATAACATACACATATATAAACAATTTCCCAAGTTATACAACTAATATATTAACAATAGAAAACAATATTCCAAAGTTATACAACTAATATATAAACATTTTATACAAACAATTTCTAACAATATATATATATATATATATATATATATATATATATATATATATATATATATATATATATATATATATATAACACAAATTTTCAACTTATACAAATGTTTTACTTAAACGACAAACACAAACAATTTCTAACAATATATATAAAACAAATTTTCAACTAATACAAATGTTTTACTTATACGACAAACACAAACAATTTCTAACATTATATATACCACAAATTTTCAACTTATACAAACGTTATACCTATACGACAAATATATATACAAACAACTATTTTGCACTTTATATAAACAACTATACGATTACAATATACAAGATTTCAGGTTATACAACAACTAAAAAAATATTAACCCTATCAAACACAACAAAATTAAACTTTTTTAACACATCCTTAATACAACAAATGATACAAAAAAAGAGATTGTTGACATTAAAAGAGTAAAAATCTAACCATATTTGCGGGATTGTTGACATAATCCTCCATTTTCTTCAAAAACTAGCAAAAAATCGGAGCTAACCCAAACTTAGAGAGAGTTTTTGTGTAGTGAAGGGTGAAAAATGAAGAAAAAAAAACGTTTTTATAATCAAATTAAGGGCATTTCGCAGATAAGAAGCCCATTTCGCATATGGGGCTTCTCATCTGCGAAAGTACAAGTGCCTAAAGCACAACTGTGCTTTAGGCACTTGTACTTTCGCAAAAATTTTAAAAAAAAAAAAAAGGCCATTTGCGAAGGTACAAGTGCCTAAAGCACAACTGTGCTTTAGGCACTTGTACTTTCGCAGATGAGAAGGTACTTTCGCAGATGGGACCTTCTCATCTGCGAAAGTACAAGTGCCTAAAGCACAACTGTGCTTTAGGCACTTGTACTTTCGCAAAAAAAATTTTAAAAAAAAAAAGGCCATTTGCGAAGGTACAAGTGCCTAAAGCACAACTGTGCTTTAGGCACTTGTACTTTCGCAGATGAGAAGCCCATTTCGCAGATGGGACCTTCTCATCTGTGAAATGGGTGGTTATTTTTGTAATTTCGATTTTTTTTGGCTATTTTTGTAATATCATTAGTGTAAATGGCTATTTTTGTAAATTTCTCTTTTTTAAAAGATAAATATAGCTAATTGTATTTATCAATTTCCAAGATTTAATTAAAAATCAGAAGGTTATCAAAATAGCTAAAATTTTCGTAGATGGCATGTACAAAATTTTGTGTATGTGCGAAAATCACCAAAATAACATCATTTTGATGATATTCACAATTGAGCAGGGGATTTTTATAGATGTTATCTACAAAAATGTGTATCTCATTCATTATTTTTGCTGAGAAAATACACAATTTGGAAAATATCATATGAAAAAAAAGTGTTTTTTTACTGATAATGGTTACGGGAATGTCTTGTATTTGCAAGTTTTAAAACATTTTGTGTTGTTAGCAAACTAAGAAATATTGTTTATGGATTTATCAATACCAATTGGCACATAAGTGGGGATAGGCTGGAAAGCTAACGTAGCTGTGAATTTGCTGACTAAAGTATGTTATAGAGATATTCGATGAAAGTGATGTGCGGCACTTGAAAAGGTTATTCAGAATGTTGCAATTGTTGTACATTTGTATCTAGTGAAAGAATTATCTAGCAGCCATAGAGGAAAAGACTTTGCTGAGAGTTGATCTAGATGTAAAGTTAGTAATAATAAAGCATGTATTCTTATATCTCAAAGTGGTCCTCGACATCCTAATGGATATGATATATATGAAACGCCAGTACAACCACAACTTCATTATGATGCTTTGGTACAACCATAAAATGTTGGATATTTATATGAAAACCAATTTTTCGGTAAAGATGTCGGTAAAGATAATTATACAACTTTTGTTAAAGATGACGATACATATTACAAAGAAAGTTGGTGGATGATACAAATTTACTTCCTTGTAAGGAGCAAGCATAGTTTTGTAGAGGTTTATGTGACCTTGCGAAAAATGATACAAAATTGAATGATGAGATGATGATAACACATACATAAGAGATCCATTTTTTGGTATGCTTGTATCGACATGTCCAGACTAGGGTGGCAACTCTCTACCCAACACTGACCCAACTTGAAAATAAACGGGTTTGGGTTGAGATTTTTGACACGCCAACCCGTTTATTTCATGGGTTGGGTTGTGTTACATGTTTGGGTTTATAGGTCAACCCGCTAGTGGTGGTATGGAGAATGTGTTCTCCCGTTCTTCATTCGTGACCGACTCGTGAGTATATTGCATGTATATTTTCTTTTTTGATTAGGGCACCACAAAAAACTAGCCAAGAGATTATACGAATACAGATGGAATACAATGTCAATGATACGAAATGCTATGAAATATTATGAATACGGAAGGAAGGAAATCATATTTCATTAATAGTTAAATATATCTATTAAGAGTTATATATATATATATATATATATATATATATATATATATATATATATATATATATATATATATATCACTTACATTTAAAAAATAAATATATTTAACTATTAATGAAATCTGATTTCCTTCCTTCCGTATTCATAATATTTCGTATCATTAACATTGTATTCCATTTGTATTCGTATAATCTCTATGCTAGTTTTTTGTGGTACCATAATAAAAAAATAAAATATACATACAACATACTCACGAGTCGGTCACAAACGAAGAATGGGAGAACGCATTCTCCAGACCACCGCTCACCAGCGGCCGCTCCTCACGTATTAACTAAAATTTTGTATTAATTATTCTTTTTTATTATTATTTATGCAGTTGATTTGAATGTGGTTGCTGACAACCTAACTCAACATATAAAGAATTTGAACATCATCGAAGAAGATACCAAGGCTACAAATTGCAACATACTTTAAGTTGTCATTTGGTGAGTTCTTTTTAGTACAAATAGTAGACAACATAAAATTATTTATGTAGCTTTCAAAAGATCATAAATTTAATTTTTCATATTGTTTCTATTTGAAGGTCATCATGAAAAAATTGGTGTTGGAGGAAGAAATCGGTGTTTGGATATTTTTAAACAATTGCACTTTGTATGAATGTTTTCATTTTTCAATTTTATTTGGATGTTAATGGCTTTGTGTAGCACCCGATTCAAGGTATTTTTCATTTTGGACCGTTAGCATGTAATTAGTTTGCAATTTTGGTTCTTAGGGGCATTTTTGTAATTTTTGGGAGGAGGGTGCGTATGATAGGCATAAGTAATCAGGGGACAAACACTAATTTTAGGGTTTTGACCCTATTTAATTAACCTTATATCCCAAGGTTCTCTCATTTCCCAGCCTTCATTACCCTTTTGAGTCCCATTTCGAAACCCTAGCTCATTTCAAGAGAGAGTTGACATTTGTGTGTGTTTGGTGTAACTCCAAGAAGAAGAAGCTGGGAGAAGGGGCTTTGACCAAGGAGGAGCTTGTAGATCCAAATTTCACTCATCATTTCCAGCTTCATTAAGGTATAAAGCTTAGACCATGCTCATTATATGCTTAAATATAGTTATTATGGAGTTTTAGTCACTTTTTGGTCCCATGAATGAGATCTAGTGGACTTTTACCACTCTAGAAGTTATGAGTTACTCCTCTTGATGTTTATGAGATCCCTACTCCATAAAGTTAGCATCATGGTGGTTGAGGATCAACCATGCATGAGTTTATGTCCACTTGGTGAAAGTAAGATGTTAAAGCTAGGGTTTGAGTTCATTTGAGCCATACAAAGGCTCCAAGTTAGTGAGTTTATGGATTAAGGCGTTCCCCATGGCTTGGATCTGAAATTTGGACGTTTAGCCCAAAGCATTAAAGACTTAATGGCTAAATGGCTTAACATGTGGTAAACCCCAACTTAATCGAGGGGGTGTGTGTATTTATGATGTTCCCGTTCCAGTCTCACCAGCATCGAAGAAAACATAAAGCTCATGATGTTGTCAAAAAGATCAAAAAAAGAGCAGCTGGCTGATCCACTTGACGATGTTGTTATTGAAGCTAATTTAGAAAGTGGAAGTGATATATCTTTGATTTGTCATGATATTGGCTTGGGATTCGAGACACCTCAAAGAGACTCTCCGGTTAAGTTGGCCTTCGAGGACACTGGAGGTCTTAGTGGTACTGTACACATATCTCATACGGATACAACCACTAATTTGGGTGAATCTCTAAGTACTACTATCCCTAGAAGGCACTGGTTATACTATCCAAGGTTTCTATGATTGGGTTTGTTTCAGAGGAGGTTCGAACCTCAAGCATCACTGTGAACATATCTGATATTGACACAAATGTTAATATGGGTGAAGGGATGAAGCATAGTGAAGCTCAAGGCACATCTTCTATTGAAACCTATTATATTCCTACCACACTTGTTTTATCTTCAACCATCAAAACTACCATCACCGACACTTCAACTTCTTTACTACCACTATCTTCTCCCGTTCCATCTTCCTTACATACTTCTACCATTTCACCCATTTTCTCAAACACCATGCATCAACCCATTACATCACTTTTCTCTTCCCAATCCACTGAAGGGGGAAAGTCAGTTCTCGAAGATGAACAAGATGATGATGATGTCATGGTATCCTTTGTAGGGATTCAGTATGACCCGAAATAAGATAACATTCTTGTTGATATGCTTATGCCAGGGAAACAGTTTAAAATTCTTGGTCACAAGCTGAATTCATTGTTACAAATTCAGGCAGATACAAGGGGTCAAAAATCAGTGTTTGGGATTAAGGTGGATGTAATGTTTAAATCACAAGAGCATTGTTTAAAGATGGTCATGGAACAGATTGAGCAGAAACATGAAGAACGTTTAAAGCTTCATGTTGAAATTTCCAATATGAGGTAACCAAGCTTCGTGACATTGCAAAAGAACGTCATGTCATTTTTGTTGAGAAAGTTACGAAGGTGGAGGCGTCTGTCAATCTCAAAATGGAAGAACTCACGTCTGAGATGTCAAAGGCGGTGGTAAAGATAGAACAAAACTATTTGAGACTTCATAGCAAGGTGGATGTTTTAGTTGATGCCATAAAGAAGCCCGTGGAGTATCATACCTTGTTTTCTACCAAAGTTGAAGCCAAGACAGAAACAAATTCGAAAGTCTTTGAAAAGCTGGAGGAATTCTTGGGAAGTTTAACAGAATCCTTGTCAAAGTTGGTTCTGTCTCAACAATCTACAATCTCTCAGGATTCGATTTTGAAGATGATTTCTTCTCTTGAATCGAATCTTAAAGAAGACCTTTCTCCTCTTCATAGACAACTACTATGATTGCTTGGCTGTGACGGATATCGAGCTAGCTATGGCAATTAACAGAACTTCGACGGTGCCTCAGTCGATGCTAAATGGGTAAGGAAGTTTTAAAGACTATGATGATGGAGAGATTATTCACAAACCTTTGGGATCTGTGTTTCTTGGGAAGAACAAGCAAAACAAGATGACAAAGTTTCTATTTCAAGTCTGTGATGTGGAAAGGTATACAAATTCTCAGTATATTAACTTGTTAGTCCGTCTTGGAAATTGCAAGAAGAATATTGTTGCGGATAAAGCTGAAATCTGAAAGATGATTGTCTGGTATACAGAGGAACTCTACAATCTTCCCGTTAGTGAGAAGTGTTGAGTTTATGTCATCATCATCTTCACCACCTGGTAAAGTACTCTGCAAACCTCTGTATAATAGATAATCATTGTATTGTATTTTAAATATATGTATTACATAAGGCATTGTTAGAGGTCGATGCCATCATGTCTAGCCCTTATGTATTTTTTGTACGTGTCTATTACTCCCTATTATAAATAGGGGTATGTATAGGAGTCGAGGGTAACTTTTGGTGAGCATGAGCACTTTACTCTTTTGTACTCCTGTATTCTTTCAGACATAATAAAAAAGCCAAACATATTCTATTTACATCATTGTTGTTATCGCATTCAATTCTTTATTTTGTTCTTAATACTCTATTCAAACTGACTATAACCCACTAACTACATCACAACAAAAGTCGTTGGATACGAAAAAATATATACAAACCTTCAAAAACAATAAAGTTTTTCAACTAGATCTGGTTTTGAAAAGTGTTCAAAACGCCTTTCAGTACAAAAACTGATAGATCAAACAAAAAAAAGTCTTGTTACCAGTATTGTACTTGGCATATTCGCTATAAAATATTATCATGTTCTAGATCATGAAACTTGTGGATGAACACACTTCTTCAACACAATTGAACACAAACCATCACCAAGACAATAAAAAAGTGTTGGGTAATAAGAAGCAAACTAATACTAATTTTATTAAACAATACTACTCATCAACTACAATATGCCATTCTAAAAATTTATACGAGAACAACATTTTTTTTTGCCCGCCAACTCCTATTACTTGTCATTATCTCTTTCACCCCAACCCTTATACTACATATATGGTTTGAAACAAATGTTTCAGCATCCTGTATCCATTATTCAGTTTTCATGATTTTCTTTCTTGCACCTTTTATCCATTATCCTCTTTTTTTATTTAAGATTTGTATAACCCTTTACCTCCCTTGCTAAACAAACATTGTAAGAGTGCATGTCAACTTCTTTGTTGGGTGTTATAGCCTCCTTGATTTCATCATAATCACTCCAGATTATGTTTTTCGTTAGAAGTAAAGTGTCAGTACGTTTGAACTTGTCTACGATTTGTAAAAAAGTCTTTTGGTGGAGAAGAGGACGAAGATATATTTTAACACAAAAGATATGTTTGGCACAGTTTTCTTATCCCATTTACATTATGTATATAAAAGTTTGCAATGATATTATGTGACATGATAGTTGACCATTAGTAATATTAACATGTTAGCAATGATATTAGGTGACATGTCAGCATTTAAAGCATAACTAATAAAAACACTACCTAAATGAAATACATACATATACCTAAATGACATGTCAGCATTTTAGCAATGATATTAGGTGATATATATATAAGGTTAGATTCATGTGAGGCGGCCTAATTTTGTGAGATCGTGAAACGCATTTTTATATTTTTTTTATTTTTTTTAAAATTTTTTTTAGTTAATTCTAGTTCCGAAAAAAAATATTTAAAAAAAGAATTTTTTTGATTTTTCCATTTATTTTTCATTTTAAAATTATTTTTAGAATATTCTATTTAGAATATTTCACGTATTTTTCAAAAAAAATAGGATTTTTTTTTTAGTTAATTCAAGTTCCGAAAATAATATTTAAAAAAAGAATTTTTAGATTTGGGCTAATATCATAAAAACCCTCAAGTTTTCAGGGTTTTGTCGGTTTTGCCCAAAGTTGAATTTTATGTCCGTTTTTACCCTAACATTTTCCAAAAATGTTCGGTTTTACCCTTTTACCGGTGATAACAGGTTACCATTATATTAGTTTCGCAAAAAACCCTTAAGTTTATAGTTTTTTACGTTTTTACCCTTAAGTTTATATTTTTTTTACACTTTTACCCTTTGTATTTTTTTTTCATATTATATGTATTCATGCACAAAATTTATATTTATATACAAAAAAATTTTAATTAAGTATTGTATTTACATTTTTTTTAATGTTATTTCTTCATATATATATATATATATATATATATATATATATATATATGTGTGTGTGTGTGTGTGTGTGTGTGTGTATGGGTTTTTTCTTGGATAAACCATTTAAGATGTAAAAAAAACGCAAATTAATATGTTTTTAGAACTACAAGTACATATTTTTATGCATTTAAAAATATACATGTTAATAAAAAAACTTGTTGAATCATAAACATGTTTATATAAGTATATACATATAATCTTAGAAGAGTACACATGTATTTTGATATATGTTTTTTTTAAGTATAAATATATTTTTAGAAGTATATATACATATTTATATATAATAATGTAAAAATATGTATTTATACTTCTAAAAAGTATATCTATAAAATAGGTATTCATTAATCTAAAAATATTATTTATCTTTTTAAATGGTATAACCTTGCAAACACACACACAACCAAACAAACATATATATATATATATATATATATATATATATATATATATATATATATATATATATATAACATTAAAAAAATATAAATACAATATTTAATTAAACATTTTTTCGTATATAAATACGATTTTTCTACATGAATACGTATATTATGAAAAAAAATACTTAAAGTAAAAGTGTAAAAAAAATTATACACTTAAGGGTAAAAACACAAAAAACGGTAAACTTAAGGGTTTTTTTTTTGCGAATTTAATATAATGGTAACCTGAAAAACCTGTTATTACCGGTAAAAGGGTAAAACCGAACATTTTTTTGAAAATGTTAGGGTAAAAACGGACATAAAATTCAACTTTGGGCAAAACCGACAAAATCCTGTAAACTTGAGGGTTTTTATGACATTAACCTTTTAGATTTTTCCATTTATTTTGCATTTATTTTTTAGAATATTTCAGTGTAATATTCTATTTCACGTATTTTTCAAAAAAAAAAAAAAAAAACGGGATTTTTTTTTAGTTGATTCAAGTTCCGAAAATAATATTTAAAACAAAGAATTTTTGGATTTTTCCATCTATTATTTTAAAATTATTTTTAGATTTGGTCTTACGGTCTTACAAAATTAGAATGGTTTCAAATGAACATTGACATATACATATATATATATATATATATATATATATATATATATATATATATATATATATATATATATATATATATATATATATATATATATATATATATTACATTCACATATATATTACATTAATAGATATATGGGTTAATGTCATAAAACCCTCAAGTTTACAGGATTTTGTCGGTTTTGCCCAAAGTTGAATTTTATGTCCGTTTTTACCCTAACATTTTCAAAAAAATGTTCGGTTTTACCCTTTTACCGGTAATAACAGGTTTTTCAGGTTACCATTATATTAAATTCGCAAAAAAACCCTTAAGTTTACCGTTTTTTGCGTTTTTACCCTTAAGTGTATAATTTTTTTACACTTTTACCCTAAGTATTTTTTTTCATAATATACGTATTCATGTAGAAAAATCGTATTTATGTACGAAAAAATGTTTAATTAAATATTGTATTTATATTTTTTTAATGTTATATATATATATATATATATATATATATATATATATATATATATATATATATATATGTTTGTTTGGTTGTGTGTGTGTTTGCAAGGTTATACCATTTAAAAAGATAAATAATATTTTTAGAATTATGAATACCTGTTTTATAGATATAGTTTTTAGAAGTATAAATACATATTTTTACATTATTATATAAATATGTATATATACTTCTAAAAATATATTTATACTTAAAAAAAACATATATCAAAATACATATTTACACTTCTAAGATTATATGTATATACTTATATAAACATGTTTATGATTCAACAAGTTTTTTTATTAACATGTATATTTTTAAATGCATAAAAATATGTACTTGTAGTTCTAAAAACATATTAATTTACGTTTTTTTTACATCTTAAATGGTTTATCCAAGAAAAAACCCATACACACACACACATATATATATATACATATATATATATACATATATATATATATATATATATATGAAGAAATAACATTAAAAAAAATGTAAATACAATACTTAATTAAAAAAATTTTGTATATAAATATAAATTTTGTGCATGAATACATATAATATGAAAAAAAAAATACAAAGGGTAAAAGTGTAAAAAAAAAATATAAACTTAAGGGTAAAAACGTAAAAAACTATAAACTTAAGGGTTTTTTGCGAAACTAATATAATGGTAACGTAAAAGGGTAAAACCGAACATTTTTGGAAAATGTTAGGGTAAAAACGGACATAAAATTCAACTTTGGGTAAAACCGACAAAATCCTGAAAACTTGAAGGTTTTTATGAAATCAGCCCTAGATATATTAAGTTAAATCACTCAATAAAACATAACACACTACTCTACTCATCATCTTCATTATGTCATTTGGGGTAATCTAACATGATTTTTTCTCTTTTTTAACCCATTTATCGCCTTCACTTCAACCATTATTGCATCCTCTTGCCATACATTCATTTATCTAGTGCCCAAGGATTGGAAGCGTGCTTCATAATTTCTTCTTTTTTTTGCCATTACATTCTTTTTCAACTCATTTGTAGCAAATTCATATTTTTCTCGAGGTGGAAAGAAAATTAAACTTGTGGATAATTTTCAATCCAACATTTGGTGGAGAAGATAATAAAGATATGTAATGACATATTATAGTTAAATTGTAGTTGATGAGTAGTATTGCTTAGTAAAATTTATACTTGAATTTTTTTTCAACCAATAAAAAAGTATTGCCCTTACAAACAACCCCATCACCAAAATTAAGCTCTTTTTTAAATAAAATATCATTATATATTTGACATAAAAGAATTTCAAAACGTACATATCATTATATATTAGACATTTTGGAATTTTCACACCACACATGAGTTCATCAAATCGAATGCTCGAAGAAAGATTTGTCAACCTTCCATTTTAGCATCATATATATCTTTTCTTTTTAATTGTACTCAACATGTCGCTATTTTTGTTAGATTCTCATTACAACATTAAGATAGATTTCAAAAGATAAAAGTATACAATCCTACATGTCGTCAATTGTGAAATTCTAACATAATTGGTTCATTTAATTGTGCTCACATTGTGTCGTCCATTATAGCACTATAGCATTTTATATGGTAGAACTAGGATATAACATGTGTACCACATGGAATAACATAAAACAACTTTGCAAGTTAATAGACGTTAAAAATTAATAATACATTTGCAATGTGTTTTAAAGACATATGCAACGTTATGTCTAGATTAATGATGTTTCATGATATATATATATATATATATATATATATATATATATATATATATATATATATATATATATATATATATATATATATATACAATTTTTATTAAAATGCGTCCTAGCAAGATACTAGGGGCAAAGAGTACAAAGATACTCTTCAAAGAAGAAAACATACATTATGTACACTTCAGGGGTGAGACACACCACTTATCCCAATCCATTTTGTCACCTATTTTTGTTCTATATTTTCTCAACGTAAATATTGTGGCTTTGATGAAATCCACAATTTTCGTCGGTTTCGATATCTCGCCTCAAAAAATTCGATCATTCCTAGCCTTCCACAAGCTCCAGATAGTTCCATATAGAATACAAGTAAGAGTCTCTTTCTTCTTTGGACAATGTCCCCAGTTCCTCGCGAACGCTAGCACCTCATTTACTCCAGAGAAATACCCAAGGGAATTCCACACCAATTAAACACCATACATAAGGTTTCCTTCGTCATACTGCATGAGGTTAAAATGTGGTCTACAGATTCATTTTGATCTGCACATAGACCGCACATCGGGGAAGTAACATTCGTCATTTTGCAAATGAGAAATGTAGATTGGATATGGTATGTTTTTGGTTCTCATGTGATTTAAGGTGGATCTTTTTCAATGTGAAAGACTCTTTTCATGGAATTATGGTATGCATTTGTTATACTAAAACATTTTTTTTTTAAAATGGTTTGTAAAAAAATGACGAATATTTCCATTTTTCGGTTAATATTTTATTGTAGCATGAAACTTTAATTTATTTATTTGTTCTTTAAGTTTCTGTATGCAATATATAATGTGTATGGTTAAGCTTGTGTGTTACAACACACCATATTTTGATTTGCTTACCTTATCAAGGCATTGAAGTTCAACCTTTGTCCCTAAAAATGATGAATTCTGCTATTTCCACAACTATTTATTTAATTTATTATTTTGAGGTAGTTCTAGCAAATTGGAAAATATCAAAAGCCTAGGAGGTTAGATTTTGATGTTTTTAAACTCTTTAATAAATTGAAAAGAATAAAGAATCCGAATACAAAACTAGTATAATGATGAAATTGGTATATAACCTTGAATAACGACAAAAATTAGAAATGACGAGAATTGAAAAATATCAATTTAGAACTAAACACGGTCAAAACTATAAAACATTAGGACCATTTTTGTACTTTAATATTTTTTTCTACTTTAATATATTTTTTTCTATTTTTATCGTTTTGTGTTTTGTGTTAATGCATTATTATTATAAATAAAACAATGTTAACTAGAAAAGATTCCCTCTCGTTGCGAGGGGATGAGGGTATTTGTTCTTAAAGTACGTTGCTGCATTTTATTTATTTATGTACGGATGAGAATTTCATTACATACATGAAAACGTAAACATGCTTGCCAAAACCAACGGGAAGTTTCATCAGCTATGCAAGTTGGCCATTCCTACAAAAGAAAATACATCAGTCTCGATCAAATTAACCAAATTATTACTGGTTAGTTTCCAATAATTGATTCAAACTCACCATACAAATGGTGGCCTTCTCATGCAGTATATTAGTAAGTACACTACTAAGAAACTAAGAGATCAAAATTCAAAAAAATAATTAGTACTTTTTGTTACTCTTTTATCGAAAAAATATTTAAAAAAAAAAGTCATTTTTAGTAAAGGACTGAACTTATATGAACAAAACTTACACACAGTCAACATTAGTGTTAAAGTTCAAATTTCAAAAAGAAAAAAAAATTATCCATGTTACTCATTTATCAAAGAAAAAAGTTAAAAAAAAAAAAGTATAACCTTTTTATTTTGGATCAAAATACCCTTTTGTTTCAGACATTTCAGAATCGCTTGATTCTTGTTTGCATTTTTATTGGGTTTAACTTCGTTTTTTTATGACTTTATGTATTATGTTTTTTTTTATTTGTGTACGTATTTTAATTGCTTTTCTGCTGATCATTAATTATTGTTTGCAATTTTTGTAACTTCATTGGTTTCTATTTCAACTGTTGTCTGGTTCTGGTAGTGTTCCTGTTTTTTTTTTTTTTTTTTGTTATTATCGATTACTTCAACATAATTTAACAAATTCTTTTTAATAATTTTTTTTGAACATAATGAATATAATAGTAAAACAGTATCCATGTTTCTCCTATAAGTTTCAAGCTTTTACCGTGTTTATTTTTTTTATATATCTTTATTTGGTACCATCAAATTCAATATTTGTCGGTTTTTTAACTGTTTCTGTCATATTTTTTTGCAGGTTTTAGATATAGTTTCCTTTAGCTAGTCACTACATATTGCTTGAATCTTCTATGTTTTGTTTGAAGTTGATGCTTTTGAATAGTTTTCGGATTATATGATGCTTATTGCCATGCACATGGTGCATGTATGTGGTATCAGGTTGCTTAAAAAAAGTAAAAAAAATATATCTATTTTTAATCAATTTTATGTTACTTTAGCAAACATGATAGATAGTTGTACATAGTTACCTCATCTAGTATGCAGTTTTTGTTGACATACAAGGGGAACTGAATATACCTTCACCCATTTTTGAAAGAAGTTACACGTTTTATTATTGTGGTACCGGAAGAAAAGAAAAAGTTAAATCTCACGAAAAGTGAAACACCACTAACCAACTAACCTGGATTGAATTTGCAGGTATACCAACCATCCAATGCATAAGAAACATAACTAAAATAGCAAAATCCAAAAGGTTGTAAATTATCAACCAGTTAAAAACTATTCGTCAAATTAGATGGGGAAATAATTTTTTTATACCTTCTTCCCTCATTCAATGTATCTGACAGTAGATGGTTGTTATTGGACTGTTTCAACTTCTAGAACTTTTCTCCACTGTTTCATCTATTACTACTTTCAATTTCATCTCTCAAACCTATCTGACTTCCACCGCCTTAGATTCGATTTTCCCTCCTCTCCATCATGCCTCCGATGACGACATACGGATAATTGCCCCGGTCGCACCGGACTGGCAGTTCCATTGATAGCTTCGGAATTCCTCAGTACGACAACGAACCCACAAAATTCATATTACAAATTACCATCTCTATCTGTAACAATCGGGACGAAAGAGGCACAGAAAGAGAGCGAACCTGAGTACAACGTGTGACAAACCCAAATTTGATATTTCAAAAAATGGAACTAAGAACCGATTCGTCGATATAGAAGGCGTTCCAGAGAAAAGGAAGCCAATAGAGGAGGCAAGAAAGAAGATGGTGACGGAAGGAGTTGACTGCATCATTCCGATGTGTAGTACCAGGTTGGGTTTAATTTTTGTGAATAACAAATTGGTCTGTATCAAAATTTTCAATTTTTTCTATTTAATCAGTTGCTCTCTAACACTGCAGGAATGTAAGAAATGTTCATGAAGCATGGTTTGCCAATGAAGTTGCAGTTCGTAAACCTATTGGCATGTTGGATAATACCAATATCAAGCCACCAAAAGATGAAGAGGAAAGTTAGGGTAAAATAGTAAATAACTTAAAGTTTCAGACTTTTAGCGAATATTTTTAATCCTTATATCATTTGAAGCTACCTAGTGGGATTTACTTTGAATCATATAATGCTCATTGTTTTTGTTTCATTATACACTTATAACTTATAAGTTTATAATTATTACATTGAATTACTGATTTCTGTTTTTTTAACGTTTTTGTAATTGGTACACTGAATTACCGATTTCTGTTTTTTTAACATTTTTATTGATTGTTGTAGCTTACATTAGCACATCTATCAATGATACTCCTGATTGTTTGACTTTGAGATGCCCAATTCCATCATCTGGTGTTGTTGTTGATGGATTAATTAAGGCAGTATCTTTTGAACTGTGCTTCCTTCCTATTAGCTAAAATTGTGTTTGGTGGTATTGGTTCTTTGTTGTGGCTTATTTTCCCCATGTGGAATGAAGGTATAAAAAATTATTTCCCCATCTAAGTTGACAGATAGTTTTTAATTGGTTGATATTTTACTACCTTTTGGCTTTTGCTATTTCAGTTATGTTTCATATGCTTTCGTGAGATTTACCTTTTTCTTTTCTTCCGGTACCGCAATAAGCAATAATAAAATGTGTAATTTCTTTCAAAAATGGGTGAAGGTACATATTTAACCTCATATGTCAACAAAAACTGCATACTAGATGAGGTAACTATGTACAACCATCTATCATGTTTGCTAAAGTAACATAAAATTGATTAAAAATAGATATTTTTTTTTACTTTTCTTAAGCAACCTGATACCACATACATGCACCATGTGCATGGCAATAAGCATCATACAATCCAAAAACTATTCAAAAACATCAACTTTAAACAGAACATAGAAGATTCAAGCAATATGTAGACCTGCAAAAAATATAACAGAAACAGTTAAAAAACTAATAAATATTGAGTTTGATGGTACCAAATAAAGATATATATATATATATATATATATATATATATATATATATATATATATATATATATATATATATAAACACGGTAAAAGCTTGAAACTCAGTAGAAACATGGATACTGTTTTGCTATTATATTCATTACGTTCCAAAAAAAATTATTAAAAAGAATTTGTTAAATTATGTTGAAGTAATCGATAATAACAAAAAAAAAGCAGGGGACACTACCAAAACCAATCAACAGTTGAAATAGAAACCAATGAAGTTACAAAAACTGAAAACAATAATTAATGATCAGCAGAAAAACAATTAAAATACATACACATAGATAAAAAAAAAAAAAAAAAACATAATACATAATACCAAAAGACAATGGTTACCAAAAACCAGAAAGTCATAAAAAAACGAAGTTAAACACAATGAAAATGCAAACAAGATTCAAGTGGTTCTGAAATGCCTAAAACAAAAGGGTATTTTGATACAAAATAAAAAGTTTAATCTTTTTTTTTTTTAACTTTTTTCTTTGATAAATGAGTAACATGGACAATTTTTTTTTTTCTTTCTGAAATTTGAACTTTAACACTAATGTTGACTGTGTGTAAGTTTTGCTCATATAAGTTCAGTCCTTTACTAAAACTAATCTTTTTTTTTTAAATATTTTTTTGATAAAAGAGTAACAGTACCAATTATTTTTTTGAATTTTGATCTCTTAGTTTCTTAGTAGTGTACTTACTAATATACTGCACGAGAAGGCCACCAATTGTATGGTGAGTTTGAATCAATGATTGGAAACTAACCAGTAAAAATTTGGTTAATTTGGTCGAGACTGGTGTATTTTCTTTTGTAGTAATGGCCAACTTACATAGCTGAGGAAACTTCCCGTTGGTTTTGGCAAGCATGTGTACGTTTTCATGTATGTAATGAAATCCTCATCCGTACATAAATAAATAAAATGCAGCAACGTACTTTAAGAACAAATACCCTCCAACCCTCGCAGCAAGACGGAATCTTTTCTAGTTAACATTGTTTTATTTATAATAATAATGCATTAACACAAAACGATAAAAATAGAAAAAAAAAAATATTAAAGTAAAAACAAAATATTAAAGTACAAAAATGGTCCTAATATTTTATAGTTTTGACGGTGTTTAGTTCTAAATTGATAATTTTCAATTCTCGTCATTTCTAATTTTTGTCCTTATTTTAAAGTTATATACCAATTTCATCCTTGTACTGGTTTTGTATTCGGATTTTGGATTCTTTAACATATTAACAAAAATTATTCTTTTCGATTTTATTAAAGAGTTTATAAACATCAAAATCTAACCAACATCCCAGTTTTTTGATATTTTCCAATATGCTAGAACTACCTCAAAATAATAAATTAAATAAATAGTTGTGGAAATAGTAGAATTCATCATTTTTTGGGACAAATGTTGAACTTCAATGCCTTGATAAGGTAAGCAAATCAAAGTACGTTGTGTTGTAACACACAAGCATAACCATACACATTGTATATTGCATACAGAAACTTAAATCACAAATAAATAAATTAAAGTTTCATAAAAACAGTCTTTTGCATTGAAAAAGATCCATCTTAAATCACATGAGAACCAAAAACATACCATATTCAATCTACATTTCTCATTTGCAAATAAATCATTAATGCATAAAGTGCAGCCTCACTTTGAGGCCTCATATATAATGTTCCTCATCATCACAGTAAAAAACCTTAATTGCTCCGTTTGATTTTAATCAACTTACACCTTCATTGACTAACACAATTAGGATTAGCATTTTTGTTACACCAAATTTATCATCCATAAAATGATCAAAATACCCTCTTATAATGAGAACAAACCTATAAAAATTGACATATCCCAAAAATAACATTTTGATCTTTAATCTAAATTTTACACTAGAGCTTTCAAAACTCTATAATTCTTCAATTTGGATCTTCTATTTTTAATTTCCACCATACTTTTTTTGTGCCCTATGCTTATTTTATTACACCTATAATATTTTTTCTATTTTTATTGACTCATTTATTTCAGAAAAGCCTATAATACTAAAATTACAAGCCAAAAAGACCTTCAATCTCCCTACATCTTCAAATTAATATTCCCAGTAACAAAATGCATCCTAGACCCCTTCAGATCAAGTAAATTTCCGACAATCTATCAAAAAATAAATTATTTTCTTTTCAACCGAATCCACATTTCCTTCTCCTTCATTATTAAACACCAAGTTACCATCCTTCAACCCTATCAATTTAGGTCATATATCTAAAAATATTCAAAATCACTTTGTTTCTGAGGGAAAGTCACTTTGTTGGAAGAGTTACTAAAAGCTTTGTGTATATAATAAACTCAACCATCATCTTCATCAATAAAATCAGTTATCTCAGGGGAAACAAAGTAAAAATGCATGCAAGAACCTTTGACATCTTCATAAAATCAACATTTCTTCTATTTCTACTATTCTTGAAACTTGGTTAAAAAAGTTCTTGAATTTTGAAAATAAAAACCGAAGACTTTTGAACAACTGAAAATTCAAATCCATATAAAATGGTATTTTTAAGTAAGGAATTGCAAAAAGAGCACCATAAAGTTATGAAAATGGTATTTTTAAGTAAGGAATTGCAAAAAGAACACATAAAAAGGGCTGGAAATGTTTCATCAAGAAATTGTAATTATGAAGAGAAACTTACCACAAGTATCAGAGCGAATGATTTTGTTAAGTGGGAGAGTCCATGATTCTTGATTACATTGAAGACATCATCAAATATTTCTATTAAGATGTTTTGAAAAATTAAGAACAAAAACCCAAAATCACCCCCCAAAAATTAAAAACAAATATTTCTATAATTAAGATGTTCTAAAACTACATTATCAATTAGGAAACAAAATTCAATGTATATTGCTTAAACAAGTAACATTTTTATACTTCAAATTTTTTTTCCTAATTAAGATGATGTATAACTTTGATAGTAAAATGTCATAATATGATAAACAATTATTACAATGTCTTAGTTGTTTAGACTAACTAAATTTATAATACTAGTTAGATTATCAAATAACATCTTAATACAAAAAAAAATACTAGAAATGGTGCATGTGGATCGGAATCAATGTTGAAGTATAACATTATAACAGGAGGATGAAACAATTGACATAGTTATGAAAGTAGGTTGCTATTTAACCAAAATTAAATGCAGAAATAACAGATTACTTGTACTTGAAGAAGTAAAAGCAAGTTCCTGCAATTCCATTGAATTTGATGTTATGTTGCTGCAAGTTCTATGATTAAAAAATACGACTTCTTAGGTGTCGACATTGATTGTAATCTGGTTTGATTTCCTCTGAAATCTTAAACATTAGGGCAATAGCTGGTAAATCTGCATACATCACATGAACAAAAAGTCAATTAAGGTAACAGCAGGAACTGGAAATAAGAAATAACAAAAGTTTTGTGTATAGAGAGAAAGGAAGAGAATATGGTGTACTGCTTTCAATGAGAGCTGCAAGTAAATGGAAAAAATCAGCAACATTGAATAAAATAGTATCTCAAATCACGTAGTGAAATTAATCCAAAATGAAAATCATAATAAACAACAAAAAATGGTGCAGACCACTAAAATCCCAAATGAAATTAATCACCAGACTTCTCACATGTTCACCTTTGCATCGCCCCTAAACCCAAACTGATTTGTGTTCGCCAAGGAATGAAAGTTCCCAGAAGCCACATTACAGATACTCAAATGCATATCATCAACTATAAATGGTGTAGTGATTAACAGCTTTTTACAGCTTTTTATTACCCCATAAGGATGAATCTGGAGTAGTGAAAATATTTACTGCTTTTTTTATTACCTGATTAACAGTGGTAAATGCTCCATGAAGGTTTTGAGGTTGTATTTCTGCTATGTAAACTGGTACCTGTTTGTTATTCAAATTTGACACATTTGTAATGTTACAAAGAACAATATAGAACAAAACATTTCAGAAATTGTTGCAATTACCACATAGTAGAGAACCCCAATTCCATATCCTATCGACAGTCTTCCAACATCCATCAACCAAGAAAACTTTTTAAGAGTAATTACAAAAGTGATAAGATGAATGAGTACACAACAATGCAACATACAAGAAAAAAAAATGGAGAAGGAAAGGAATTGCCTTGGAATTTAGAATTGCTAACCACCCTAACAAACAAAACATTTTAGAAAGCCCCCATGGTCTGCATATCATATCAAATTGAGAGAAGCCTAATTAAACAACCTTAAAATCAGATGTTCTTATGTATGTCTCAATAAGGCATTTCATCTAACAGCTGGCCTGCAAATGAGAAGTAGGAAAAAAAAAATCAAAGTAACCAAAATTAGAAACAAATAGAAAGGATATCCACCTGTATGAACAACTGAAAAATAAGAAATGAGGTGTGAACTATTGTAAGAAGATCTGGGCTTTACAACCTTTTCTATTGATGCCCTAATGTATGTGTCTGAAAATTTTAGAGAGAATCTAACATACCTATTAACACAATATGACAGATGAACAAACTGAGTGTGTTTTTCAAATGACACTGCTGAAAAAAACAACAACAAAATTGGTAAAATAACCATTAAACTATTATAGTCAATATTTCAATAAGTAAATTGTTAAGGAAGTTCAATTCTCCAATGCATTCTTGGCTTGTTTTGGGACCCTTTAAAATTGAAAGCTTATTAGCAGGGTATAGTTGGGTTTGTTTTTCTTGTTGCAAATCATGACCATTAATTTCTGAAGTTGGTTTTTGTAATCGTTTGTTTTTCTTGAAAATAGCCCCAACCAAAATATGAACGAAACTAACATGATAATGATTCAAAATCGAAAACAACCAAAACCAAAAGATGATGCAGTGAGGTCAGTGGGATTTACCTAATCGATCTGTTGTGTATTTCGGCATATTAGTACAGGGCTACCATTTTTTATAAAATTGCAAGATTAGGGTACAAAATATGAAAAGCAAAAAAATCAAAAAGGTAAAAAAAGGAAAGAAGGAGATGGTGTCGCGTACTAGGAGCAACAATGCCCTACCATCTGTTGTTCAAAATTGAAATACAATGCTGATAGGGTGGAAAAACGGTGAACGAACACGTGCCTATCAAGAATCGATAAAATGTCATAAACTACCCAAAATAGAATAGTCAGTAAAAAATCCAGAAGATAACAAACCATGAAAAAGAAAGTACCGAATCTACCCAAAATACCATGAGTTCTCTGTTCCTAACTTTCATTTCTTTAATATACATACATATATATATATATATATATATATATATATATATATATATATATATATATACACATATATATATTAATAATGCTATAACACAATGGTAAAGACAGTATGATATCAAACAATGTAAGAATTTTGTAGTATCTTAATAGGTTTAATGTAAAAAAAATAATGCTATAAAAGTTTATATATATAATGTGCAATGTCTTCTTGGATAAAAAAGGAATAAAAATGCTATTTTTGGCAACAAAATAGAACATGTTTAGATTTCAAAGTACAATGAGTTCGATTTTTAAAACTGCAGTGTTTTAATAGAACATATTATAGATTTTATAAGTACATCTTAATAAGAAGAAAAAAATAAAAGAATACCTTAATATGGAAAATATTGAGGGTATACTGCTATAATATGGAAAATATGGAAAATATTGAGGGTATACTGCTATAATCTGTTACATTTTCAAAATAAAATGTCTTAATAGATAACTCGTGAAGAGGCCATGAAAGAAGGGCGTTATAAATGGTTGACTCTGAATATACAATGCTTAAAAACAAAAAAAAAGTAAGAATAGAGGTTGCAATCATTAGCGGTTTATATTACGTTCGGATACATTGCTGATTTGGTAGGTTCACGAAATCAGCATACACTACAATAATAAAGAAATAAAAAATAAAATAAAAAAAAAAAAAAAACGAAAGCCTACCAGTATGGCTTTAAGGAATTTGTAAACAAAAACCACAAAGGGTGAGTGAAGTAGACGCCTCGTGATCCAGAATAAGGGAGGCAACGTAACAACTTGTGATCAGTTTATTTTTCCTGCATAAATGTTAATCAACACCTGTAGCATTAAAATATTGAGTAGAATCCAAAAAAAAAAAAAAAAAAAAAAACAACCTACTGTTATAATTAGTCTATTGATTTAACAATAAAAGTGTTTTATGTCTTAATTGAAATAAAAAACAGAACATACTTTCACCTTTTTATCGATCTATGCACATAGCTATTTACTTTCCCAAAAGAAATGGTTCTTGAACAGAATCCTGATCACATATACATATAAGGGTCGTTTTTCTTTGAAAGAAGTTTGTTGGAGTGTGACTGATGGTTAAATATCTAGCATACTTGCACCAATCACCAAAAGAGATGATTATATAAATAAAAACTAAAATCATGGAGACGTAAAAAATTGGTTTAATGGTAGAAGGCTCTCTCATGTTCAGCCAACATCCGAGATGGCAAGCCTCTCTTTTTCTGTATGTGCGTCCATCGCCCTTTTCATCAAAGTGAAATCCTTTAAAATCAAATAAAATGAAAGATACTATAATTGGTAAGTTTAATAGCTATGTACTTTAAGAAGAAGTGAAAATGGTAGATTTTCAAGCCAAATTGATAGCCTCAAGACCTTACAAAACAACAATCATAATAACCTAAGAACAATTTTAATCATAGTTGATTAATTAATTATTGGAAATTCAATTATTACTACTTGATTTAAGAGTTTAATAATGCAAGCAGTTGAGAATCCTTTAGCTTTAGTGTTTGTGTAATTATGAGATTATTTTACCTTCATATTCTTTAACAATGTAAGAACAAAGAAACGGGTTGTAGCAGTTGGAATTTGTTTCATAACTAAAGTGCAAAAATAGAAGTAAACAATAATGCTAAAGTTTCATAAACAAGACAAAACAAATTCAGATTTTCATACATAAAAATGTCCTAACTGAAAAAAAAAAAAAAAAAAATAGAATGTTCTATTAGATTTTGAGTGTAAAATGTTGTAATGAAAAATACAAGGTTACAAGTACTTGGATTTTCAAAGTACAATGTATTATTAAAAAAAACAATGTTTCATTAGAAAACTATGAAAAAAAATACAATGTCATAATTGAAAGTATAATGTTGTATATAACTAGCTTTTTAAAGTACAATGTCTTAATAGAAAACAACTAGAACTTCAAGTAAACTATGGATGCTAAACAACATAGAACACATATAGATCAAGAAAGTACAAAGTCTTAATAGAAACAAAAACATCCATACAATGTTTTAATATGCTAAATTTTCAAAGTGCAATGTCTTAAATGAAAAAAAAATGAATGTTTTACGTTCACAATGCCAATGTCTTAAATAGGAAAGTATTAGAAGTAGAAGAATATATGTGGTTGGTTATATTTTAAAGTACAATGTTGTTGGAAAACTATTAAAGATACAAAATCTTAATCGAAAAAATTGAAACTATAAAGTTTTACTTTGATAACCAAAACCAAAAATAAACATATGAGAGCTAAAAGTTATACTGACTTAATATGAAAACTATAAAGCTGGCTATAGATGAATATATAATGTTTTAATTGGTTTAAATTTTTAAAGAACAATCACCTAATTGTAAAAGTACAATGTCATAACATGTTAGTAATTTAAAGTCCAAAGCTTTAAATAAAACTATTAATGCTCTATTTGATTTGAAAAAAAACAATGCTATTATTAGATAAGTTTTCGAACTGCAGTGTCTTTATAAGAAAAACAATGCTCATTTATATAATATATTTTGCTATATTTTGAAAGTACAATGTTTTAATCAAAGTGCACTATCTTGATAAAAGGAAACAATTCAAAGTATAATCTCTTAACTAAAGTGTCCTATCTTAATAGGAGAAAACAATTATAATGCCATAATTGGTAAACCAAAACAAAAAAAATTTAGATTTTTAAAGTAAAATGTCCTAATTTGTTTTTAAAAAGTATGATGTCTTAATATGTTAGATTTTGAGTGTAAATAGTATTAATGAAAAGTACAACGTTACAACTGGGTTTTGAAAGTACAATATTATAATTGAAAGTAGAATGTTGAAAATGTATATAATTACATTTTCAAATACAATGTCTCTAAAGAAAAAGATTAAAAATTCAATGTCTTAATAGGGAAAGAAATTTAAAATATATATAACTATGTATAGAACTAAAATCAAACAAGTTAAGATTTTCAATGAACAAAGTCTTAATAGGAAAGTAAATAAAAGTATATCTTAATAAGTTAAAAGTATAGTGTTATGATTGGGCATAATTTTCATAGTACAACATTTTTATAAGGAAAAAATATTTAAACATGCAAGAAGTGGTAACCAAAATCAAACATGTTTAAGTTATCAAAGTACAAAATTAGGTAAAAAAAAATATACATCTTAATAGGTAAACTGGTTAGATTTTCAAAATAGTGTCCTAATATGAGATCTGAAACGTATATGGTAAATTCATAATGCTCATACTTGGAAATTGATTACATGTTAGAATAATTAGAGATAAACCATCTGAAATGTAGAAAATAAAAGTAGAATATTAATTAATGTCTAAATAGAAATGCAAAATAGAAGTATAATGTCTTAATAGCAAATAAAATAAAAGTAGAACGTATAAATAGTATGGATAACTGAAAGTAAAATGAAAGTTTAAATTTTCAAAGTACAATTATGAAAACAATTATGAGAGGAACGTCTAAATAAATAGAAAATATAATATTATGAATGGTGACCAAAATCAAACAAGTAGACTTTGAAAGTATTATAATTTTTAACATACTTAAATAAGAAAAATTAAAGTATAATGTTTTAACACGAAATAATTGAAGTATGATGATATAAGAGGCAACCATATTCAAAGCTCAGATTCTCAAAGTATAAAGTCTTTGGATTAAAAACAATAAAAAAATGTCCAAAAAGTTAGATTTTCAAAGTATAACTTTTTAATAGAACTTATTATAGTTAAAATTTCTTGATAGGAAAAAAAGTTGGAAGTCTTTGTATGTTATAAATTGAAAACATAATGTCAATAGTAGGTTAGATTTTATTAAAAAATCTTAATAAGAAAAAAAATATCTTAATAGGAAAATATTGAGTATGATGCTATAATCTGTTAGATTTTCAAAGTACAATGTCTTGATTCAAAGTACAAATTCAGATTTTCATAAGTAAAAAAATGTCCCAACAGAAAAAAAAAATGTTCTATTAGATTGACTGTAAATGTGGTAATGAAAAAAATACAATGTTATAATTGGTTGGATATTTAAAGTACAACTTATTACTAAAAATAAAATATTTTATTAGAAAACTATGAAAAAGTACATTATTTTATTATTAAAAGAGATACAATATCTTATTATGTTGAGTACAATGTCATAATATAAAACAATTAGAAATTCAATGTCTTAATAGGGAAGAAAATTTTCAAGTATATTAACTACACATGTTAAGCAAGATAGAACACATAGAGATTGAGAAAGTACAAAGTAATAATAGACAAATACGTAAATGTACAATGTCTTAATACATTAGATTTTGGAAGTATAATGCTCTGCTTTGATTTTCAAATTAGTGTCTGAAAAGGAAAATGTGGTAATGAAAAATAAGATTTTGAAAAAATAATTTCTAAAAATAAGATTTCAGATCTAAAAAACAATTTCTTAAAAAAACAATGTACAATGTCTTAAAAAAATCAAATAAATTCAGATCTAAAAAAAACAATTTCTTAAAAATAAGATTTTGAAAGTATAGTAAAATGTTAATAGATTAAATTTTGAAAGAATAAAGCTACAGATGGTTAGATTTCGAAAATGCAATATCTTAAAGAAAATAAATAAATAAATGTACAATGTCTTGATAAGAAGAAAAACTAATACTATAATGTGTTAATGTGTTGGATTTTAAAAGTATAATGTTATTAAAATTTCAAAATAAGATATCTTTATAGAAAAAAACATAGTACAATGTTTTAATATGCTAAATGTTCAAAATGCAATGTCTTAAATGAAAAAAAAAAGTATGTTTTACCTTTACAATGTCAATGTCTTAAATAGGAAAAATATTAAAAGTAAAAAAAAAAATATATGTGGTTACCTTTTAAAGTAAAATGCCGTAGAAAAATTATTAAAAGTACAAAATTTTAATCGAAAAAATCAAAAATATAATGTTGTAGTTTGTTAACCAAAACAAAACCTGTACAGATTTTAAGTGGAAGGCTTTGATAAAAAAAATATATTAGTATAACATTTTAATGTTAGATTTTGAAAGTTTAACACTATAACTACTTTGATTATCAGAAAATACAACGTCTTAATACAAAATAAATAAAAGTTCAATTTTTTAAATTTAAGAATATTGAGTTTCCAACACTATAATTGGTAACAAAAAAGATAAACATATGAGAGCTAAAAGGTATACCGACTTAATACAAAAACTATTAAAAGTACAATCTCTTAATAGAAAAATAGAATATAAAATGGTATAATCTGTAATTGATAGGAAAAATATTAAATGAATATATAAAGTTATAATTGGTTTAAATATTTAAAGAACAATATCTTAATAGGAAAAATATTACAATTTCCTAATACAGGAAAAAAAAAAAAAGTATAATTCTATTACTGGTGAGTGGTGACCAAAATCAAACTAGTTTATATTTCAAAGAATAATGTTTTATTTGTAAATAGCAAAAAAAGTAAAAGTACAATGCCTTATTAGATAGGTTTTGAAACTGCAATGTCTTTATAAGAAAAAATATTTTATTTACAACTGTCTAATAGGAAAAACATAAGAAAGAATGGTAAATTTAGTAAGCAAAAACAACTTCAGATTTTCAAACTGCAATGTTTTAATATGTTGAATTATCAAAGTGGCTTAACACAAACGATAATAAACATACATTGTTTTTATAGCAAAAAATTGGTTTGATTTTAAAAGTATAACAGAGTATAAAACCGGTTTGTTTTCAAAGTCTTTTGTCTCAATAACAAAAAAAAATGTAAGATGTTTTAAAAAAAGATCACAAAATGGTAATATCTATTGTCTTAGTATAAAAAAATAGTATGATGTCTTAATGGGAAAAAATTAAAAATAGATTTTCAAAAAACAAAGTCAATGAATATATTTTCAAATTAAAAAAAAAAGAAGTTTTAAAAAGTTAAGATTTTTATAATATAATGCAAGCGGTTGGAATTTCAAATAAAAGTTCAAGAAAAAAAAAATTATATTGTCTGAAAAGGAAAAGAAACTAAAAGTAAAATTGCTATATATGTGACCAAAAAAAAACTAAAGTTTTAAGTCGTTTCAAAGTGCAATAAAAATACAATGTTAAAAGGAAATTTATTTAAGTTAAACATTGGTAACTAAAACCTAAAAGGTTAATATTTTTTATTTCGATCCTAGACCTTATTTATTAAATGTTAATAATAATAATGGATTAATAGCTTTTTGTTTACAGAACCCTGGGTGTACAAATAAAAGTTCATGGACCTTTTTTGAAAGAAAAAAAATGTTTAAGTACTTTTTGTATGAAAAATGCTTTCAAAAACAAAAATAAAACTACTGTCTTTTGTAGGACAGTAATTTTGAAAGTAGAACTCAATAATTACTAACCAAAAACAAAAGATATTTAAAAATTTAAATTACATCGACTTAATGGGTAATATTTTCAAATTGATTATAAAAAAAAATACACTATCTTAATAGGTTAGATTTTGACAACAACTGAAAGTGAAATGTTATACTGATAACTTAACTAAAAGATAATTTAAGATTTCAAAGTATAACAGAAAAAAAAAAATAAGAAAAATGTCTTAATATGTTATCCGAAAGTAAAATATTATAATGTTAAGCATAAGACCCAAAAAGGTTACAATTTAAAAGTATATGTACATATTGAAAGTCAAATGCTAAAGCTAATTAGATTATCCATCATAGTACAATGTCTTTATATGTAAATTTAAGATTTTAAAGTTATCGTAGGAAAAAAAAAATTAAAATTACAATATATTGATTAGAGAAAAAAAAAAAGGTACATTTCTATTAACAGTAACCAAAATCAAGCATGTCTATATTTTCAAATTACAAAGTCTTAATAGGTTAGATATTCAAAAAAAAATTTAGGAAGACAAATAAAAGTGCAATGTCTTAATATATCAGATTTTGAAAGTATAATTTACAATAGGTTAGTTTTTTCAGAGTAAAATGAATTAATAGGAAAAAAAAATTCAAAGTATCATATGCTATATCTTAATAGGAAAAGTGCAATGCTTTAATAAGTTATTATATGAATGGATAATGCTATAATTGTTTAAATTCTAACCAAATGAAAATGTCTTAATAGGTAAGTTACAGAAAGTATACATGGTTACCTCTTAAACATCAATTAGAAAAAATAAAAGTAATTTCTTGTTAAAAGAAAATTTGAAAGTGTAATCATATAATGTTGAAAATCATAAGAAAAACTAAACATAATTAGATTGTAAGCGCTTAGAAAAAAATATTAAATATACATCTCAATAAATGTGCAATGTTTTAAAATATGTTTGTAGTGTAAATGTGTCATTGGTTAGAATATCAAAATACAATGTCTTAAAAGAAAAAATTGGAAAAAAATTGATTTTAAAACTGTAATGCTATGAATGAAAGTATTATACTATAATGTATATTTAAACGATACAATGTGTTAATAGGTGAAATTTTGAGTGTTTGGCTATAAATGAACGTATTATACTTTATTGTGTATTTAAAAAGTACAAATTTTAAATAAGAAAATTAAAATTGAACTTTTTAGAAGAAAAAACATTTAATTATCAAAAGTAAAATGTCGACAGCTATTTACTATTGAAAGTAAGATGATATAGTTGGTAACGAAAATCAAAAAAAAGTTTAATATTTTTCAAAGTAAATCATGTTGAAAAGTATGTATCTTGAAAGTACCATATGTCCATGGGATAAAAAAAGGAAAATATTAGATATGGTAACCAAAATAAAATAAAAAACTACGATTTTCAAAATTGAATGAGTTAGTAGAATAGATTTTCAAAGTATTTTAAAAGTAAAATGTGTTAATAGATTAGATTTCGTTTAGAATAAAGCTATAGATGATTCGATTTTAGAAATGCAATGTCTTAAAAAGAAATAAAAGATGATTTTCACCTACTATCTTAATAGAAAACAAAAGAAAAATGCAATGTCTTAATAGAAAAAAAAATGAACGTGTAATGATTAAATGTTAAATAAAATCAAGTACATACAAGTGTTATAATTGGTATGTTCATTGCCACTTATTAGTTGAATTTATATAGTATATAATGTATTAATGTGGAAAAAATTATAATCACAACGTCTTCTTAATACATAAAAAGTAAAAGTAAGATGCTGTAAATGGGAATTAAATTAAATAAGTTAAGGTTTTCAAATGACAAAGTCATAACAGTAAAATTAAATTAAAGTAATAATCTCCTAATAGGAAAAAAAAAATGAAAGTAAAGCTGTAAAAGGGTAACCAAAGACAAACAAATTTATATTTTCAAATTACAATATCTTAAGAGAAAACCATATATAACTATATAAGTACAATGTCTTAATAGGTTAGATTATGAAAGTAAAATGTCATAATTATAATGCTACAACTGGTTACATTGTTTAAGTACAATGTTTTAGTAGAGAATAAAAAAATTTACTGTTATAAACTTATATATGATAATAGAAATTAAGAACCAGAACTTATAATGCTAAAATTAGTAACCAAAATCACACATGTTTGGATTTTCAAAATACAATATCGTAAAAGAGAAAATGTTACAAATACAAAAAACTATAATGCTAAAAGTGTTGGTTTAATAGGTTGTTATATGAAAGCAAAATGCTATAACTGGTTTGATTTTCAAAATACAATGTTTCAAAGGAGAAAAGTTATAATGTCTTAAAAGGGCAAAATAAAAAAAAATTAAAAAAAAAATTAAAAAAAAAAGTTAAAATGTTGTATACATGGTAACGAAAAAATTAGGTTTTTAAAACACAAGGTCTAAAACATGTTGGATTTTGAAAGTGTAATAAAAAAATGTAATAATAGATTAGATTTTGAAAGAATAAGCCTATAAATGCTTAGATTTATAAAATACCGTGTTTTAAAAGCAAAACAATAAGTTCCCAATGTCTTTAAAAAATATTTAAGTAACACATTGGAAGTATAACATTATAACTTAATATTCAAAGTGTATTGTTTTAATAAGAAAAAGATAAAATTACAATAATGATAGATTTGGTTAGATACTTAAATTTAAAAGTACTAAAGCTCTTTACAGTAAAATATTTGAGAGTATAACGATATAACTGGTAACCAAAATCAAACAAATTCAAATAAATATGTCTTAAATCTTAATAGAGCAAACAAAATTTCGAAGTATAATATTAAAAGTCTTAAAACATTGAAATCGGGTTACTGGGAAACGATATATCTGCAAGTCTCAAATTTTGAGAACCCCAATCCTCAAAAAAAAAAAAAAAGTGATTAGAGTTATGTTGAATCGAAACCCTACCTGATGTTTAAATTCTTGTTAAATCACTGTAATTGCAGATAACAAAGGAGCAATTCAACAGCCTGAAATAGAAGACACAATGCGATCTCCTTCTTTTATCTTTTATAATCTGCAATGCATCTGGTACAACAGATTTTACAAAAAAAAAAAAAAAAAAAAAAAAAAAAAAAAAAAAAAAACCCTCAAAGAAGACATGGAATACTAGAATATAGAAACCCTAATGAGACGAAACAAGACATGGAATACTAGAATATAGAACCCTAATGAGACGAACAGAATGAAATTAAAACGGTCATCAACGTTCGATTCTTTCTTCTCCATAAGTCAATTTTAATTTTGCAGAAGAAAATCTCTCAACTCGATTTACAGAAAGAAAAATAAAAACTATAGAACTCGGATAGAATAAAATACAGAGCAAAAAAAAGCAATAAGAATGAAAACTTACAGAGGTGTTGATGATTTCTTGGATTGCGGATATGGCTATAGTCTCCAGACCGAGAGAAGAACGACTGAAGAGCACATCTATCTATATCGCCAATATACACCGACGCAAACCTTTCGACTTCCAACGGCTATTTGTAAAAATATTTCCAAAATTAAAAATATTTTGTAAAAATATTTCCAAAATTAAAAATATTCCTTTTGATAAAACCTCTTATTTACTTGTTATTTTGCAAAAAAAAAAAAAAAAAAATGCAATCTCTTAAATAAAATTTATTAACAGAAATAAAAGAAAATTAAAAATGCAATCTCTCTCTCTCTCTCTCACATTTCACAACCAAACACACAAACACTGATCCACCTTTAAGAACATGAAGAATGCCCAGTACTCCCCTCCCTTCTCTAGCGAAGCAGATCCTTCGGTCACCATCATAAACATCACTAAACCACCGATAATGACCAATTTTGCCTAGAAAAATCGAGCCTTCAGACAATCATCATCATATTCATCTTCAACCCACCATGAAAAATCACCACTATCGAGAACCCATCATCCTCATTTGCCTTATGACCATTTATCTTCTAATCAAATTGCAGCTCAAAAAACATATTAAGAAAGATGAAGGATGAAGAATGAGGGATTGTGATTGAATGGAGAAGTGACGTTGTAATCGAACAAAAAAGGAAAAAGAACAAGGGTCAGACCTCCAATCGAATTTTAATAAGGGAAGAATGAGACACATACAAAATTAATGGAGGTGGTCGGATGATCGTCGACTTCAGATCTTCTATAAGTTTACGATGACAAAGTTAGATCTAGAAACGGGCATACATACACACACTTAGGTTTGGGTTAGGGAAGAATATCATAACAGTCGAATCAATTAAATCCAGATGAATTGAAGACAGCGCCTACAGTAACATTGTAGATCTGATGCACCGTTCAAAGTGATTTCAAAAATCGATTTCATCTCCTCTCAGCTCTCCTCCATACTCTCTGTTCAGAACGGATAAATGGCGGCTAGGGTTTCGTTAATGGTGGTTCACAACAGTGGAAGAGGAGGCGACTGTGTTGGGGTGAAAAGTTCTTCATGTATGACTTTGTAGATGGTTTGACTTTTGTAGACCCACTTGCATGTGGTGCATTAGCCTTTTGACTAATGAGTATTAGAGAGTGATAGAGAGACATGTAAACACCTCTGTATAAGGTGGGTTCATACCACTTGTAGAGGTGTGCTTGAGAGATGTAGTCATAGTGATTAGTGAGTGAGATATTTATGAAGTTCTAGACTAGATCCCTTTTTGTACTCATTTACTATGATCGAATATATGTTTTAGCACCCAAATCACCATGTTCATTGTGCAAACTTTAATTCGGCATGTCAAACCGTGTTCTTATGTCACTACAATTGGTATCAGAGCGGGTCTTCAAGATCAAGGTGATTTTTGAAGAATGATTCTCGGTTTGACAACTTTTTTCACAATTAGAGCATTTTTGGTGAGTCTCTCTCTATGATCTCTCTTAATCTTGTTGATTTGTGCATTACGTTCTTGAATTTTGATCGATTTTATGCAATGGATCTAATTCGTTTCAACCCCACAGTTGATCTAATCAATTTTGTTTAGATCGAGCCCAATACAAACATGATTTTTGTTTTGATTTAATCTTGAGCCCAAATCATAATTCATTACTGTTCATCTACTCATTTTTAGCCCAAACCAAAATTTCAAATTGATCATGTTAGTCGATCCAATTTTCAAGCTCCATTCGTTGATTTGTTTTAATTTGTATCTTATTAATCCAACAAGATAATCCTAAATGGGTCGTAAAAACATTTTTCATGTTCCTTGATCGATTCAGATGTGAATCGGAGTTTAATATCGACATTTGGCTGATTTCATGAGTTCAATTGATCAACAATCCAAGGGACGAGTTGACTAACAATCAAAATTAACTTTTGATTGTGAGATTGTTACTGAATCGATACACGATTCAAGTTGTTTGAAGTTGGAATTACATATACGTGTTTGAAGTCGAAATCACAGTCAGTTATAGATGTTGTTGCTCGGCATAAAATTTGATTTCAAAAAGCGGTAACTGTTGACTTGCGATGATAAGTCAAAATTGTTGTTAATTGTCGATTCTATTTTTTATTTGCATGTTCACAATTTGGAGTTGAGATTTGTTCCAAAATTGACAGTAATTTTTTTGAAATTGATTAGTTTTAGATGAAGGAATGATAGTATTTGATTTGATTGTTGATGATTAATTCATTGGAGTCGAAATTATCTTCTTAGAATCAAACCTAGTTTTGACTGGTATTTGATTGCGTCAAAGTAGAAAGTTACTGAGAATCAATTTCATTGTGTATTGATAACGAGGTGACATGAAGCTTGATTTTGAGTTTGCATCTATTGTTATTTTTTATGTCACGGTGCTGAATAGAAATAACGAATTTATGGTCAATGTAACGACCCAATTTTCACGTCCGAAAATTTCGTTCGAAAACATTACTTTAGAAAACATTAACAATTAAAAACATTGTTTGATCAAACCATAACATAACGTAAACCATGTCTAAAAGCCAAACCATACAACCCATCAAAATATCAAAGTACAAATCCCAGTGAATCTCGTAAATGCGGAAACCAGAGTGTGTGCATGATGTGCCGCTACCGCGCCAGCTCCTTCCCCTTCGGAGAAGAGGTACCTGAAACCAAAACTGTAAAACGTAAGCACAAAGCTTAGTGAGTTCCCCCACTGTACCACGTACCACATAATCACATAACATACATAAATTTTTCAGGCATATCTGGGTGCCCGACCTACCCCTTCGGTCCTCTCGACCGGATACTGCCTAGCATATCTGGGTGTTGGCCTCCCCTTTGGTCCTTTCGACAGGATACTGCCTAGCATATCTGGGTGATGGCCTCCCCTTCGGTCCTTTCGACCGGATACTGCCTAGCATATTTGGTGCTGGCCTCCCTTTCGGTCCTTTCGACCGGATACTGCCTAGCATATCTGGGTGCTGGCCTCCCCTTCGGTCCTTTCGACCAGATGCTGGGGACTATTTCACCCCCTACTACTACCACATAACACATATATCACATAGTCTAGTAACCCTGGATGAATATCACAAAGACAATCATCTAATCACACGTCTCCTACTGGTGGGCCGGCATTGTGGCCTTAGACCCACCGCTACCGGAAGGCAACTCACCTCAAAGTAGCTGCTGAACTGATCGGGAACTGACTGACTGCTGCTGCTCCGGAACTCCTCCGACTGCAATTCCCACAACATACTTAATCACACACTGCTAACTATCCTTTGGGTAAAAAGATCATTTTACCCCTGGTCTAGCCCTAAGTCAAATCAGAGTCAACTTTCAGTTGACCCGACTCGCCGAGTTGGCTCTCCAACTCGCCGAGTCCCTATCCAGACGATTGTCCTGGGTCCCTGATTCTACTCGTCGAGTTAGGCTATGACTCGACGAGTTCTTCTTCTAAACTGACATTGAAGTTCTTCGTCCTACTCGCCGAGTTGTATGAACAACTCGTCGAGTTCATCTTCATTCGATGAACACTCATGCTTAGACTCGCCGAGTTGTATGAACAACTCGCCGAGTTTGTTCTTGGTCTATGAAGATTGTCGTGGACTCGCCGATCCAGGCCATGACTCGCCGAGTCCTACCATGGGTGAGTTCAGCTTCCCACTCACCGAGTCACCCCCTGTGACTCACTGCTCAAACTCGATACAACATAAAGGGACCAATTAGGTGACCCGCGAGCTGACTCGCCGAGTCACAAGAACGACTTGCCGAGTCGTCGCCATGCATCCATTAAATACACTGATTTGTTCGATTTCAGTCCATGCTATTCATAGATCTGGGCTTCTAGGACATGAATCACACGTAAAGTTTCCAACTTTACGTGTAAATATTCACTAATATGGATTTTAGGGCTCAAAGTGCACCAAAAGGGGTAGATCTAGGGCTTTCATGTAATATGACCCCATAAAGGCATTAGATCCAAGCTCCAGGGACTAAATCATGCCTAGATCTAAAGGCTAACCACTTATTACAACCCACAATGCACAAACAAGCTTGGGGAATGGCTCAAGAAGGACTTTCATGAAGCTAAAAGAGACTACAAGCTTGAAAATAGAGGGGAAACGAGCTATACCTCAAGGAAAACGTTGAGATGACACAAAGATGCCTGGCCTCCTTCTCCTCTTCTTGATCTACTCTTCTTTCTCCTCAAAATCTTCAAGAACACACCAAAACACTTCAATCTCTCAGGGAAATAAGGGTATAAATGATGTTGGGAGCTCTGAGGGTGAATGGGGGCGAGTTTGGGGCAGAAATGAGGGTTTAATTAGGGTGCAAATCCCTGAAACTTAGGGTTTCATCCAACAGCGGTGACTCGCTGAGTCCAGGATATGGACTCGCCGAGTCGTCAACTTAAACGTGTCCTGGGTCTCGTCCCTACTCAGTGAGTCGGACCTATGACTCGCCGAGTCCAAGGCTAAAATGGAAAATACTCAAATAAGATTTACATACCAGGAACCAGGTGCTACAGTCAAATCCTTTTAAATTGGAACAAGTTCTGGAAATCAAACATGGATGAGAGAATGCAAAATCGAACTATGATTGTGTATGTGTGGTTGTTCGTATCAACTAGGAAGATTCTCAGTGGGTTTTGTGTTGATATTGGATTATTGATTTTTATCGACTGGGAAGCCATAGTTATATGATTGAATGGGTGTTGATTTCGAAAATTTGGAGTTTGTTAGATCTGACGAAGAGATGGATTAAGCCAAAAGCGAAGTTTTTTTTTCTCCAATTGAGTTGTGGTTTGATCACGAAGACACTGATAACGAACACTTGGAATCTAGATTCGTTAGTTTGGAAACGATGGGGTAGTTTATTAACGAAAAAGGGATGATTTTGATGTCGATTCGAAGATAAATGGTTGTAAGGTCTATGTTATTTCTGTTTATGCTTTTGATCTGTATTGACAATGACATCCCAACGTTTTTATTATAATGAAATACATTTCTTCGAAAATGCTTTGATAAAATCTTTATCATATTTTTTTGGGAACAAATTCCGTAACATTTTTCATTAAAAAGGTACTCTGATTTTAAAATAAAGCATAAAAAAATTGGTCTTTTTTGGTCGTGAAAACTGGGGATGTCATATCTGGCTTGCTCCCTAACCCAATCAGTCGTCATATTAGAATTCCAATGTTCAACCCTCAGTACGAGTCCGGCATACCAACCGATCCTCGGCTCGTATCAGGAATGCTACTGAGCCCTCAGTATGAGTTTGGCATGCCCTACCTGGCCCTTAGCTCATATTTGGAATACTACTGAGCCCGTAGTATGAGTCTGACATGCCTTACCTGACCCTCAGCTAATATCTGGAATGCTCCAGGGTTTGTTGGCTACAACACAAAGCAGTACAACCTCAACCCGACACAATATGTCGACATATAATAAATAACAACCATATATAGATAATCATGCAGACATAATCACAAGTAGTCCTACAAATCTACCAGACTAGCATATCAATAACTAGCATAATCATGCATATCTATTCTGTACTCAGCATATCAGGATATCAAACCAATGGGCTAACCTTGGTGCCTTCGACCCGCAAGTACAGTGAGGAAAACTCACCTAAAGCGGCTGAATATCTCAGAAAAATGCTCGAACCGCTGATCTGGAAATCCCCGCACGCGAGCACCATCAAATATTATCTAGTTAATAATTGAATCTTGACCCATACTCAAGAATCTGAATTTCTTGCATAATGACTAGGGTAAAAGGCCATTTTACCCTTTTTCTTACTTGGCCCAAAACCAAGGCCCGATATGGTCCAACTTCCAAGTTGGGCCCAAAGCCATCATGAATCAGATTCCTAAAAAGCCTATGCTCAATACAAGGCCCAAGGTTAGAAGTCTAATGGTCCAACAAAGCCAAAACCAAAAGGCCCAAAATTTCACCTCTTGGGGAGTACGCCCTGTGTACCAGAAGTGTACTCCCCGCATACTCACCCTCTATGCATAATGTATAAGTCCTTAAATCATGAAATCCAATTTATGCAAAGCGTACTTTTGGGTACGCTCAATGTACTCATCAGGGGCCAAAAATTCACATTAAGCTCTTATTAGGTTAAGCCAAAGGCATCCAACCATTTCTCTTAACCCTAAATGATACTTAAACCATAAGTCGAAACCTTTAAGCCTTTAAATGGATAAAGAGGGCTAAATCCCACAAAATCCTTTATTCCACAACACTCAAAACAACTTAACTCTTGCATGGTGCTAGGGAAACAATCAAGCAAGCATTTTTATGACTCATTACACTTCAAGACCTCATAATAGATAACTAAAATGCTTTAGAGTACTCTATACTCACAAAAATCCAAACTTTGGGACAAAACTTTATGAGACGTGCCATGAAAAGATCTTATCAGGTTCGAAGCTTTATACCTTGAGAAGACAGATCATGATGCACTAAGCTTGGATCCACAAGCTCCACGCAATCTCACACTTCTCCACGAAGCTCCTTCTTCTTCTATGAGCACCGAGATGCATGAAATACCACCAAGAACTGAAGAACCATACCAATGGAGGCTAAGGCTTCATTTCTAGGGTTTAAGAGGATGAAAGCTGAACAAAATAGGGTTTGGTGGTGAGTTAAGGTGCTTAAATATCCAAGACCCTAGTTTGGGACTGACTGGAGTATGCCCACCGTACTTCTGGTACGCCCATCATACTCCCTCATGCTTCTAAGATCATCATCATAGTATGCCCATCATACACCAAATTACGCACCGCATACTAGACTTCTTGTTAGTACACCATACGTACACTTGTGTACGCCCTGCATACCCGGATAAACCCTAAAATCACCCAAACTTCCGAAGGCCATAACTTCTGCGTTATAAGTTCGTTTCTGACAATCGTTATATCTAGGAAAAGTTAACGAGAAGCTCTACCACGTATAAACTCATCCTTTCCTTCAATATTTCTGAACAAAAATCCAAAATTCATAAAAGGCACGACTGCCACTTTACAATTATACCCTTAGGTTCCAAATTACAACCCGAACTTCGGGGATCATCTATCCTACCTTACCCACACCCAAATAGGTCTAAATATATCTTTCTGAAAGGCCCTAAGCCTTATGTTAACCGGTCTTCGGGTCGCGGCCCCGAATTAGGAAATGATTCGGGACAGGGTGTTACACACGAAACTAGAAAGTACCCAAAATAGTCATAAAATAACAAAAGGGAACATATGCATCAAGATTAGCTAAAATATGAATGAGAAAAATGATAAAATAAACTATAAAAGAAGTAAATAAAATGTACCCGTTAGACTTTCTTAATGAGCTCAGCCAAAACCACAACATCTTCCATGTTTCTTACCAGCGAAAGTGCTTAGCCAATGATTCCACATTGGGTCCTTTGGATGATATTCAGGTGGATGAACTATATGGATAGACCGGTTACGATACTTTACAAGAAGACGAAGAGCTTATATAACAAGGTGGTAAGATTGGTGAAGTGTAATGACATCACTAGAAGGGTTCCAAATGGACATGGAAACCTGGGAAGGAGATGAGGGAGTATTACCCCCGAGTTATTTTCAACAACAGACTTCAAGGAAGAAGTCTGATTTAAGTGGGGGAAAGTTGTAACATCCAAACTCATTGAGGTATTCTTATTTTATTTATATAATTTAAAATACTGAGTCTGTTTTACCACGATGTGGTGGAGGCACAACCACGACATGATATATCTGGAATGTTCGCAGGTCTTAAGTTGGTTTCCACGACATGACAACATGTTGGCCACAACATGGAGACCATCTGATGAGAAAACCCTAATTTTCAAGTATTTAAAGGCAATTATAGGCTAGGGCTTGTTTATCCTCAGCCTCCATCACTCTGAAACTTCAGAACCCTAATCCTAATCTCTTTTGGTGATCTTTAAATTCATATTGTTGATTTTTATGCTCTGTTTGGTGTTTTGGTGCATTTTAAAGGAAGTAGAGGAAGGTTTGGTTCTAGAAGCAAGCAAGAAACACTCATTAATCTCTGAAAGTACCTTACTGGATCATTTGTAAGGCTCTTGATCTAATCTTTAGTTCCTTCTTAGTGGATCTAAGGTTATCTTGCATGTTAGAATCCTTTGATGGATTTTGAGTGAAGTAAAAAGATAAAGTTTACAACTTTATGATTTCTCTATGTCCTAAGAATATTATATCTCATAAATCTAGGAGTTTGGAAATCATGCATGAATTTGAGTCCTTTTCATCCATATTTTTGACCTAAAATGAAAGGTACATGAATGTCCATAAAGCACCGATCTTTATGAACCATTAGGTGAAGGAAAACCTTTTGGAAAGTTTGGAGGAATGTCTTTGGTGATTAAGGGCTTAATGGTTAGGTCTTGCTTTTTAAATCCTTTAAGGATATAGGTTTAAAGATCTTATCTTATTGAGATATATTAATGGATAAAGTTGGAAACTTTATCCATCAAGACATTGGGAAGGATCATATTTGGGCTTTGAAGCCTTTGGAATTGGTAGAAAACAACTTAACCTCATTATGTTGTTCAGACCAGTTCTAACAACGTGGCCTTAGGTTGACATGACATGTCGACTGGAGGATTAGTCGATTGTTTTGTCATTTAGTGCCCACGACGTGGCCAAGGGAGGGCCACGACGTGGAGGCTTGCTATTGGTAATTTTGACTTTGACCTTGACCGTTGACTTTGAGGGTTGACCTTTAACCTAGTTGACTTTGGTCAAATTGCTAGTTTTGATAGGTAGACTAAGGATTCATGCTGTGTGGTTATCTAGGTGGTGTTTAGCACTATTTCTTGATTATCTGAGCCGTTGACTTTTGCCTTCATTTGCAAGGTGAGTTTTCTCACTATAATGTGTAGGATGCTAGTTGTCATTATGATACTTGCATGAAAATGTCGGGGGTAGTTCGTTGCATTTGTATGAAAGACCATGAGGGTAACCCATGATACTTGTATATAAGACCTTGGGGTAGCCAAGGCATTGCTAGGGAAGGATATGGGGGCAGCACATGACAATGATATGAAAGAATATAAGGGTAGCCTATAACAATGGTATGAAAGTGTTGGGATTTCGATCAAAATTAGTTTCATAAACTTGAAAGATATGACAACGGGAGACTTTAATTTATGACAACGGGAGTTTTCTCACCCACAACATGCCCAACCTTCTCCCACCAGTGGCGTGCCCTGTCCTTCAGAAGACAAGACGCAAGTTGGACCTTGTCCCCCTCGGTATATCTGCTGGTACGAAAAGCATTGGCAACATCAGCCAACCATTTGGGTGCTATCGATGGGGTCCCGAGCCCCATGATAATCGGGAGCTCCACAGGCTCTGAACTCCCTAAACGTTAGTGTGCACGACCCTATCATGGCCGCCACCTCGGTGTGGAATGCACTCAGTCTGTCATCCAAAAGCTCTAAGATACCCTCCTTGATTGTTTCGAAGATCACATGAGACTGATCCAGAATACTGCGCGTGATCTCAGACGAGATGAACTCCCTCATCTGGTCATCTAGTTGTCCGGCTCCAAAATCCAAGCCCGATCCTTCACCGACACCTGAACTACCGACTAGTCTAGTGTGTAGTTCCACCATACTAAAAAACACATCATAACAAATGTTAGAATACTCTTCATATATTGAGGTATCCCATACACTACAAGTTCCCTGAATTCATCTAAACCTTCCTTGATTCGAGTACGGATCCTCTGCTTTCAGTAGTACGAGCCCATACTACCTTCCACATCTACCCATACTTTCCTCAAGAACTGCCTTCACTTCATCAAGTCTCTTCTACTACTACTACTTCACGTGCTAATCTCATCCTAGGATTTCCCTAGGGTAATCACCATCCCACTCTCCACCATCCGCTGCACAAGAAGTCCATGCTATGTCCCCATAAATAGCTCATGAATACCATTACATATCACTAAAACTAGATAATTCTTCGAATGAGAGATCCTACCCTACAATGGTTGGACTCAAACAAGAGTTGTGAAATAGAGCTAGACCTAACCTTTTGAAATTATTTAGTCCTTTCAATATGTAACTTACATATTCATTTACCAGTTAGGAAAAGATAACTAGAACTTCTAAAAGCACAAAGCAAGCATCATTCGAGCATTGCGTACACATAATCAACCATATCCTAATCAGGCCATCATATCACTGACTAATCTATACTAGCATGCAGTTCATAAGCTCATATATGTATACTAGGCACATAAGGTATCCTTCCTAGATCCTTATCCCTAATCTAGCATGCAGATCTCATAAACATATCATAACATAAACTTGTATGGGTATTTTGGGAATACTTACTTGAGCTCGTCTGATTGTATGAACCACACCCTTTTCTTTTTTCAAAATTCTTTTTATCAAAATGAATTTTCTTTTGAAAATTTTCATACCAAGTCCTCAGTTTGAGTCTAGACACACTTGAGGGTGTGCCCGAATCCTTCAACTTGTAACATCCCAAAAATACAGTCCAAAATTTTCATTTTAAATCATTCAGAAAACCATAATTATCAGATCATCACATAAAAATCATAAGTCATTGTTTCTCAAAGCATCATAAACCTCTGTCAAACATATCATATTATAAACATCCTAGGCTAATCAAATGGTGTGTGCACTACAATCATCCTAAGCTTTTCCCTTTGAAACTGGAAGTACTTGAAGCCTAAACTGAAAATTGTAAGCACGAAGCTTAGTGAGTCTCCCCAAACTATCACATACCATACATATAACATGCTGCTTGGAGATACGGGCCCCACTCACACTCTAGGAGAGAAGGGCCCCACACACACTTTGCTGGCTACGAGATACGAGCCCCACCCACACTCGGCTAACTATGAGATACGGGGCCCGTCCACACTTAGTTACTAAGCATACATACAAATATCACACAGAAAACAAGTATAATCAAATCTATTTCTCAGTCCTATATAGATAATCAAATAATGTTGTGAGATATGTGCCCCACCCACACTCGGCTAATGATGAGATACGGGCCCCACCCACACTCAGCTACTGATCTATACACACAACATATACTGTCCGGACTTGGTGTCTTCGACCCGTTCAAACAACGAGAAAACTCACCTCACAAAGCTAACTGTGACATATCACGTAAGAAATCTCTAACAACGGCTCCAACGATTCTCTGGCTATCATTATCACAAAATTATTCAGTTAAAATCCCATAATCCTTCTTAGGGTAAAATGACTACTGTACCCTTGGTCGAAGCCAACATTCTGGTCAAAGTCAACGTTTTGGGTTGACTCAACTCGCCGAGTTAACCCATTAACTCACCGAGTTCTATAAATCAGGAATCCTAAAATCGCGATCCAACACGTCGAGTCATTCCACGGACTCGTCGAGCCCCCTTGCTACTCGTAGATGTGATAAAGCAAGTCAACTCGTTGAATCGCTCCTCGGACTCGTCGATTTCTACCTGGTACAAAATCGAGACAAATCGACTCAACTCATCGAGTTTCTCTATGGACTCGACGAGTTCCTCAGTCTGGTTGGGTCTTCTAATTGGATTAAGTCCTTACTTTTCAGATCTAAGCTTCTTATTTCTCATGCACATTGAAAACATCCATCTAAGGGTAAAGTTTCCAACTTTACCCGTTAATACCTCTACTTCATGGGTTTAGCTCAAACCCCACTTCTTTAGGACCTAGATCTTGGTCCATAAGCCATCAATACACCAAACAAACGCATACAAATAGAGATCTAGACCCAAAATACTCCATGAACACGTCAAGCTTCCACCTTTCACTCCATATATGGCCTTTGGAGATTAAAAGGCCAAAATGACACCGTATGGCTTGTATGGGGCTTCAATGGTCATAAAGTTTGCACCTTTATGCCATAAAAAACCTCTATGATTCCAGATCTGATGGTTCACTCACTTGGGACGTCCAAATCCCAAAGGTTAAGATTCTTGGACTAAAAACCTCACAAAATGATGATAAAAAGATCTAAAAAGCTACTAGGCAAGTTTGAGATTTGCTTACCAAAAAATGATGAGGAAGAAATGAAGTTTCTGGATCTACAATCTTCTTCTTGAATCTCAAAGATTCTCCTTCCTTCACAAGCTTCAAAACACACAAGTTTTCTCTAAAAAATGGCTCACAAGCTTAAAATTGCATTAGGTTTTCTGAATCTAGGGTTTGAGACTTGGAGGCTGGAAATAAGACCAGCAAGTGGGGATTAAAATGCTTAAATAGGGTGCAAAACCCCGAAATTAGGATTTCATTTTGGCAGCCATACTTGTCGATTTGGGGGCTCTCAACTCGTCGAGTAGGTTGCTTCAATATCTGCGTCCCTTCTTGCAAGTTATAGAAAGATTAAAACACCAACCAAAGGAGGTGAAGAAATAACAACCTTTGTAATTCTTTGGGTCCTCTTGGGAGGCTTGGAAGTTGATGAAAAATGTTGAACCCTTGAGACACCAACAATGACTCAACTTGATGTAGATACTAGTCCAAAACTCTTAAACTCTTAAGCTTGAAGTTCATAACCAAAGTATGAACTTCAAGAGAGTATAAATGCAAGTAATCTCCAAGTCTTCAAAGCAAAACTAGAGAGAATGAGAAAAGAAGAGGAACTTTCGATCACATGCCTCAAGGAAGGAATGAGTACTCTTGCCAAATGCAAGCCCTCTTATTTATATGCATAAAGTGAAGTTATTAACCATTAGTTCTTAGCACTTTAAGCAAACTTTTCCCCATTGTCATAAGCATGTCTCCCATGCCTTTAGAGCATGATTAGACAAGTCATACACTTCTTCTTTTTTATGCAAATCTCGAAAATTGCATAAAGAATAAGAGTTTGTTTATATTGTATAAACTCAAAGTTAATAAGATATAAACTTTGTCTTTTCCTAAAAGACAAAAAACTTAACTAGTCCAAAATATTGTACATGACTTAATAAATCATACCATATGATATATTATGTTACTTGCTAATGAAAATTATTATTTCAGTTAAATAAATGGTTTCCAATTTAATTATAAGAGTTTTATTGAATATATATTAAAATCAATTTATAATAAATAATCAATTGTATCAAGTTGTTGTTAGTGTGACCCATTAGTATCATATGTTATTTAACAATATCAATTTAATATGACTCTTGAGCATAGTAGATCTTTTAGAAAGACCATAAGGGTAGCCCATGACAATGTGTGTATGATATGCGATATTTTGGGGAACTCACTAAGCTTCGTGCTTACGGTTTTATGGTTTAACATTTTCGGGTACTTCTAGTTTTAAAGGGAACGGTCCGACTTGATTGCACAACACCCCTTATGATTTCCGTATCGATGATAATTCTACTATGTTGATTTTGATACATTATACTATGTTTGATTTTGAAACACATGATGTATGGTTTTGATGTTTTTAAAAAAATTAATTTTTTTATCAGTACATGGAGTACGGAATGGACTCCGGAATGACCCATTTCAGATACAATGGATTTTTGCAACAAGTAATTCATAGAGATTATTTTTTTAATAAACACAATTGATTACATTACTTAATTTCCCATTATCTAAAATTAAATTTTAATAAGAAAAACAAAAAAAAGGTAAATTTGTCAACATTTAACGGATTAAATAAACATCTAATAAATTTAAGAATCAAATCCATAACCAAACCACTTGAAAATAATAACTTTTGTTTGTTGAAACTTTTTTTTTTTTACTTCTTGCAAAAAAAAAAAATGCAGACCATCTGGACCGTTTTTTATAGTCTTCTATATATTTTATGAACCTTTCATCTATTTTTTTTGTTCTTTTTAACATATGTAATGTTTAAAAAATTAAAAAGTAGTTACCAATAACATTTAGTAAACCAATATATTACGATACAAGAAAAATAAAATACTAAATACTACTAAATCTAAAGTCTATTTCTATCTACTATATGGAACCATCAAAACCCGAAAACGGGCCAACACGTCGGCCTTAACGGGCTGCTTTTTAGGGTTTGCTTGCGGCAGGCCTTCACCATAGGCTTTTATGCACTTGAAATTGGTTGCACGTCTATTACTATATATGGAAAAATTAGAACTCACCAACATAAAACTAACTATTACAATTACAATGTATATTAGGAGGCATTTCAAGCTCAAGGAAAAGGAAAATATCCGGATCTGTTACAATAACTTGGTTTACGTTTAATGCCCAACATTATGTTTTAAGCCGAATTTTAACATTGTTATAAGTTAAGACTTCTGCTATTCAAGTTTCTTTCCTGTAAAAGATGATTATTCGATGGTTTTACGGATTATGAGTTACTAGATATTAGTCACCATCTTAACTATCGAGTGTGACATAAAATTGAAAGCAGATAGAATGTTCTATCTTAAATGGTCAAATGACATGTATCATATTCAAAAGATTAGAATAGTTTGTGTGGCTCAAATTAATTAGACTTATAGTCGAGATGCTTCATCAAAATCTCAACATTTATATAGATGTAATGCCATGTTTAAACTGAAAACGTAAATTAAGAAATATATATAAATTCCAAGAAACTGGTTTAAAGCACTAGTCAAAATGACAGCGAGGTGATTTAGCTGATGAATGGGGAATTCTTGTTTGGAATTTGGATTAAAAAGTTTGTTTTTGGATCTTTTTGAGTTACTAATTGCTTAATTAGTGTGGTCTTTGTGAACCAAATAATTTCACATAATTTGACTACATAACATGTCTCAATAATGTCGAATTGAATTACAATCGTTATCATTTGTATTAAAATTACTAGTTTGATCTTTGATGGCATGAGTCTGCGTGGGCCATGTTGGGCGGACTGGGCAGAGCCAGATATGAAGTTGGGCGGCTTATTGAACCTGGGCTGCTGGGCACATATGGTAAGCATGACTTTCATGAAGGCTAAGGAGATTTCCATGTTGAGTCATTGATTTCAGAATGAACCCCTAAACTTTTTTAAAATGTCATTTTTGGTACTGTTATAATATTTTATGACATTTGTTCATTTTTACCCAAATGTAAAATTCATTCTAGCCTCGAAAGTTTGATTTTAGTAGCATGAAAATGTATTTTAACCACCTTTTTTCTAGTGTATATATTTTGGGCACCAAAGGGCTTTTATGTTACTGGCAAGGATTGACACTCTCAATTGAAATATCATGAGTTTAAATTTAACTTTGAGACATAGGTGGTAGTTATAACTAGGTTAGTTTTTCATTTAAAAAACATATTTTGGGCGTAATGTATGGTGTTTTATATGTTGTTAGGTAATGTAGGAAACAACAAAATGATACATAATTGTTACTTTTATACATGTAGGAGGAAATATGGATATATGTGTTAATCCACAGGGTCTAAAATTGTCTTTCTAAACAAGTATGAAGAAAATAAAAGCTCCAATATATATTGAAATATATATAGAGATGTCTGAAAATAATGTCATATCAATGTCGGATAGACTATGTGGAATTCAAAATGTCTCTCCAAAAGAGCATTTATTGATAAATGAGACTACAAATACATATACATATCAGCCGTACAATGATTCCACATTTCGGTTAAGTTTAATTTATTTTAATGTATATTAAAATGATACTTACGATTTATGAAAAAATATCATTTGGTATATTAGTGCTTAGTCTCTTTCTTTAATAATTGACTAATTAAATATTTGGTTTTTGTTGTATTAATAGTCGATAGGGGACATTATCTATGACCGAGTTCTGAACTTTATGCCATACCCTCATGAACATTATTGCATGTCTCATGTACACGCTGATTTTGACGGGATTGAGCAGAGCTAAATTGCAAATAATACTAGAGATTAGAGATGCGCATATCATATTACATTTATTAAACTAGGATATGACATGATATCTTATCTATTAAGTTGTATGCTGAAAATAACGAGAATTAATTTAAAGCGTATATATATGACATTGTAAACTTTAACCATATTACATTAATATATTAAGCTAGGATCTGATATGACGTCGTTGTAAACCTAAACCATGTACAACGATTTAAAATTTCAAGCTTTCAGCGGTGCCACTTAATAAACAGCATGGAAACATGAGTTCTTTGATGCACGAATAATTAATAATCTTCCATAAAATAATCGGCAAAGGAGCATGCATACCCTCGTAGCACATTATTAGTTGATAAAAAACCAGTGTCGTCCCTTTGTATTAGTTATACTGTATGTCGACTTCTTTTTTGTCACTTTTTCTTTTTAATTTCGATTTACGTGATCTTGAGGAAAGATTTGGAACATGCCTTTGTTGACGTATATTAAGCATTGTACTATAATGGCTCTAAAGAAATAGTCCATGTTCCCTAATATGCTTGTTTATTTACAAAATCAGCTTACACATGTTGCCTTTATAATTCCATCTAGCTTTTGCTTTCATTTTGATGTGTAAGTATCTAAATATTTTATCAACAAAAAGACAAATATTCTATCATCACATTGTAAAATAATTAATTATTGGACCATGAGATTCCTATGTTTGGTAATTAATCTAATCGAGCGGTTTAATTCGTTAACTGAAAACAATTTTAAATTTCTTAAATTCTAACGCATTTTTATGGTCTTTTCTTCAATTAACTATTATTTTTTAATTCCTTATATATATTCACATTACCATGAACATAATACTCACTTTATACATATCCTTGTTACTTCTCATTCTCTTTCTCAAGAAATCATGTCAAATCACATAGTATCCTTTCTTGCAATCTCTAAATGGGCTCTTGATTTCTTAATCAACCATTTGTTTTTCCACCATCGCAAGTTCCACCTGCAGGAAACCTGTGAAGGGCATGGAATCAAGTGGTTCAATGGAAGAAAACCAGCTTCATATGATGAAGAGGTAGAGTGTACAGTGTGCTTGAATAAAATCGAAGATGATGATGAAACTAGAGATTTGAGATGTAATCATCACTTCCACAAAAATTGCTTGGATAGCTGGCTTGCACATAGACATACAACGTGCCCTCTTTGCCGTGATAATTTGATGCTCTCACCAAAGATTAACTATGATTATTCTTTTTGCAATATGGTTATTTTCTATTTTTGCAGTTAAGTTTTAATGCATTCCTTAATTTTCTCATCATTTCTAATAACTAAAGGTTTTTTTAGCCATTTGTCACACTCTCATTCAAGTTGCTAAATATTATTTTGTGGTTATTTTGAATTACTTTTTTTTTTTCTACATGTCATTTTACTAGTTTATTTATTTTATTAAATTCCACATAATATTTAGTGTAATAATTGCAATAAATGTGTTAATAAAAGTATATCAATTTCATTAATAAGCTTATATTTTAATTTCAAAATTCACAATACTAAAGCTTATTAGTTTATTTTATTTATTCAAATTATTTGTTTAAATTTAAATGATAATTCATTATTTTTCTTATTTTTTATACATTCAAAGTTCTCAAATATTTCGACTTTAATAGGGATATATATAGTAAAACCTTAATATTTTCATCGATTTGACAATAAAGTCATAAAAAATATTTTTTTGACAGTAAAGTCCTAACTACCGGTGGTTTTTGACACTTCTACCCATTTTTACCCGGTCAAAAATTTAAAGTTTAAGATTTTCTTGTCAAATCGTAAATTAAGATTTTACTGTCAAAAAAATAAAGTTTAGGACTTTATTGTCAAATTATTGAAAATATTGGGATTTTAGTGTATATATCCATTTTTTTGATTAGAAATTTAATGATATGATAGTCTTTAAGCATACGAATTATTGAAATATGCTCTAGTCAAGTAGATCCTATTGAAATCCTTAATCTTTACTTCTTGTTAAATAGTTTTGTTAATCTAAAAAAAATGATATTGAAAAAAATGGAGGTAATCAAGAAATAAAGAAAAAATCAAGGTTGTGGGTTGTATTGATTTTTTGCAGTTTTAAAAATGGAGAACTAAGAAACCAGAAAAAATTTGCCCTTCTTACCCTTTCTCCACATTCTCACCGAAGTGCAATTTTTTTTTTCTGGTTTCTTACTTTTCCATTTTTAAGACTGCACAAAACCAACAGAACCCACAACCCTGATTTTTTCTTTCTTTCTTGATTATCTTTATTTTTTTTTCAATATTATTTTGTTGAGATTAAAAAAACTATTTAACAAGAAACAAAAATTAAGGATTTCAATATGATTCAATCATATCATTAAATTTCTAATAAAAAAATGGATATATACACTAAAATTCCAATATTGTCAACAATTTGACAAAAAGTCTTAAACTTTATTTTTTTGACAGTAAAGTCCTAATTTACGATTTCACAAGAAAGTCATAAACTTTATTTTCTTGACAAAAAAATCATAATTACCGGCTAACCGACGAAAAGGTATAAAAGTGTCAAAACCCCCCGGTAGTTAGGACTTTACTGTCAAAAAAATAAATTTTAGGATTTTTTTGTCAAATCGATGAAAATATTAAGGTTTTAATGTATATAATACATATAATACATGAATCTCACAACTAGCACTATATATTCCAAGTGATAGTTATGTTATATGTGACATTAACAGATCTAAACACTGTATGTATGTATTGCATATTGTAACCTTAAAGTATTAAGTACAAATATTGTAAGTCACGTATGTTGTTACAGTATGGTAATCTTCAAATGAGATTATTTGTTGGGTGTAAAGTTTTTCCATGCATGGCCACCAATGTAATAAGCCATGAATTATACTAAAATTTAGATAAAACACTTGTTACCATTGCCCATTGGCCTTTGTGGGCATTGTGGCTTATTTTTCCTAGGCAATGGTTGAATTTTGTTACTAAACCCTAAAAATAACCAAAAACAAAAGGGTGGCGCGGGTGGGTATTTTGTTACTTTAATTATTAATAAAATTATATATATATATATATATATATATATATATATATATATATATATATATATATATATATATATATATATATATATATATATATATAATTATGAAAAATAAATAAAATGATTAAAATACTCTTTTTTTATTATTTTTATTTTGATAGTGATCAAATCTACAATCAAAATTAACTAAAAGAACATATCTACCGTTTTAAAAAAGGTTTACACAAAACTTCATATATGGTTTTTAAAAATGTGGATAATCCCGAACTTTATTTATTATTATTATTATTATTATTATTATTATTATTTTCATTATTTTTTTTATGAAAGTTTCTATGGTTTTTCAATTTCTATGGTAGTTGGTCCTTTATCCACATAAAATGACATTTATATCATCGTTACTTTTATATTTTTCTTTAACATAATTACTTAAAAACCAAAGAAAAAACAAAACATGTTACTCCTTCCATCCTATATTTATTAGCAAATTTTAACTTTTGAAGTATTTATTCTTCAACTTTGACCTTAAATATTTTTATTTGTGTTATGAATTACTTGATGAAACTTATAACATTGGAAAGACATTTAAAACACAATTAATTCATATATTTTGCATCAAACATTACATATCAATAACAAAAATATATATAGTCACAAATAAAGAATAAAGACTTCAAAAGTTAAAAGTGGACAATAAATATGAGACAGAATGAGTATTTAATATATAGTGTGTCCGACCTCATTCCTTCATTGTACCCCCCCTTCTCATCTTCTTCTTCTTCTTCATCCAACTGCATCTTCTTCTTCTTCTATTTTTTACCTTTATTTATCGAGAAAACAAGAGTTACAAGAGGCATTACGTTTTTTATGGCTACCAATCTATAGCCACAATAAAGAGAGAAAAGACAAGCTAACACATTGCTGGCTCCAATTACAAGATTTAGGATATCGTAGGCCGCCGATCTACTCTGTTACCGTTAACTACCACCAACTCCGTTACTTCTCCCCACATTGCCCTCACAGGTTTTCTCTAATTTTTATTTCCACCCGATACAAAACCACCTCATAACTTCTACATCCATCTCTTTCAAAGTTCTAGTTGTTTTTTTTTATCTATATTCTTCAATTGATCTCGATTTTGATCGCACCACCATCGTTGCTTCTTACATAAATTTACACAAATGTCACCCTCTCTCACGATGGTGTTGCTTCTCTCTTAAACCTAGTTAATTGCCAACATCTCTTCCCCAAAACCCCTTATCTCCGATTTAGGAGAATGTCATTATTTAGGTACTCTATATCCTTTCTTTCTTCCGTAAAGTTACTTAATTGAAGTACCAGTCTTGTAACGTCTCAAAATCACAACAAATTTAAACTTTTCAAAACAACCCATTTTCTAAAAAGAAGTGTTTACATAACCATTGTTTTCAAAAGGTTATTAAAAATCATAGTCTCCCAAGATCCAATCAACATAACCCAAGGATGTGTATAGACACACCTTCGCCTTACTAAGGTCCTCAAAAGTACCTCAACAAAACTAAAACTGTAAGCCAACGCTTAGTGAGTTCTCCTAAAGTACCACCACATAAACATAACCAACAACAACATGCAGATAGAGTCTTCAGCATGACTGAACCACCTCACTGGGCCTTTAGCCTATCTGGATCGCTCTCTGGGCCTTCGGTCTGACCAGTCTGCCTCGCAGGACTTTAGTCTATCTGAATCGATCTGGGTATCTTGTCTTTCATCACAAAACAGGATCCCCTCAACCCGATATACCATCACATATCAACATATACCATAACAATCAATAGCTAACATGTACAGGTAGTCATACAGATCTTACATACCATTACAACATAGCAACATCCTATATACCAGGATACATATCTAATAGATCACTACAATATAGCAACATCCTATATACAAGGATACAAATCTATCTAAAACATAAAAACATATGGTAAAACAAGGATATCAATCCAATGGGCCGACCTTGGTGCTATCAACTCGTAAATCCAGCAAGGAAAACTTACCTCATAGTCTGAATAGCTCCCAGCTTCGACAACCGGATCAACCCAATTGTAAATACCAAAACATTTCCAATTCTAAATTAATAACATTTTCCTAAAATACCCTTGGTCAAAACTAGTCAAAATCCACAAGTTAACCGAGTCAACACAGGTGAGTTAACTCAGGCTTCGTACACGGGGCATACTCCGGAGGTACGCGGGGCATACTCGAGGTCCGAGGCATCGGGTCCAAATCTCCATACATGCAACGTACCTTCCGGTACGCCCAACGTACATAGCAACTTCCATCTTAACTGATTTAGAGCTTAATACTCCGACTTAACACATCCAAATGCATATCCAAGTCCCAAATAATGTTTTTGACCATAAGGTTTCCAACTTTATGGTCTTGCATGGGTAAAAAGGTCTTAACATCAAAAACCTCAACCACTTAACCCATTAAGACCTCAAAACACATGCATGGAAGGAAAGATATGATCAAGACTACGTTTTTATGCTTCTAAACACCTCAAAGTGACTGAAAGGACAACTTATAGGGGTTAGAGTAACTCATACTCCGAATAACCAAATAATGGGATCAAACTGACCCAAAATCCATGGCTAACTTAGATCTATGCATAAAATCATCAAGTTCATAACTTTATTCCTCAAAATAGCTCTTAAAGGTAAGGCGTTCCTAGATCTAGAAGGTATTAATTTCCCAAGATGATGCATCTTTCTTCACCATGCTTCAAAAGCACCAAACACATACACACACACACACACACTTTTGAGCTCAAATGATCACAAACAAGGGATTAGGGTTTCAAAGGACGAAATGAAGGTTGGAGGCGGTGGGGAATGAAGAGTTAATGATGCTTTTATATGGACCAAACCCTAAAAATTAGGGTTTGAGGTTTCATTACGTACACCCTGCGTACATGGTGTACCCCCAGAGTATTAGGGCCAGCCCTAGTACGCTCATTGTACAACGTACGCCCAATGTACTACCCATAGTCTAAAATGACCAAAATGCCACTATGGGCCTTTTTGGACTCTTTCTTGTACCCAAGGACTAAAATGCTATACTTATCCATACATAGGGCTAAAATTAAAATTACGTCAACATCGGAATGTTACAATTCTCCCCCACTTGAACTAGAGTTCGTCCTTGAAGTCATTTGTTACGAATAACTCAGTGTAATGCTCCCGCATCTATGCCTCCTGCTCCTAGGTCCATCGAAGCCTTTCCTATGTTGCTACTGAACCTTTACCAAAGGTATCTCCTTGTTGCATAGTACCTTCATATTTCTCTTAACTAACTCTACCGACCTCTTAATATAATTCAGACGCTCATTATCTTGGATGTCATCCAAAAGGACCACTGCCTCATCGTCCAACATGTACTTACGTAACTGCGAGACATGGAAAGTGTTGTGGATTTGGCTGAGCTCACTCGACAAATTCAACCAGTAGGCCACCCTGCCTACCCTGGAGATCACCCGGAACAATCCAATATATCGAGGACCCAATTTCCCTCTCTTCCCAAAGTGTATCACACCTTTTCAGGGCGAGACCGTCAGTAGCACCATATCATCGACCTGGAACTCTAATTCTGATTGACGTCGGTCGACATAACTCTTCTGCTAACTTTGTGTCTATAGTCTCTGCCTGATCTGCTGGATGAGCTCTGTACTCTAGAGGACCACCTCAGTCCTCCCTATGAATCTATAACCAACCTCCCCCAACAAACTGGTGTGCGACATCTCCGACAATACATAAGCTCAAAGGGCGGTGCACTAATGCTGGAGTGATAACTACTATTGTAAAAAAACCCGCAAGAGGTAGTTAGGAATCCTAGCTCCTACCAAAATCAATAACACAAGCCTACAACATATCCTCAAGTATTTGGATGGTCCGCTCACTTTGGATGTTAGTCTGCGGATAATAAGTAGTGTTGAAATATAGCCACGTACCCAATTCATCATGGAACTTCTGCCAAAATTGGGAACTGAACTGAACATATCGATTTGATACAATGGAGACCGGAACCCCATGATGAGAAAAAATCTGCCGAACATACACATCGGCTAAATTTTCGCCCGAGGAGCCTGACATAACCTCTGTTTTATCTAGCTCTATTTTGCAACTCTTGTTTGAGTCCAACCGTTGTAGGGTAGGATCTCTCATTCGAAGAATTATCTAGTCTTAGTGATATGTAATGGTATTCATGAGCTATTTAGGGGAACATAGCAGGGACTTCTTGTGCAGTTGATGATGGAGAGTGGGATGGTGATTACCCTAGGGAAATCCTAGGATGAGATTAGCATGTGAAGTAGTAGTAGTAGAAGAGACTTGATAAAGTCAAGGCAGTTCTTGAGGAAAGCACAAATAGATATGGAAGGTAGTATGGGCCTATACTACTGAAAGCAGAGGATCCGTACTCGAATCAAGGAAGGATGAGATGAATTCAGCGAACTTGTAGTGTATGGGATACCTCGACATACGAAGAGTATTCTAAGATTTTTTATGATGTGGTTTTTAGTATGGTGGTACTACGCACTAGACCAGTCGGCAGTTCAAATGTCGGTGAGGGATCAGCCTCGGGTTCTGGAGCCGGACAGCTAGATGACCAGATGAGGGAGTTCATCTCGTCTGAGATCACGCGCAGTATTCTGGATCAGTCTTATGTGATCTTCAGCACAATCAAGGAGGGTATCTTAGAGCTTTTGGATGAGAGACTGAGTGTATTCCACACCGAGGTGGCATCCATGATAGGGTCGTGCACACTGATGTTCAGGGAGTTCAGAGCTTATGGAGCTCCCGATTATCATGGGGCTCGGGACCCCATCACTAGCACCCAGATGGTTGGCTGATGTCGCCAACACTTTTCGTACCAGCAGATGTCCCGAGGGGGATAAGTTCCAACTTGCGTCTTGTCTTCTGAAGGACAAGGCACGCCACTGGTGGGAGGAGGTTGGGTATGTTGTGGGTGACGCTGCCCTTGACACTATGACATGGAGTGACTTATCGGCCAGGTTTAGAGTCGAGTTTGCACCTGTGATAAAGATGCAACAACTTGCTAGGAAGTTACAGGATCTCCAGCAGATGATTGAGATGGTGACGGAGATCATCGCTATGTTCAGGGAGAGGTCCCTTCTCATTCCGTCATACGTGGCGGACGAGGATATGAAAAAGGACCAATATCATGAGATGTTGAGGAGCGATATTCGGCAGTTCGTGAGTCGATCCAACTGCAAGATGCTAGAGGATATGACTGCTAGAGGATATTCGGCAGTTCGTGAGTCGATCCAACTACAAGTCATTTTTTCTCAAAGCATCATAAACCTCTGCCACACATATCAAATTATAAACATCCTAGGCTAATCAAATGGTGTGTGCACTAAAATCATCCTGAGCTTTTCCCTTTGAAACCGGAAGTACTTGAAACCTAAACTGAAAAATGTAAGCATGAAGCTTAGTGAGTCTCCCCAAACTACCACATACCATACATATAATCATGCTGCTTGGAGATACAGGTCCCGCTCACACTCTAGGAGATATGGGCCCCGCACACACTCTGTTGGCTACGAGATACGGGCCCCACCAACACTCAGCTAACTATGAGATACGGGCCTCGTCCACACTCAGTTACTAAGCATACATACAAGTATCACACAGACAACAAGTATAATCAAGTCTATCAATCAGTCCTATATACACAATCAAATAATGTTGTGAGATATGTGCCCCGCCCACACTCGTCTAATGATGAGATACGGGCCCTACCCACACTCAGCTACTGATCTATACACATAACATATACTGGCCGGCCTTGGTGCCTTCGATCCGTTTAAACAAGGAAAAAACTCACCTCGCAAAGCTAAATGTGAAATCTCACGTAAGAAATCTCTAACGACGGCTCCAACGACTCTCTGGCTATCATTATCACAAAATTATTCAGTTAAAATCCAATAATCCTTCGTAGGGTAAAATGACTACTGTACCCTTGGTCAAAGCCAACATTCTGGTCAAAGTCAACGTTCTGGGTTGACTCAACTCGCCGAGTTCTATAAATCAGGAATCCTAAAATCGCGATCCAACTCGTCGAGTCATTCCCCGGACTCGCCGAGTTCCTTTGCTACTCGTAGACGTGATAAAGCAAGTCAACTCGTCGAATCACTCCGCGGAGTCATCGAGTTCTACCTGGTACAAAATTAGGACAAATTGACTCAACTCATCGAGTTCCTTTATGGACTCGACAAGTTCCTCAGTCCGTTTGGGTCTTCTAATTGGATTACGTCCATACTCTTTAGATCTAAGCTTCTTATTTCTCATGCACATTGAAAACATCCATCTAAGGGTAAAGTTTCCAACTTTACCTGTTAATACCTCTACTTCATGGGTTTAGTTCAAACCCTACCCCTTTAGGACCTAGATCTTGGTCCATAAGCCTCAATACACCAAACTAATGCATAAAAACAGAGATATAGACCCAAAACACTCCATGAATACGTAAAGCTTCCACCTCACTCCATATATGGCCTTTGGAGATTAAAAGGACAAAATGACACCGTATGGCTTGTATGGGGCTTCAGTGGTCATAACGTTTGCACCTTTATACCATAAAAACCTTCTATGATTCCAGATATGATGGTTCACTCACTTGGGATGTCCAAATCCCAAAGGTTAAGATTCTTGGACCAAAAACCTCACAAAATGATGATAAAGAGATCTAAAAAGCTACTAGGCAAGTTTGAGACTTGCTTACCAGAAAATGATGAGGAAGAAATGAAGTTTCTGTATCTACAATCTTCTTCTTGAATCTCCTAGATTCTCATTCCTTCATAAGCTTCAAAACACACAAGGTTTCTCTCAAAAATAGCTCACAAGCTCAAAATTGCATTAGGTTTTCTAATTCTAGGGGTTGGGATTTGGAGGCTGGAAATAAGACCAGCAAGTGGGGATTAAGATGCTTAAATAGGGTGCAAAACCCCAAAATTAGGGTTTCATTTTGGCATCCGTACTTGTCGATTTGGGGGCTCTCAACTCGTCAAGTAGGTTGCTTAAAAATCCGTGTCCCTTCTAATCTCTACTCGATAAGTTTGGGGCTACCAACTCGTCGAGTTGCTTTATAAAAATGAATGAATTATTATTTAAATGCGTACCAAGAAGCAGGCGTTATAGTAGAACAAAAAGCTGACCCAATCCTAGTACCCTCCCCTTAGATAACCAGTTCTCCCCCTCTTGGGGTTCGAACCACCACACGTTGACCCTTGCAGTCTATCAGCTAATCCATCCCCACTATTACACACACACACACATCACCCATGGGGATCATAATCAAATCGATTGGATAAGGTACTCCAGAAATCTCTAGAATACAACCCTGAAAAACCCTCAATGCAGAAACCCCCTGTTCGTTGGTGATAGAAACCTGCAACGAACACTCTAACTCTCCAATGGCATATCAAATCCTTACTGAATGTCTGGATACAAAAGACTGACTCACACTTGAGTCAAAAAGCACAAGAGCAGGCAAAGAGTTCACTAGGAAGGTACCTAAAAAATCATAATTATAAGCATAACATAAATAACTCAACAAAATATAAATAGAAACATACTAGTGACGATGTCTGGCTCTATAATGGCGTTCTCATCAGTGAACTGAAAAGAACGACCTCGAGTCCTTAGGGGCTCCGACCTACCCTAGTGCTTATCAGTGATCCTCAGAGTAGCTGACGTCGGGGCCTGCGTTGGATTGGTGACGAGTAATGGACAGTTGACTTTCACATGGGCAACCTGATCACAATGGTGTCAAATCTTGGTACTTGATACTGGGGCTGGATGGCGAAAATCCCTTGAAAAGTGCCCCTCCTTGCCACATTTGTGGCATCTTGATGTAGATCGACAAGGACCCTCATGAACCTTGTTTCACTTTTCGCAAGTACAAACCCTCTGACTCCGAGATCTCACGTCAGCGGACTTAAACCGCTTCGCCATAGGCTATGATTGTCCTAGAGCTTGCCTCTTTCCTTCTTCTGGGGCTCCAACTCAATCTCCTACCACCTAGCGGCCTCGTGTAACTCAATGAGTGAACCATATCACTGTGTGGACACAAAATGGCGGATATATGTCTTAAGCATGATTAAGTACCGGGTAATCTAAGATTTCTCAGAAGCATCAAACTCAGGACAAAGCAATGTTCTCTCAATAAACATCTTGGTGATCTTCGTCACTGACTCCGTACCCTGCCGCGGGTTCAAATACTCCTGGCCTAATTTCTCACTCTCAACCAGAGGAACATATCTTGAGTGGAACATCTCAAAGAAATGCTCCCATGTTACAATAACACTCTGCTCTGGAGTATATGAACTAGTAACCAACCTCCACCAATCCTTCGCTCCAAACCAAAGAAGGTTCAGAGCACACTTGACCTTCTGATCAGCTGGGCATGGAAAATTAAAGAAACATCCTTCAATGTCAGACAACCACCTCATAGAAATAATTGGATCCTGAAACATGTCAAACACCGGAGGATTTATTTTGTCGAAGTCATGGTACTGGAAGGCTCTCCCCCCGCTAATCCCTATAACAACGATGATTGCGGTAGCTACAACAACAACAGCCTCAGAAAGTGCAACATATTGGTCATCAAAGAACTCTATCATGACAGACTTGATAGACCCAAATAACTCCGGTATCAGCCCTTGAAAAATAGAAACAACCTCAACATGAATCATATCCCTAACCTGATCCTTAGTTAGCCCTGACCTATCTTGGCCACTCCACAGCTGCTCCTGATCCGGATCCTAACTCAAATCACCTCATAACCACCATACCGAAAACAAACCAGAAATATATTAGATTAGACACATATCATACCATAGGAACCTATCCACAACAAGACACAAGGGGTTGTGACTGCCCTGTTATGCGTACGAATCCTGTGCTTCCAGTAGTACGATCTTATACTACCTATCCACACCTACTCATATTTGTATCATAAGATCATCACATCAACCCTAACAACACACACATTGATACACATACATCCTATTCTCACTTCCTAGAGAAAGCCTAGATATTCCTCAACTGGCCGACTGATCCCTCATAACTCATCCGTGAAACTTCCACCAACCCTGCAACACTCGAGTATGCTAATCATACATAACACTAGATCCTATAGACAGTCGAATACCTGATTCTACTCTAAGTCCTTCATCAAACATGAACAAGAAATAAGGGTAAACCAAACATTCTCAGGCTATAAAAATCTTAGTTTTGTATAACTATGATGCATACACTAAGCAACTACAGTCATGATGTCAATTTCATACAAGGAAGAAACCCTAGGCTATCAGGCATCAACTATCAAGAAATTCTATCAGGTAATCCCTGAAGATCCCGAGCCTATCACTAGCATGTTTTTTCGTAACATCACATCAAATAACAGTGTGGTAACTTGGGTATACTTACTGTAATGCTCGTGTTTCGGGGCTAAACATTTGTAGATGATGTAATAGTCTAGGTCAACTGCTGTAACTCTTTTTGAAGTAATAAAGATGAATTATTTGAGTATTATGTGAATTATATGAATTTATGTGCTTTATACTTAATTATAAATGTATAATAAATAAAGAATAAAAAAACGTCAAAATTACAGTGTGATTATAATAAATAAAGAATAAAAAAGCATCAAAACTAAAGTGTGAGATAAATCCTATATATTTACATAAAGTTGTAGTGGTCAAAACAAGGATTTCAGATATATAAGGAACGCCGAAATCCGAGTTATAACGAATAAGTTATGGCATGTCGAAGTTTCGCAGCAAAACCGACACGACACCAAGAAACGTAAAAAGTGAATTTATGATAGAGGGCCTTTTGGACTTAGTAAGCTAAACAAAAGTCGTAGAATATGTTAAACTGAGAGCGTCCATAAAAAGAACGCCCAAATCTGACTTCGTATGAGGAAGTTATGATTTTTCTACGATTTGGCTTAGCAGTGCACAAACCGAAACTCGAATTTTAGAACAAGCGGTTTTGGCCTATACTACCTAAATGAGAATTGAAGATCTCATTAATAGGAACTCAACGGTAAAAAGATAGGCGAAAACGAAGTCCGTATGTAGATGTTACGACTTTTACGCGGACATTTAATAGTATAATCTTCTCGCACTGTTAAATTTAAGATACGTCAAGAGTTAGCCAACGGAGTCTAAATGAAAGTTGTTGATCTTATTTTTACCTACGTGTGGATATAAAAAACGTCAAAAACAGAGCTCGTATGCGAAGGTTATGAATTTTTGAAAATCGGCTGATTTACCCCCTATGTATGATGCCACGTGTCAGCACCATGCTGTGACTTGGTGCCCAAGCCAATTCATGACGTGAATTTCAGGTCCACAATGTGAATTGGCCCAAATTTAGCCAATAAATAGAGATGAAGCAGTGCTAAGTTATTCACACCTTTCAAGCCATCTCTCTCTCTCTCTCTCTCTCTCTCTCTCTAGAACCTCTCTCTAGCTTCTAAAACCCCCCTAAAGCCTAGGTAAACCACCCTAGCACCCAAAGGAAGCCCCGAGGCTCCCGAAGGCTCCGATAAAAGAGTTTTTCGGTTCGGAAACACTGCTCCAGCAAAGACCAGTTTTTAATAAAAACCCATTGTGAGTGAGATACGCCTACCATACTTAAAATATAGCTTATATATAAATATAATATCGTTATTGTGAACCTATAAATAAGATTTATTAGTGATTCAAAGTCGTTATACTGGTTGACCTACTTACGGGAATGATGTCTAGGTTGTGATTTAGTGAGGTGTTTAAAGTGAGATTTCAAAACAATATACTTCGTATACCAAACGGACCCTACCTCCGATATGATCCTACCTGGTTGTTCCTTACTTAATAGATCATGAATTAGACTTTGAGTTAATGATGAATCTAGACTAATAATTAGTCGTAATGAATATTGGACTAAAATCTAGTGGTAATGATACTAGGTTTCATCGAAAGAAAATAAATTAATTGAAGCGAAACGTTGTCTGAGTTCGGAATCACCACCTTAACAAGTGATTGCATAGTTACTTTCATCTTACACATAGATATGATGTATTTTATATAAATTACGTGTTATATGTGCATATTGTCTGAATACTTTCTGTCTATGCTGGATGAAAGATTTTATACATGTTTTAAATGATTTAAATTGTATATGTATTTTATATCTACAAAATATGTTGGGTAAAACATGGGTATATATAATAGTTGCGTGTGATGAAATAAAATGACGAGAAGCCTCGATGTTGATGTTTCCAGTCATCTAGCGGAGTATAGATGACGACCACAGACTCTTCTAGACAGTCTAGTGGAACACTAGCAGGCTCGCAACCTGTAGGTGTTTGTGAACGATGTGTTCACCGGTGTACTCCATCCCCATCATGGTTGCCTTAAGGACATTCATTGCTGAGGAATCCTTTTAGCAGTAGTGTCCATCCCGATGATGATCCTCAGGCTAGGTCCCTTATGATAGGTATTTTAGGGACATAAAGTGAGGATAACGGGAATGAGTAATCGAGTTATTGTTGGTTGATGAAATTAATAAACTTATTTATTGTGGGATGAATACTCTATGTGCTCACTAGGCCTGTAGATGTGATGTTTTGGATGAGGGATTACGGATTATAGGCCTGTAGATATGAATAAATGTTGTAAGGCTTATATTGTACTGTTTATGCTTTTGATATGTATCGAACATGACATCCCGAGGTTTTTAATGAAATACATTTCTTCGGAAATGCTTTGATAAATCTTTATCATATTTTATTTTGGGAACAAATTCCGCAACACTTTTATTTAAAATTTTACTCTGATTTTCAAACAAAGCATAAACAAAATCGGTCTTTTTTGGCCGTGAAAAATGGGGATGTCACACGTACTAGCTTCAGCTGATTTTACACATCACATCCTTTCTTGATTATTTTTGAAAACAATTTTGAAAATCATTTTTAAAACTTTTACATTTCCTTAGTTTGAGCCTGGATTTACATGGATGTCCTCCAATTCGCTTAAACCAAGGCTCTGATACCAACTTGTAACATCTCAAAAATCACAACAAATTTAAACCTTTCAAAACAACCCATTATCTATAAAGAAGTGTTTACATAACGATTGTTTTTAAAACATTATTAAAAATCAGAGTCTCCCAAGATCCAATCACATAAACCAAGGATGTGTACGGTCATGCCTTCGCCTTCCCACGATCCTCAGAGGTACCCGAAACAAAACTAAGGTTGTAAGTCAACGCTTAGTGAGTTCCCCCAAAGTACTACAACATAAACATAACCAACAACAACATGCATACAGAGCCTTCAACATGACTAGACCGCCTCACTGGGCCTTCAGCCTATCTAGATTGCTCTTTGGGCCTTCGGCCTGATTGGTCCGCCTTGCAGGCCTTCAGTCTATCCAAACTGCCTTGGGTATCTTGGCCTTCAGCACAAAGCAGGACCGCCTCAACCTAGTATACCGTCACATATAAACATATACCATAACAATCAATAGCCAAAATATATAGGTAGTCATAAAAATCTAACATATCACTACCGCATAACAACATCCTATATATCAGGATAAAGATCTAACAAACTACTACAACATACCAACATCCTATATACCAGGATATAGATCTAACTGTAATATAACAACATATGGTAAAAACAGGATATCAATTCAATAAGCCAGCCTTGGTGCCTTCAACCCGTAAGTCCAGTGGGGAAAACTCACCATACAATCTGAATGCAGTCTGAATAGCTCCCAGCTCCGACAACCGGATCAACCAAATCCAAAATGCCAAAGCATTTCCCATCCTAAATTAATAACATTTTCCAAAATACCCTTGGTCAAAACTGGTCAAAATCCACAAGTTACCCGAGTCAACACAACCGAGTCGACTGAGGCTTCTTACGTGGGACATACTCTGGAGGTACACGAGGTGTACTCGAGGTCTGAGGTGTTGGAGCTAAATCTGTGTATGCTCAGCGTACCCTTCGGTACACCCAACGTACATAACAACTTCCATCTTAACCGATTTAGAGCTTAATACTTCGACTTAAGATGTGCAAATGTAGATCCAAGTCCCAAATAACATTTTTGACCATAAAGTTTCCAACTTCATGGTCTTGCGTGGCTAAAAAGGTCTTAACATCAAAAACCTCAACCACTTAACCCATTAAGACCTCAAAACAAATGCCTGGAAGGAAAGATACGATCAAGAATACATTCTTATGATTCTAAACACCTCAAAGTGATTGAAAGGACAACTTAAAGGGTTAGAGTAGCTCATACTCCAAATACCCAGATAATGGGACCAAAATGACCAAAACTCCATGGCTAACTTAGATTTGACTTTAGGCCAAACCTGATGATTTGGATTGGTGAATAAGATTTTATATGGTTCTGATGTTAGTGAATCCACAGGAGCAAGCAGTGTATCAGGGAACATATCATGATATTCTCGAGTTTCTTCATTTAAGGTGAGTTTCACCTCATTGTATCGTGGGTTGAAGGCACCAATGCCGACCCATTAGTTTTTAGTTATCTGTTAGTAAAGGGATGCCATAGGGACTGTGTATAGTCACGTAGGATGGAATGAGGACTCTTGATCTCAGCTCTCTTACCTGTTCCGTGTTAGGTTGTGGTTCTAGGGTAGGATCATCTGTTAGGGTGGCCATCTCACCTCTAGTTATATATGGTCCGACATTTCTTAGATTGTTTCTACTTGGTATGACACGGTGCTGTAGTGATTTGTTAGATCTGTATTTTGGTATCGAGTATGCTGATAGCCTGTAGTGATCTGTTAGATCTGTATTATGGTATTGAGGATGTTGTTATGCTGTAATGATATGTTAGACTGGTATCCTAGTATGTAGGATGTTGCTATGCTATGCTACACTAATGGATCTATTTGTTATCTGTACTTACTGGTTATCATCTGGTGGAGTGTCCTAGGGACTATCTATGGTTATGTAGGATAGCCTAAGAACCCTTAATCTAGGCTTTCTTGCATGTTCCTTGTTTGGTTGTGGCTCTAGAGTAGGATCATCTATTCGGGTGGCTATCTCACCTCTGGCTACTTATGGTTATGCATTTTATGGAGGTTAGCTGGTAGGGCAACTGTGTGCAATGAGAGGAATAGTAGGCAGAAGTGAGTTGTATGATTGTTGTTTACCTATTTTATGTGCCTCCTTGATCCTTATTTGTTATATGTCGACATCTGGTGGTGGTGGGTTGAGGCGGCCATGCTTTATGCTGTAGAACAAGATACCATGTGCAGGATGGTGTAATCTGAAGGCACGGAGGCTCGAAAGGAGCGGTTGGGTTGAGGCGGTAGGCCAACAAACCCTGTTATTCTATGAGCGGTCCAGACAGTCTGTAGGTCGACGTATCATTCCAGTCAGGCTGAAGGCTCTACATGCATGTTGTAATGTGTTATGTGTATGTGGTGGTATTTTAGGGGAACTCACTAAGCTTTATGCTTACCCACATGTTTATGGTTTTGGGTATCATCGGTGACTGGGGAAGGCGAATGCAGGATTGTACACACTCATTAGCAACATTGAAGATTCTACATTTTCTATGATACTCTAATTTTAATAAATGTAATTGGGAACAAATGGTTTTCTTAAATAATGGATTAATAGATTGGAAAGTTTTACCTTAATAAAAATGACAATTTTCAATTGTGAAAATGGGACATTACACGTTCCAGTATCAGCAAAACCCTAAAGCAACTATACAATCTACACATAACAGACGTATAATGGCATCTCTCCTATCCGGCATACTCATCATGAAATTCTGAGTAGATCCTTAGCCATATCCTAACATGGTACTCACATAATATTATACTAAAGCATAACATTCATGTATAAGTATTTTGGGAAGCACTTACTTGAGCTTGGCTGATTGCATGCATCACACTCGCTTTCTTTATAAAAATCTTTTTTTTATAAAACTATTTATTTATCCTTAGTTTGAGTTCAGACACACTCGAAAGTTTTCCTGAACCCCTCAAACCTAGACTCCGATACCAACTTGTAACATGCCAAATATAGTAAGTTAAAGTTTTCATTTGTAAAACCACCAAAAACCGTACAATCATTTTTTCAAAGCCAACCAATGTATAAAGTATTCTCAAACATGAGAGTAAATCAAATAGATAGTGTAGAATAAATCTATAGGAGATCCCATGTGATCAAGTCAGACCTTACCCTTGGAACCACAAGTACCTGAAACATTTATACATAAAATTGTAAGCATAAATCTTAGTGAGTTCCCTAAAATACCATGTTCCACACATGAAATCTGGCCCCACCCATACAACTAGAGCACCCCTCCCTCATACCAGACCATGCCCACATCATGGACCTCCCTACATCACGAACCTCACCCACATCATGGGTCCCTTCCAACATACATGCAAGAGTCATAGAGACAATTTAGCATCCTACATAGTATAGTGAGAAAACTCATCTCACAAACACAGTTGACAACTAACAAGCTCACGTAGTCGAAAAATGGGTGCTACACACCTTATAGTGAATCATACAAGATAAACCCTTGGTCTACCTTATAAAACTAGCAATATTACTAAAAGTGAAATAGGTCAAAGTCAACCCTAGTTGACCTCCACGTCATGACTACTCGTTAGCCAAGTCGTGGTAGCTTCACGATAAAACAGTCGCGACCGGACCAGCCACCTTGTCGCGGCAAGCAAGCTACCACGTTGTGGCAACTGCAAAAAGACAATTTAATGAATTAAGCTCTTAATGCATTAAGCCTTCATATCTAACTTTCCGGGATGCTTCTTAGGACCTTAATGATCCATAAAAATCTGAACTTTAAGGGCATACATGACCCATGCATGTCCTTCACCTCAACAAGGTTAAAATATGAGAAAAATGACCTAAACCACATGCGAGACTCTAAAATCTCAACCAACTTCTATATTCAGAAGGTATTAAGCTCAAGGGATCTTAATGAGTCATAAAGTTGCAAAATGTATATCGTTGAACCACTGAAGTCACAACTATGAACCAAAATATGCATATAATGCAAGATCTACTAAGAAGGAACTAAAAAGATTAAGTCTTGAAGTCTTACAAATGGTCAATAGGGTGATTCCAAAGATAAATAGGAGTTCCTTGCTTGATCCTTGCACTAACACCTTCTTCTTCTTCATTTAAAGTGCACCAAAAACACCAAAATGATCTTAAAGTTTGCAAAGAGGTTGGGGTTGATCATGAATACTTTTGGAGGTGATAGAGGTTGAGGGTTGAAGAAACACTAGCCATAACTTCCTTTATAAAGGGCCTTATGTCTAGAAATTAGGGTTGTGCACATTGGTCGTCGCCACGTTGTAGATATTGCATGCCCACATCATGGCCAACCACATTTTCTCAAGATTACACAATTGAAACTCATACATGAAACCGGGAGTTACAATAACCTTCGCCCAAAATTTAATTTATTTTTAAAATTTGGTCCAATTTGTTTTTATTTTACACATTTGGCCAAATTGTAATTTATTTTCCAAGTTTAGTCGAATCTTATTTTACATTTTTTTGCCTTTAATTTTCTTGTACTTTTGTATTGCAAATGTTAAGGTCCTAATCTGCCTATGTATCAATCAAATCCGTTTGATAGTATGGAATCTCAATCAAAAGGATGATGTCAGATCAAATAGAAGAGAAGGTGATGAAGAATATGATGAATCTTTAATGTATTGTTTAGAATGAAGTTCCGGATACAAGATTCACATACACTAACACACACTCTCTTTTTTCTCTCTTTTGGCCGTACACTCTCTTCTGTTCATCAATCTCTACTCCTCACCCTAACACCTATATATATATATATATATATATATATATATATATATATATATATATATATATATATATATATATATATATATATACACACAATGGGAATATGGGCCAGAGAACATGGGCCGTAAATGGGTTTACGGCCGTAAACCTGTTTACGACCGTAAACACAGCCGTAAACATGTATACGGCCGTAAACACCAAGTTGTTTACGGTCCAAGACACAAATATACATTTTTCTAGAAAAGTAAAGTATAAACTATATTTTTGACCCAACACAAACATAGTTTATTTAAAACCCAGACTTCACAAGATTTGAAACGACCGACCCTCCCACCCACCTAGGAATTAATCTGATTCCGCTTCACTCAACTTTATTATTTTACAGCCCCGACCCATTATTTAGTTTATTTTTGAAATCTTGCCCGAACGTTTTTATTTTACAATTTTTGTCAAACTTTAATTTATTTTCCAAATTTAGTCCAAACTTTAATTCTTTCAAACTTTAACTTTCTTTTACTTTTCTTTTATATGTTCTTTAAAACTCATTTTCTTTATTTTTAGTGACTCTAAAAGTTAAATTTTGTTCATAATTGTAAATCTGTTTTACGCTTTTGGTCCAAATTTTTTTTTAAAAAAATTTCCAAAATTATTTACAACCTTCTTTTTTATGTTTTGTTAACATAGTCTTTTAAAAAAAATATTTATTTTACAACCTTTTTACTCATTTACTATTAAGATTTTTCGGTTCAAAAATGTTTTTTATGTATTCTTTTACATATTTGTACTAGCTGAATTACACTTTTATACATAATAATTTGTAGTAATAATATATTATGTCTTGCTTGTTATACATATATCAATTTCCCACATAGCATGAGTTACTTTTCATAGCGGAGCATTAACAATGCAAGTAATATAATAATTGAGGAGATAATGATTATTGATTATGATTATGATTGAATACGAGTTGAATGACATGTAGGTGATGAATGAAGTAAAAGAGAAGAGACTTTAGAAGTGAATGAACATTGAATGGTTCAATAGAATAAAGAAAGTGGTAATTAATATTAAATATGTGTTTAATGGGTTACGGGTGTTCATATATATGGATATCGTTAGCTTTAAAACATATTACATTTAAACTAAATAAATATGGATATCGTTAGCTTTAAAACATATTACATTTAAACTAAATAAATATCTTGTTGGAACTTTGCTCTACAAAATTATAATGTGGGACTTATCCCACATTGGTGGAAGAGAAAACTTTTTCCTACATTATAAGTTTTGTCCTACTCATTTAATCAAATGGATCAAGTAATGGGTTAAGCATATTAGGTTTGGGCTATGGTGTTGGACTAGTCAAATTAGGCTAGTAGTAGGCTTGGATTATTAAATATTAATGGTCAAAGATAGGGCCTCGGATTATTAAATATTAATGGTCAAAGATAGGGCCTTGAGCCTCAAATCTCTTGAGCTCTTCTTGCCTAAATAATATTTTTTTATATAATCCAAAATTAATTAGTCATTAATAAATTTTTAATTTATTCACTGCAAAACAAATTTTGTTAAATAAAGGATTAACTGCAGATAGTCTTTGGCAGTTAATTTTGGTTGGTGGTTTACAACCACCATTGGAAGCCTATAAATGAAGGAATTCAGACAAAATTTGAAGGCTAATGATACACACACACACACACATTTTCTCAAAAATCGTTTATTTTTTTCATGGGATCATGGTGAATTTCGATAGATTCAAAATTTGTTCTTGAATTGGATTGGTGTATCCTCAAGACAGACCCATTTCAGGGAAATTTCTGGCTTAGGACACTGCAAAGTAGGCCTCGATCTCTACAATTTTGTGATTGTATTTTCTGTGTAATAATCATACAAGTATGTTTTCTGTAAATTGATTCTTGTATACTATATATATATATATATATATATATATATATATATATATATATATATATATATATAGAGTCAAGATCAAATAAGAAGGAAATTCTTGGTAGGAAGGTAAGAAGTTTTTTTTCTACATATTTTTTTCACGAACAAACAAAATGAATCATTAGATGATTCATTTGTAAGATGATTCACAAGAAAAATTCTCAAAAAAACATCTCGATGATTCATTTATATAATGATTTTGTTGTTATTCACTAAAATTGTCATAAAAGTGATTTTTTTCTTAATTTACTTAAAAATGAATCATAAAGATGTTTATTTGAGAATTTTTTCTTGTGAATCATCTAGTGATTCATTTTTTTTGTTCGTCAAAAAAATATGTAGAAAAAAAACTTCTTACCTTCCTACCAAAAAAAATTTCTTACCGGATCTATATCCTATATATATATATATATATATATATATATGTATATATATATATATGTATATATATATATATATATATATATATATATATATATATATATATATATATATATATATATATATATATGAATTTCGTTTGTTTTATCTCTATTACTTTTGTGGATTGTATACTTCTGTAATAACAATCTAAGATAGGAATCAAAGAGTGAAGAATGGATCAAAATTCCATCATCAAAACACATGTGGAAAAGCTTGAGAAATTCAAAGGCTCAGATTTCCGGAGATGACAACAGAAGATGTTATTCCATCTAACAACTCTTCATGTTTCTAATGTTCTCACTGATGATTCTCCTTCTCCTCCCACTTGTGTAACCACTACAGAAGGAGTAACACCACTCACTGCAACCCAATTGGCAGAACACCAAAGGGTTGTGGAAACTTGGAACACAAATAAATATAATTGCAGAAATTATATTCTAAATGCCTTGGATGATTCCTTCTATGATATCTACTCTACCATCACAACTGCAAGAGAGATATGGGAATCACTGGAAAAGAAATACAAAACTAAAGTGGCATGTTCCAAGAAATTTATGATGGGAAAATTCATGAATTTCAAGATGGTGGATACCAAATCTATCCTCAAACAAGTGGAGGAAATTCAAGTCATTGCACATGATCTTGAAGTTGAAGCTATGGGTATAAACTCTAACTTTCTTGTTGGTTCAATCATTGAAACGCTTCCTCCTTCTTGGAAGAATTTCAAACTATATATTAAGCACTAAACTGATGACATGAGTTTTGAGCAACTTGTGTTGAGAATTCGTTTGGAAGAAGATAACAGATTGAATGAGAAGGCAGATGAAAATTCCTTGGAACCAAGTGCAAACTTTGTTGGAGAAGCAAGTATTTCAAGGACAAAGCACAACAACAAGAAAGGGAAACAAAGCTCCAAAACTCTTCCAAAGATGGCAAAAATCATGGCCCTAACAAGAAGAATTCTGGTCCATGCTATGTTTGAGGCAAAATTGGACACAAAATCAAAGATTGAAAATTCAGGAGGGGTTAAGGAGGAAACAATGGAGGGAACAATGGAAACAATGGTGGTAATTCTAGTGGAGAAAATTCTGGTCAAACCAACATGGTTGAATCACCAAATCAGTTTGTTGTTGTGATTAAAACCAACATGGTTAGCAATTGTGTGGATTGGTGGATTGATACTGGAGCCACAAGGCACATTTGCAACTCCCGAACCATGTTTTCTACATACCAGAAAATCTTGGATTCTTAACCAATGTTTATGGGGAATGGCTCTACTGTAGAAGTTGAAGGAAAGGGAAAGGTGAAGCTGCAACTGACTTCCGAAAAAGAACTTATTTTAAGTGATGTCTTGCATGTTCCTGATATTACTAAGAATTTGATTTCTGATCCTATTCTTAGTAACAAGGGTTTCAAACTTGTATTTGAGTCTGATAACTTTGTTCTCACCAAGGGTGGGGTGTATGTTGGAAAGGGATACCTTAGTGAGGGTCTCTTCAAAGTCAGTGTCTTACCTTTGTACTATGGTGTTGAAACACCAAACAATGATGTAACCAATGTTAATGCTAATGCAATAACAGGCACTACTAGCCCTTCTTCTATGTATATGCATGATCCTTCAATTTTGTGGCATTCTCGTTTGGGATATGTCAATTATCTTTCTGTTCAAAGAATGACAAAACTTGGCATGTTACCAAAATGTTCATTAGATGAAATCATAAAATATGAGGTTTGTGTAGAATCAAAATTTTCACAACATCCTCATAAATCAGTTGAAAAATCTAATGAAATACTTGGCTTAATCCACTCTGATTTATGTGATGTTAGAGCAACACCTACAAGAGGAGGAAAGAATTATTATATATCTTTTATTGATGATTTCTGCAAGTATTGTTATATTTATTTGTTAAATACCAAAGATGAAGCCTTGAATTATTTTAAGAATTACAAGGCTGAAGTTGAAAATCAACTTGACAAAAAGATCAAAATTCTAAGGTCTAATCGAGGAGGAGAATATGAATCCAAAGACTCTGATGAATTTTGTTCTTTAAATGGTATTATACATCAAACAACTACTCCATATACTTCTCAACAAAATGGAGTGGCGGAAAGGAAGAATAGAACATTGAAAAACATGATTAATTCAATGTTAATTACTTCTGGAGCACCACATAATCTGTGGGGAGAATCATGTCTTGCAGCAAATTCAATACTTAATAGAATTCCTCATAAAAAGAGTGATAAATCACCCTACCATCAGTGGAAAGGGAGGTTACCCTCTTATAAAAGGATGAAAGTGTGGGGTTGCCTTGCTAAGGTACAAGTACCTCTTCCTAAGAGGACTAAACTTGGACTAAAAACCATAGATTGCATCTATCTTGGTCCTACCATCAATAGTGCAACCTATAGGTTTCTTGTGTTTAAATCACATGTTGATGATATAAATAGCCAAACCATCATGGAATCAGGAGATGCTGAATTCTTTGAAAATATTTTTCCTTTTAAGGATAAAGGGAAAGAGGTTACCTGCTCTAGGAAAAGACCTCTAGATGATGGACTAAATGATACCATTCTAGAAAAAAGTTGACAATCAAATGAAGAGAGTTCTTCTAAGGTTCAAGAAGAGAATTTAGAACCTAGAAGAAGCAAATGGGGAAAATTTTCCAAAGATTTTGGACCTGATTACATGACCTATGTAGTGAATAAAGAACCACAAACTTATAAGGATGCTATGGATTCTTCTGAAGCTCCCTTTTGGAAAGAGGCAATCAAAAGTGAGATTGACTCCATTGTGCAAAATAACACTTGGAAATTAGTGGATTTGCCACCTAGGCAAAAACCAATTGGCCACAAATGGATATTCAATAAGCAGTTTAGACATGATGGTACCATTGAGAAATACAAAGCTCATTTAGTAGCTAAAGGGTATTGTCAAAAGTAAGGTCAAGAATTTTTTGACACCCACTCACCCGTTACAAGAATTACATCAATTCTCACATTAGTTGCAATTACAGCCATTCACAAATTTGAAATACACTAAATGGATGTGAAAACTGCCTTCTTGTATGGTGAATTAGATGAAGAGATTTATATGAATCAACCTGAAGGGTTTGTGGTTAAAGGTCAAGAAAACAAAGTCTGTAAGTTAGTTAGATCACTTTATGGACTGAAACAAGCTCCAAAGCAATGACATGAGAAGTTTGACAACACATTACTCTCTAATGGATTTAGAATAAATGAATGTGATAAATGTGTTTACGTCAAACAATACAAGAATGCTTGTGTCTTCATATGCTTGTATGTGGATGATCTGCTTATAATGGATACTAATTTGGATGTGATCAATCAAACCAATAAAATGCTACACTCCTCCTTTTCCATGAAGGACTTGGGAGTAGTAGATATGATCCTTGGTGTAAGAGTTCAAAGAAGACCAGATGGTTATACTCTTACTCGGTCCCATTATACTGAAAGTGTACTCAAGAAGTTTGGACACTATGATGACAAGCCGGTTGTCACCCCATTTGATGCTTCTAGTCATCTAAAGAAGAATAAAGGTGATAGTGTAGCTCAGTTAAAATATACTCAAGTTCTTGGTAGCTTAATGTATATTATGAATTGTGCAAGACCGAACTTGGCATATAGTGTAAGTAGATTGAGTCACTACTCCCACAATCCTGGGAAAGATCATTGGTACACATTAGTGAGAGTGCTTAGATATTTAAAGCATACAATGAATTATGGACTACATTACACGAAATATCCTCCTATTCTTGAAGGGTATTGTGATGCAAATTGGATTTCCAATACTTCAGAGGCAAAATCCACAAGTAGATATGTGTTCACTCTTGGTGGAACTGCTATCTCTTGGAAATCATCTAAGCAAACTGTAATTCTCGTTCTACAATAAAAGCAGAGTTTGTTGCTTTAGACAAAGTTGCTGAAGAAGCTGAATGACTTAAAAGCTTCCTAGAAGGTATTCCTCTGTGGCCTCAACCTGGTACCGCCATTGCCATACATTGTGATAATATGGCTGCTCTTACTGGAGCACAAAGTCATATATACAATGGCAAGTCGAGACACATAAGGCGCATACATATTACAATAAGAGACTTGCTGAAGAATGGAATCATTTCCATTAGTTACATAAAGTCAAAGGAAAATATAGCTGATCCCTTGACAAAAGGCCATAGTAGAGAGCAATTTCTCTTCACATCAAGGGGAATGGGCTTAAAGCCAACACAATGAGTCACCAGCTGGCGGAAACCTAACCTAGCAACATTGGAGATCTCAGTGGTCTAGGTTTAATTGGACAACTAGTTGGGGAAGACACAAAGAAGCACTAACATAAAGGTATGCACACTCCTGTGATATTTATTTTGTGTTTTCCGTTGATGATATAGGGATGAATTCCTTATTCTTAATAATGCTTATAGCTTTTATAGTGGAATAGTACAGATTGTTCCAGATTAGCATTACCTATGTGAGATGGATGTGAGGTTGCAATTTTGGGAGTTGATATGACTAGGCTCTCTAAAAGTCTCATGAAGAAAGGATTGTTCATGATCGAAAAGAAGACAACGGTAAGAAATGAACCATGTTTAGATATGATATGTGTGATACCTCTTGTCTTGATTCTACTATACAAAGTCGTTAGTTCAAGACTCTAGTTCACTACCCACAAAGTAGATCCAAGTAGTACTCACTATGAAAGGTTTAAGTTTTACGCCTATTCAAATGCATGTCATATCTTACTTTTCTTATTTGAATATCAAAGTTCATTTATTTTCTATTCAAATGTGGGGTATTCTTGGAGTTTGAATAGAAAATGCGGGGTATTGTTGGAACTTTGCTCTACAAAATTACAATGTGGGACTTATCCCACATTGGTGGAAGAGAAAACCTTTTTCCACATTATAAATCTTGTCTCACTCATTTAATCAAATGGATCAAGTAATGGGTTAAGCATATTGGGTTTGAGTTGTGGTGTTGGACTAATCGAATTGGGCTAGTAGTAGCCTTGCAATTCTTGGGCTCTTCTTGCCTAAATAATATTTTTTATATATAATCCGAAATTAATTAGTCATTAATTAATTTTTTATATATTCAGTGCAAAACAAATTCTGTTAAATAAAGGATTAACTGCAAACACTTTTTGGCATTTAATTTCGGTTGGTGGTTTACAACCACCATTAGAAGCCTATAAATGAAGGAATTCAGACATAATTTGAAGGTTAATGATACACACACATACACTTTTTCTCAAAAATCGTTTATTTTTTTTCCAATGGATCATGGTGAATTTCGACAGATTCAAGATCTGTTCTTGAATTGGATTGTTGTATCCTCAAGACAGACTCATTCCATTTTTGGTTTAGGACACTGCAAATCAGACCTCAATTTCTACAATTTTGTGATTGTATTTTCTGTATAATATCATACAAGTTGTTTTCTGTAAATTGATTCTTGTATAGTATATAAATTTGAATTACATATCTATGTCAATTTTACGTATGATAAATTAAATATTCATTGTAGATTAATTTGTAGATCGTATAATCTGTTGCTACATCTTGCAATCCAGTACACCAATCCTTTTCAATTAATTATGTAAATCGTGTTTTATTCTTTAATTAACTGTACTGAGATATCAATCCACTATTATTATGTCATCTATTAAAAATCATCTGTAGTCATACACGTTTTAAAATATTAATATTTTTCATTTTCATTGACGGAGAAGCCACGGTATTTATGGGAAGGGGAAGCACATTAAATTGTTTTCAAATTTTATCATTAATTAACATGGGATTTTTTTAAGAATTTCTGTTAATTAACATGGACAAATACTTACAGAGTAAGACGATAATCAGAACTCATGAACACCGAATACACATTCAAGACCACGGATTATCGGATTAAAGATTAACCCAAGGTACCAAATGCAATCTCGTGATTGATATACCAAACACCAAGAGGTTAATGTTGCAAGACAACCAAGCTCAGCAAGGAACTCGGTAGCTTAATATCTACACAGTCACTGCATGATCAGTAAGTTTACAAGAAGCAATGGTGCCATAAGGAATCTGAAAATCTGAAAAAATAATGTTAATCATTATCTCAGCCACCATCTACTCTCATCATTACTTGGAGCAGTCACACAAAGATCCAAGAACAACGCTTCTTGGCTGCCGATTTCACAAGCTTCTTGAATCTTGGGTGGCACTAGTAGATTATGGCGGCATAAGGGGCATGTTGTATGTCCATATGAGAGCCACGTATCTAAGCAGTTTCTGTGAAAGAGATGATCACACCTTAATTCCCTAATCTCATCGTCATCCTCAATTTTGCTCAAGCAAATGGCACATTCTACCTCTTCGTTCAGCAGTGCTCCACCACTATATGATATCCAATCAATTTTTTCCGGCAGGTGGAACATACGGTGGTGGAATAAGACATGGTTGATCAAGAAATCAATAGCCCGTATCAAACGGTTAACATACGATAGAATGTAAACTGACATAGTTGCTTGAAGAAGAGAGTGAGAATGATGGATAAGAGCCTAAGGCTGGTGTATAGGTAATCTATGCTCTTATCCAGTTAATGATTCAGGAAACTGCGAGTTTTATTTTGGGTTATATAGAGATATAATCACGTTTTTTCCCAAAAAAATAAAAAATAAAAATAAAAAATATTGTGTGAACAATATATAATTTAATTGTGGGTGGCATGCAGCAAGTAGCAATTTGCCTCGTGTTACTCTAATCTCGCACGATAGATAGTCGAGTCGAATCATGGTCCAACATAGACAAGTCAATATAGTGCAGCATGATCAATAGATGCATAAAATAATAGATTATCTTCTTAAGATCGGAAACATGTCAAAATGGGGGTCCATGATTTTTTTATAAGATTGACTGATTGAGAATACGTTATTATAATAATTATAATAACAAATCAATTTATGTATAGGGTTATAATTATACTACTGTGAATATTCGTGCCATGTACAAAATATAATAATATATTTGAAATCTCTATAAATATATGTTTTTTAAATATATCAATAATGTTGTTTTTAGTTCTTATATAATAAATCTTATAATAAATTGGTATAAATATTTTTTGTTTTGAATTATATTATAATGTAGATGTCTTTTAAATTTTATAATCTTAATTGTCTCAACTTTCATCTATGGTTTACTCATAAGTAAAACTAAATATAATGTATGGTTTAATGATATACTTATAGTTATAATTTTCCAAAGTTTACTTTCTTAAAATTTTAATTTCTATCATTGTAATGATTTAAAACATCAAATATATTTTTTAAAGATAATAATATAATTTTTGTATATACTATTACTTTTAACTATTGTTGTTGTTAGAAAAAGGGATGAATAGATTGCTTGGATTCTCTGAAAGTCGTGATTCACTATCAAATTGAAGTATTTCGATGGTACAGATCGAACACTCAATTGGATGAAATTCAGAGAATGAAATTTGAGAATGTATATGAAAATGTTCTTCAACATGTACCAGAATATTAACCAAAAAACGGATATATCAATCCTGTCTGAAAACTGTCAACAGATAGTTACAAACTTTCATAAAACTACCAAACCAGCCAGGGGCTCTGCCCCTTGGACCCCGCCAGGGGCTGCCGCCCCTGGGACCCCGCTCCCAGGGGCGCTGCCCCCGGACCCTGCTCCCAGGGGCGCTGCCCCCGGACCCCCGTTCGTTTAGGGGCTTTGCCCCTAAATAGCAATACACTTTAAATCTTGAAAAACTTGAACAAGTGTGCACTCCTACACCATCCTAACTTGTTCAATATTCAACAAGATCACTTTTGGTCAACAAATTTAATCCTATTACACTTAAATAATATTTGATGATATAAAATCACCAACAGTTGTTGTAAATTAATGTAAAATACCGTGTCTGGAAATTTTTAATTATTTTAATTTGGTTTCAAAGGTTTAATTTTTTTAAAATTGATTTGATGAATATTGTTAGTTTCTTTGATTGTAATTATTAAAAATAAAAAACACTGTTTTTTGTTTTTAAAGATAACATCATAATTTTTTATATAACATTACTTTTAATTATTCTTATTATAAGCTATTTTTAAGCTACTTATTTGAAAATTCTTAATGATTATAAAAAATAATTTAAGGTTTTTTTTTTTTTTTTTTTTTTTTTTTTTTTTTTTTTTTTTTGTTAATTTAGGATTACAATTAGGTTTAATACTATAATTTATAACTTTAAAATATTTATAAAATAATCTCTCAATTTCATCAAGTTTAATTGAAATTTTGATTTAAGTTCACTGTTTAACATTATACTGAAGTTAACAATCTAACTATTTTGCATAAAATCATAAATTATATAAAAGTTTTACTTTAAAATGACAATTGCTCACATATGGCAATATATTTAAACTAATAAGTTAAGTGTAATATGTTAAAAAGTTAAAGTCATAATTTTATAAATAGAAATAAAATATATGTTTTAATATCGTAGTTTAATTAATTTATGATTAGAATTTAGTTTTTATGTTAATTTAACCTTATTACCCAATTTATAATAATTATTTAAAAGAAATTGAATAGTCATGAAGGTTTCAAATTCAAACATCCCAACAATACAGTCCAAAATTTTTATTTTCAAATCATTATTAAAACCATAAATCATCCAATATCATAAATAAAATCGTGAATAATGTATCATAAAGTATCATAATATTTGTCACATACCAAAATCTCATAAAACTCCCAAGCTAAAGATTGTGGTGCGTGCCATGCGATCATCCTGAGCCCTTCCCTTTGCTAATGGAAGTACCTGAAACAAAAACTGAAAACCATAAGCACGAAGTTTAGTGAGCTCCCCCAAACTACCACATACCTTACATATATAACATGCAACTAAGAGATACGAGCCCCGCTTACACTCATGGAGATACAGGGCCCGCTCACACCCCGCTAACTAGGAGATACGGGCCCACCCACACTCCACTAACTCTGAGATACGGGCCCCGCCCACACTCAGCTACTTTGAGATACGGACCCCACCCACACTCGACAACTATGAGATACGGGCCCTGCCCACACTCAGCTACTATAAGATATGGGCCTCGCCCACACTCAGCTACTAAACAAACATACATGTATCACATAGACAACATGTATAACTAGTTCTATCAGTCAGACATATATCCATAATCGAACTAAACTATGAGATACGATCCCTGCCCACACTCGGCTACTAACATATCATAATACGGCCCGACCTTGGTGCCTTAGAGCCGTTTCTACTGAAGGGAAACTCACCTCGTATGACTGACTGTTGAAAACCTGAGCGAGAAATCCTTGTCTGCTGCTCCAGCGACTCTCCGGCTACAAATTCCATAATAATACTTAATCAAAACTAAGAACTCTTCATAGGGTAAAATGACCGTTTTACCCCTGGTTAAAGTCAACACTATGGTCAAAGTCAACATTCTAGTCAAAGTCAACATTCTGGGTTGACCAACTCGTCGAGTCAACCTTTCGACTCGTTGAGTTCTATCGAGCTGTTCAGTAGCGACTTGGCTCATCCACGCATCGAGTCCCTCTACAGACTTATCGAGTTCTACTAATTGAATCGGGATAACACGACACGACTCATCGAGTCTCCTTATGGACTCGACGAGTCCTTTTGTCTGTTTGGCCAACTTAACAGATTAAGGCCATGTTTGTTTGGGTCTTAATGCCTCTTAAAAAGAGACACATCTAAATTTATAAAATTCAGATCGTTTGGTAGCAACTTAATTTATCATTTGAATTCCAAAAAGAGATTTGACCGAATCAGATGTAAACCCATGTCTGAATATTTTTTGTTTGACACGCTTCCTAATAGGCCCAGACCTAAACATGTGTTCCCTCTTCTCCTCCGCATCACTTGCTTCTTCGGTCATCTCCAGTTCTCCAAATCGTTCGCATCTCTGACCATCTCCCTCTAGGTCACCTCCATCGCTAGCCCTTGAACCTCCTCCACTGAGTTCCTCCATCAACCCTCACACCCTTCTCCGACAAATATGTCGCTGCCAGTTTCGCTTCCTTCGCCAACAACTCCAATCTGTGTTTGTAGGTAACCCTTTTCTTTTCTTTTACTCCTGAAAATCGATTCTTATACATTGATATTTGTTCTTTTTTACCCTGAAGTCGATTATCAGCAGGCCATAATTCATATGGTCGGACCACTTTATCAACATACATCGATTGATTTTAGGGATAGTTAATATTTTATTTTCTAAATTGGAGTAAATCTTGTTCAAAATCTATGATGGATGAATTTTTCTTGAAGGAATGCCTATATGTGAAGCGTTTGCACAGAATAACAACAACCCAACATCTATGATGTTCATGTCAATTAGTTTGATGAGGCTTGTGTTAATAAACACAAATTAGGAAGGTTATGAAGCTTTCTTTTAATGGTGTTTTGTTAACACTTGATACTTCTTTTATATAGGATATATTAAGGTTGGATGTTATTATAAGCTTTACAGATCATGTATTTCTTCTTTGTTTTGATACCCCATGTGTTGTTGAGTGGTATGTTTTGTAATGCAACTTACGTTGAACATTTGATTTTAAATGAGATACAAACAATTTTTTATACATAGAGTGTTAATAAATTATTTTTTATTATGTTTTCAGGTGAAACAGATGAAGATTTTGCAAGCTTATTTTTCTGAAGTTGTCAAAGTTGGTTGTCATTTATGTCTCAACATTAGTTGGATACAGATATACTAAAGACTCAAAGCTCAAATTAAAGTATAACCTATCTTAAAAGATAAAGCTCATAACTCGGTGGGAAAAATTTTGACCTTCAATGTCAAATATGTTGTATTTTAACTTTGAAAACCTTGGGACATACAAAAAAATGGTTGTTATTTTTGTAAATTGATCTCAAAAGATCATTACATATTAATGAAGATAAAGTTTGATTTATATTAATTTGGATTTTGTATGGTGTTTAATTTATTATTATTATTATTCAGCAAAAATTAATATAAAAGGGTAAACTGGTCATTTTCATAATTCAGCACAGTAATTCAAAGGTTCCAACCAAACTAGATCTTAAAAATTCAGAACCTCTTTAAAATTCACACCTCTTAAATATCCAGATCTTAAATATTCAAATCTTGCCAAACAGCCCCTAAGCCCCTATCTTTTAGATCTAAGGTTCTTAGTTTGTTTGCCCACTGGAAAGGCCTTTCTAAGGGTAAAGTTTCCAACTTTACCCATCCATAACTCTTCTAAAAGGGTTTAGACAAAACCCTAATTCCTATAAGACATGAATCTTGTCCAAAAGGCCATAAGGTCTCAAATCCATGCATAAAACCATAGATCTAGGGTCTCTTAACATCTGTTGGACCCATAAAGTTCTGAGCTTTCCTTCCATGTATAGTCCTTTAGGGCTAAAAAGACCATAAACTTGCTCATATGCTTGCATAGGGCTTCCATGGTCTTAAAGTATGCACCTTTATACCATGGAACCCTCCGTAGATCCTAGATTTGAGATATGAGCCACTTGGGACGTACCAACTCCAAGGACCAAGGTTCTTGAACCAAAAAGTTTCATAAAATGGAAACAAATAGATCTAAGAGAAGAATGATCAAGTTGGAAACTTGATTACTAGAAAATGTAGCAAATGGAATGTAGTTCTAGGATCTACTCCTTCCCTCTTGAGTCTTCCATCTTCCACTTCTTCCACAAGCTTCAAAAGGCACAAAATAATACTTAAAATGGCAAGAAATTGTTGGGTTATGAGCATTCTAACACTCCTAAGTGTACATGCAACCCTAAATACATTGGATCTATGTTTTCTCTATTATACATGCAAATATGAACATCCAAGGTATTATCCTAATCTAGCATACAAAATAATGGATATAACAAGATAGAATACATACCTCTTTGATAGTGCTTGTCTTCATGAAGCTTGAGTGCTTAGTGCCCCAAGTGTGACACCTCAAATGGTTCACACAACACCATAAGCACTTGGAATAACTTAGAGAGAAATTAGAACACTTCTAGAAATCGTGTAGCCCTCATACATACACATAGTGTTAGTCATAGTCACGATTTCTTGAGCCATGGGTTTCTTTTATATGGTGGCTATTATGGTTACACCATGTAACTCATGACTTTACCCATTCCTTATGCTCCATGGGTTTTAACCTCCATGGAGTATCCATGGGTCACCCCATGGACTTAGTCCAACATAAGGAATCTTGGATCACAAGCCCACATATATAAGAATGAATGATTTACACAATCAACCCATATATTTAATTAGTCTTCTTTTGATCACTTAATTAATTCTAGATTAATTCTTGATCAATACTAATTAAATAATCTCATTATTCTTATTATTAATATACTAGAACTTATAATATATTAATAACCATAAGTGTCTTATTTCTCTCATTATAGTCTATCCAAGTGCATGATGCCATGCAACCCAAATGGACCATGCCGGGTCGGGTCAAGTCTTACCAATTATAGTTATGGACTTAGACATTAATCCAACAGTCTCCCACTTGGATAAGTCTAAAACTATTATTGCGTATGACTTCAGGAACCAACTAGCAATCGTAGCTCTCAAAAGCTTCTGTCGAACTCTGACCTTGTAGATGAACTCTGATCTTTGTCAACGACTTGTCCATTAGATAAGGGATCATATATTCCTCCATTCTAGATATCATATGGACTGAGACATGGATTATAATCATTCTCTCTGTCCATTTGTTGTTTCCCGATTTCCGATTTATGACGACTGACTAATTGAACAAATCAAATCAGTCCTGGCCCGGCCGAGCACTTCCATTTGTCATCATCAAATCATCGAGGGGCCCACAGATATCGCTTTCATCCCGAAGGTAAAAGGAATGGATAAACTTCGACTCATATGGCTTGTTCTACTACTTGTTGAATCATACACAAAGGCACGTTTTATAGCACCGAGTTACCAAATGCAGTTTCGTGCAATCAATGTACAACCAACTCATAGTAACAACTCATATCTCTAGGTTTGAAGAATATAAGATATTATCGTCTCATGATCACTCGTGATAAAATCCATGAAGTGATTCCAATGAGCGCGGGTTGAATCCAATACTCAGAACTTATGAGCACTCATGAGTGTTGTAGCCCTTTGTCCAACAACTTAGACCTCTACAAGCCAACCCATGACAGTCTTAATTCATATCTACTTCCAACATATGACCGACTGTGGATGGTTTGAATAACTTAGTCATTCCGGAAGAATAACCTAGTTTATTCGGGAAGTCAAAACATGCAAAGTGAAACACAATAATAATTGAATCCAATATGGTCTCAGAACTTATGAATATAAATAAAACTCCTTTTATTTATCACCATATGATTACACATTATTCATTGTATATTGTTTCAGCTATCAACATTATTCTTGAATTTAAAACAATAGTTGTCCCATGCTCCAAGCATGCACACTATGTTTTTCTAAACAATAGTCATGCCATACACCAAGTATGCATACTATGTTTGTCTATGATCTTTACTTTGTGAACTAGATCAATTGAACATAACTTCAATGATTCTTTTTTTCACAATCCTTACTGCAAATGCAAGAATTCCAAATTCATGTCATTTACTGAAATCTGTTAGATTCTAAACTTATATGCATCGATCCTCTTGTAATGATTATGCACAAAGTCAGAAAGACTTAACAACAATCATTACAGAGCATTCCAAAGGAGATCAAGTCCTTGGAACCATCCTTCTTGCATTAAGTTTCCTTAATCTTACACAGATTGAAAATTCTAACTTTGAAACATTTCCAGATTCCATTTCGACTATCACTTCTGAACAAGAGTTGCCTCCTTACAGATTATGTCAATATGGTCCTTCCAGAATTATCACTATACTTCCAATTGTCCTTGAGAAACCAATCTTTAGTAAACCTTAGATTGTCCTCGACAATTGTTTAATCCTTTTTAGTCATATCCAGTTCTAAACCTTTTCCATTCTTAACGCCCCAGGCATTTGGAAAATTTTAGAAAGGATGAATATAGCACATGTAGTCGGTCCTATATCCGAAGCATATGGGACACGATTCATGATGTCTCACATACAGACTAAACCAGTCTTTTGCTATAACATTTCCATTTCAATTCGCCAAGTTCTCATAATTCAGATTATGAAAAGGGATGTCGTAATCATAATCGAATTTAAGAACGCAAATAATGGACCCATATACAGAATTTCCTTATGTTGAGCCATTCCAACATGAAATTCATATATATCCTTGACTAAATGATTAAAACCTCACGATCTAAGCTTATAGATTTGAGATGAAGTATAATTTCCTCTCCCTTAATTATAGCAAAACAACTTTTTCCCAATTGAAACCTTTTGTTTTCTATAATTAACATTGCTAGCTTGCAATACTTATCGTAATTATCATGCTCCCACTAACATGATGATTATTAGCATAACACTTATGCTCCCACTAGCTTTGACATATACTCAGGAAGCTCGACTTCTAGAAATCAATACTTTATTGACTTTCTTACCAAAGTTCAGATTTCTGATACTAGATTGTTTTGATAAGACTTTATCAAAAACATACACCTTCCCTTAGATAGCTCATGGGTGTGTCAAAACAATTTTAAGAACTATGAAAAGGGATGCCGTAATCATAGTCTTGATCGTTTTGACCTTTGCCATTTCTCACAAGTCCAAGTTAGTGTGTCGGTAAACCACACACGCTCCACTAACGACTTTGAGATCACAATTGCTATCTAGCTAAAATCTACTTAGTGGAAGTGTTTCCTCACCATCATTTTCATGAATCGGAGAGAAACCTTATGACACTTAGATTTAATGGTGTATGAGTTCCTACCCATATGAATTTGTCAAAACCATAATCACAAGACAAGGATAATGACAAATCCAAAACAATATGGATTGAACTCAATCTTAATTTCTTGCCACCTGGCAGCTCAAGGGCCTACCATTGCTTCCAAGTTGTTGTGCAACACATTGAGAACTCTAAGAACTCATATGCAAAGCCAACTTTAACTGGAATGGGCACAGAATATGTCAACACGATAGGTTATAAACCTTAAGTCGTGTGCTAGTGAAGTACTTTAGGTTTTATTCTTGATTAGTTCTTGAGACTTTCAAGACCTTTAAGACTCCCACTGTCCTCTTGACCTATAAGACTTCCTTGTCAAATATCCAAGAGATAGTGTGGATTCTAATCAAGACAAACACTTCACATAATTGGCCGAAGTTGGTCTTTGTTTTATCCAAAGCATCACAACTTACCAATTTCAAATGTACAAGAGTAGAAAACTTTTACTCTTACATTTTTCAAGTGTTTTAAACCTTATTTAAGACATGTCACTCATATTACAATCTTGGAGTATGATTCTAAGACTTGTGTTGAAACGAAGTATGACTCGTCTTCTTGATTTAACCATTTCAACAATTCAAGATCCCTTCTTCTTAGTCATAAAAATGAACTAAGACTTCCTTAGAGAACAAATTTTGATATGGTTTCTTAATCATTAAGATAATCACAAAGCTGATACTAAAGTACTCTCCCATCTTTTCAGATTTGAGAAACTTTTATCCTTCTGCCTAATTTGATTCTTCTTATCCGCTCTGCTATGCATTGGAACCTTTTCCAATGTCTCAGAGTTACACTTAAGCTTGTAAGTATAATCATATTTACTAAACTCTAGTAAAATATGACGAATATCCTTATATCCTTTGTGGTGGACTTAATCAGTGCACATGACTATGTACTCGATCCCTTAGTCCATTACTTGACTCACACATCCATGTGAATAAGTAATTAGTCTTAATTTTTCCAATACTTGAAAGTTCTCATTCATCATGCTATACAACTTGCATGATTCCAAGTTCCGGTCCAATTGAGACTTGGGTGATGAGAATCATTCCTTATTTGGTAAATTTAGACATTACCACAAATGAAGGAATCAATTTCATATTTCCACTCTTGCTATTAATGGAATCATATAAGCAACAATTTTTTTTTTTCAAATGCCATTGTAAGGATATTTAAAATAAATAAAATAAAAAATTTCCTTTTATTTTAAAACTATGCGGAAAAACTTATCCTTACAATCCATATGAAAACTTGTTGTTATCTATTCCCTAAGCAATATCTCATAACTCCTAAGAATTAGCTCAAGAATCCGATTTTTCAAACTTCGCGATAGAAATCCATCTATGCGATCAGATTCAGCATATTCTTTCTTTAAGTTCCTTTACTTTTCTTTGATTCTTAAAACATTACCATGTGACCCAGTCACATCATGTATCAGGAATCTCAGAATAGAAACTTAACAGAGTTAGATAGTGGACTTTACCTGAAGTAGAGTCAAACTTATTGACTTTAACATCCTTAGGTAAATTTGGCAGCTTCGCAACTAATAACCCTTACTTTGGCAATATAAACATATGGACCCTTTGATAATGGTACACGGGACTATCACAGACTTAGCTTTTCTCTTTACCATTTGTTCAACCGAGTTGACTATGGCCGATCCCTTTCCATTGGGAAGAGAATGCTTTCCTGTATTTCCAGTGTCACCATTGTCAATGTCCATAAAGTTTCAGGAAGTTGATCTTAACAATAGATAAGATCATTAAGGGTCTTGTCATAGTCTATTTCATAGGTGTCCCAAAGGAACTCACTATGTGACTTAGAAAGTGATTGAACCACCAACTTTCTCAAGACATTGACACCCAACTCTCCCGGCTTGTCAATATGTGACTACATCTCCAAGATATGATCACACCTAGACCTTTACTTGCCAATAGGGCTCGAGTGACTTTAAACTTTTCAAGAACTTGTGGGTTAGGGAGAATAATTGGAGGAGGAGAGAGAAGTATGATATCCATGGGACATCATCTTCATTTAGGAAAGCTTGTTTCAAGAGATTTGGGAAGATCATAAATGTCTAAACCAGACATCTTTTTGGGAGATATTCAAGATAGTTGATTTTAAAGTCCTTAATATGACACCCAATATGAAATATTAAGGCTAGGACCCAACAAACTATTTTATAACTTAGAAGAGGTATGCCGTAATCCAAGCTATAAAACAATTTGAAGGTAGGTGAATGACGATTCACCAATTTCCACCAAGATAAACGAAATGTATTATTAGGTTTTAATTGGTTTTTGAAACTCCTAGATCTTTTGAGATTCATTGAACTGTTCAATGGCATGTTTCAATCTCGAGTGTGCCCTTCAGGTTTTGTGACCGGGATGCCGAGGATCACAAAACAAGGTGTGAAGTAACCATGCAAATTACTTGGTACCCTTAAGTGTTTACCCCTCAATCGATGTGCCGGTTAACCACACACGCTCCATCGATACTATGATAAACATTAAGTTACCCTTCGCATACCTTGTTAAATACGAGTTAGTGTGCCGGTTAACCACACGCGCTCCACTAACCGACTCAAACAAAGTGCAAAGTGTAATTTCGTGGATTAGCACCTTATTCACATTTTTCTAAGTAACTAAGATTGGGTATTATTAAAAGTTTAGTTACTTAGTATTTATCATTAATACTTTTAATGAAGGGAGAGTTATAGTCATGTCAAACCCGTTCGGCTAACGACCCTCCACCAGTCAAGCGAGCGGTGGGTGAGAGTGAACACCCATTAAGTTTCCATTTTATAGGCAACAACCTTATACCCACCTTATAGACCGGCTTCGTGAATGAGGCGTACTAGCGGTAAGACCGACTTTACTCTTATACATATAAATATTATTAACTTATAATATTATAAAGTATAAGGGTTGAATTTTAACTTTTAAAATTCTAAGGGCTAACTTGGAATTAAAGTATTCATAAGAGAAAACTTTACAAATTCCAAAACTTGAGGGCAAGTTTTGAAACTATTCAAAACTAATTAATTCCATAACTTATGTATTTAAAGTAGTTTTAATCCAAAAACTCTTCAAGTTCCATAACTTGTGGACAAATTATGGAAGACTTTAAACTAATAAAGAATTAATCTTTTCTTTATTTTATAACTTATGGAATTAATTAAGGTTACATATTTTATTTATTTATTTATTAATGAAGTGACTCTTGAACCTCCATAACTTAAGGACAAGACTCTTCATATTTTTTTGTAACCTTTGCCAACTTTATGAGTTTTATGAGTCTTTAATGTGACTCTTCATGTAACTTAAGGATAAGTTACACAAACACATTTTATACTCAACTCTTAGATTAATTTGGATTGAAAACAACTTTTTCACTCAACTTTTCTATTAATCTAAGCAACTCATAAGAACAAGATAATTCAAATCAAACTTTTTCATGTAATTAGTCTAACATTTAAACTAATACAAAACATGAATCTATTGACAATTATCTTGAAAATGGATTAGCATGAACATTACCACATTTAAAAACAAGTTTATAAGTTCAAAACAACTTAGGGTAATGTTCCTAGTCCATTTCTAGCCAAAAACCTCGAAGATATGCTGTCTGGGGTCCAACTCGTCGAGTGCATGAACACAACTCGGCGAGTTGGATGCATTTTGCCTTGGACTCGTCGAGTCCCTTCATGGACTCGGCGAGTCAGTTGGGCTGACAGCAACAAAACTCGATTTTTCAGCCTCTATTGCAAGTATAACAAGAAAACAAGCCTAGGCTTTGATACCACTGTTGGGTTATGAGCATTCTAACACTCCTAAGTGTACATGCAACCCTAAATACCTTGGATCTATGTTTTCTCTATTATACATGCAAATATGAACATCCAAGGTATTATCCTAATCTAGCATACAAAATAATGGATATAACAAGATAGAATACATACCTCTTTGATAGTGCTTGTCTTCATGAAGCTTGAGTGCTTAGTGCCCCAAGTGTGACACCTCAAATGGTTCACACAACACCATAAGCACTTGGAATAACTTAGAGAGAAATTAGAACACTTCTAGAAATCGTGTAGCCCTCATACATACACATAGTGTTAGTCATAGTCACGATTTCTTGAGCCATGGGTTTCTTTTATATGGTGGCTATTATGGTTACACCATGTAACTCATGACTTTACCCATTCCTTATGCTCCATGGGTTTTAACCTCCATGGAGTATCCATGGGTCACCCCATGGACTTAGTCCAACATAAGGAATCTTGGATCACAAGCCCACATATATAAGAATGAATGATTTACACAATCAACCCATATATTTAATTAGTCTTCTTTTGATCACTTAATTAATTCTAGATTAATTCTTGATCAATACTAATTAAATAATCTCATTATTCTTATTATTAATATACTAGAACTTATAATATATTAATAACCATAAGTGTCTTATTTCTCTCATTATAGTCTATCCAAGTGCATGATGCCATGCAACCCAAATGGACCATGCCGGGTCGGGTCAAGTCTTACCAATTATAGTTATGGACTTAGACATTAATCCAACAGAAATAGCTTAAGATCACTTATGGAGGATTAGGGTTTCGAAGTTAGGGTTTTGGAGGTGATGAAGGCTAAAATGGAGGCCAGATGTGATGCTTAAATAGGATGCAAACCCTAAAGATTAGGGTTTCATCCAGCCTGTCCTACTCGTTGAGTCAGGGCTGCGAAACGTCGAGTAGATCACTAAAACCCCCGTGTATAAACTACAATCTACATGATGAGTCAGGGTTACCAACTCGTCGAGTCCTTCTTCCAAAATAAATAGATAAATACTTAATTAAACGTGTACCAGGAAACCAGACCTTTCAATTCTCCCCCACTTGTCTTAGACTTCGTCCTTGAAGTCTACTATGTCTGAAAACAATTCTAGGTAGTGCTCCCTCATCTCCTCCTCGGGCTCCCAATTCCACTCCGAGCCCTTGTGGTGCTACCAATGCAACTTCAGTAGCTCAACCCTCTTGTTCCTTAGCTCCTTCGTCTTGCAATCGGGAATTGCCATCGGTCTCTTAATGTAATTCGGGCTGTCATCAACCTGAATATCTTCTAAGGGTACCACTGCTGAATCATCCACCAAGCACTTTCGTAGCTGGGAAACATAGAATGTGATGTGGATCTGACTGAGCTTTGCTGGAAGGTCTAACCGGTAAACAACCCGACCCACCTGGGCCAAAACCCTAAACGAACCAATGAACCTAGGGCCTAGCTCGCCCTACTCCCGAAATCTGATAACACCCTTCTAGGGTGATACTTTCAGAAGGACCATGTCGCCCACCTGAAACTCCAAATCCGAAAGCCGCTTGTCGGCGTAACTCTTCTGCCGACTTTGAGCAGTCTGGAGCCTGCTCCTAACCTGCTGGATCTGCTCATTAGTCTTGAGTACTAACTCTGTACTCCCTATGACTCTCTGATTGACCTCACCCCAACAGATTAGGGTCATACACTTCCTCCCATAGAGCATCTCAAAGGGAGGTCGGTCTATATTGGTGTGGTAACTGCTGTTATAAGAAAATTCTACTAACGGAAGATACGTATCCCAACTACCACTGAAATCCAGAACGCATGCTCGAAGCATGTCCTCAAGATTCTGAATCGTCCTCTCGCTCTGTCCGTCCGTCTGGGGGTGGAAAGCGGTGCTGAAGTGGAGACGAGTACCCATCTCGTCGTGAAACCGCATCCAAAATCTGGAAGTAAAACGGACATCTCAGTCTGATACCACTAAGACAGGCACTCCATGACGTGCCACTACCCTCGCACATAAATCTCGGCCAACTTCTCGGCCAAGATGCTCTCCTGGATCGGTATGAAGTGATCACTCTTGGTCAACCGACCCACGTTGACCCATATCAAATCGACCCCACGTGCAGTCCTGGGAAGATAAGTGATGAAATCCATGGTGATATCCTCCTATTTCCACACAGGAATGTCTAACGGTTGCATCTTGCCATAAGGCCTCTGGTGCTCAGTATTGACCTTCCTGTAGGTCAGGCATCTCTCCACATACCAAGCTACATCCCGCTTCATGCAAGGCCGCTAATAATCTGGTCGAAGATCTCTGTACATCTTCGTCGGTCCCGGATGGATAGAGAACCTGGACTTGTGGGCCTCATCCATCAATACCTGCCGCAATCTGCCCCAGTACGGAAACCATACCCTCCTGTGTAAGGTTAAAAGCCCCCTGACTATCATAATCGAAGGAGGCCACCTACCCTATAATCTGTTTGCACTTACGATGCTCCTCCTTCAGGCCCTCGACCCGTGCCTCTCGGATCTGCTCCAACTATGGAGTAATCACTGTCATCCTCAGTCAGATGTCTCAGATCATGGTGGCTACTGCCTTGCGGCTCAGGGCATCGGCCACTACGTTGGCCTTTCCCGGGTGGTAAAGGATCTCACACTCATAATCTTTCACCACATCTAACCACCAGCGCTGCCTCATGTTAAGATTCCACTGATCCATGAGGTACCTCAAACTCTTATGAACCGTGTAAATGGTACACCGGACCCCATAGAGGTAACGCTGCCAAATCTTGAGGGCGAATACCACAACCCCGAGCTCTAAATTGTGTGTTAGATAGTTAGCCTCGTGGGGCTTGAATTGTCTTGAGGCATAAGCTATCACGTGACCCTGCTGCATTGTAACACTAGTCAAAATAGGTCAATAACAATCACATGTGATTATACCAATCATGTAATTTGATTTTGTTAAACTAGTAATGTAGTAAACTCACTATGTATTTCATGATAATTCTAATATAAATGTGAACTTTCATACATACTTTATGGTATAAATCAAAGTATATGTCCATATGATTCCAAAATTATAGAGAACATGTAAATCTAACTTTGCATGAAGAAGTTATGATAAACCAAACACTATAAAATCTCTATAACATAAGGAATTTAAAATAGGCTTAGAATTAGCTATTGGAATCTAAAAGAGATTTGTAGTGCTCGTAAATACCTACGCGTGGATATAAAGAATGTCAAAAACGAAGTTCGTATGCAAAAGTTATGGCCTTCCGAAGATGCAGCTGTCAGAACCCTAATTTGACTCACGACGTGAGAATCAAAATTTCACGACGTGAGGAATCAACAGACACTAATCGGAGCTAGAAAACACGCGTTAAGGCTATGAGATGACTCATGGAAGTTCACGATGTGAACCTATCATGTTCACGACGTGAATGGCCCCAGAACACCCTATAAATAGCGATCAAAGCTCATTCAACCCTTACACCTTCTTCTTTCATTCTCTCTCATTTCCGAAGGCCGTTTTCCCTTCCTGAGCTTGACTACGACAAGCCTCTGACCGTTTAGATTCTATAATCACGCTACTAAGGTGAGTTTCACGGCCCCACTTTTTAATATTTTCGGGGGAAAACGCATGCTAAATATTGAATAAAAGTTAATATTATGTTTATATGATAGTATGTTCGTATCAACATATATAGTTATATTAAATATGATATAGTTGTTTTGCCTCATATATACCTAAAGTATATATGATATTTTTAAAACATACAACTATCGTAAACTTGTTAGCATGTTATTATACTAATGTAGACCTTGAGTTATACTCGAGAGTTCTATGTATACTATGTGTGATATAGCCTCGATGCTATACTCGAGAGTTATATATATTGATTTCTAAGTATGTTATTATTGTTGGTTTTATGTCAAGATAAAACCTGGTGTGTTATATGTTATTATTTTCTGTTTTATGTTAAGATAAAACCTAGTTTTACTTCAAGTTATAGCTGTTATACTGCCTAAATGTTATGAAATTAGGAGTAATGTTTAAAAGCATAGTGTAGTAACTTAGGGTTTTAGACACAAAAATGCTTTTGTTGTTAGAACTATAGAACGTCGTCAAAGTATACCTGAGCTACTATATTCATCATCTAAGATTGGGGATCTTAGTGAAAGTCCTCTGACCTGTATTCGTTAATCCCGTGTGAGCGAGGAAGTCATGTATAAATAGTATACGGGTTGACCACCCCACTTGTGACTGTTAGCTACAGTCAACCAAAAGCGAGTGATGAATTATCCTTTTATTATTTTTTTAATTTTCCAGCGTCGATGAAACGTGCGGAAACTACCGCAAGGTGTGATCCTTGTACTACCGCAAGGTGTTATCCTTGTACTACCTCAAGGTGTAATCCTTGTACTACCGCCATGTGTGATCCTTGTAATAATAACCAGAGGTATAAAACTAATTCATACAGTCGTAGCCATAGACTCATGGTAACGTAACCTTAGAAGCATTGTACTTTGTCGATATACAAGTATGAATGTTAATTATAAGTTTCCCAAATACTTATACTCTAAGTATAAGAATCTAGTAGGTATATTACTTGTATATTAAGTAGACCACTATACCAATCCTACTTACTCGTATAGAATTGAAATAAGATTTATACGTAGCAACTTAGTTTGTATGGAATTACAAACATTTATACTTATACTCTAGGTTCAAAGAACATTTAGGTATAACACTTATTTGGTAAGTAAACCATTATACCTAGGATATATATACTAAATGTTTGAGAGTCAAAATGATGCTTTCAAAACTATACTTTTTGAACTTGGAAAATGTATTATTTTTATATGGAGTCAAAACCTATGGACTCACCAACTTTATGTTGACGTATTTTAAATTGCATGTGTTTTTAGGAAGTTGATAACTATGATACGAGAAATGACGTTACACCGCCCGGTGTTTCCGCCGACAGCCGGGGTGTGACATGCATCAACACTACTCCCATACCTGTGATTGAGGTGTCACAGTAGACTACAAAGTCATCCACTTCCTCTGGTAGAGTAAGAATCGGTGCCTCGCATAACCGTTGTTTGAGCGTCTCAAAGGATGCCTAATGCTCAGGTCCCCAACGAAAAACCACTGACTTCTTGGTTAGTCGGGTCAAAGGAACCGAAATCTTGGAGAGGTCCCGGATAAATCTCCTGTAATACCCTACCAGAATCATGAAACTCCAAATCTCAGTTGGAGACCTCGGAATCCCCCACTGCATCACTGCCTCTATCTTGGCTGAATCTACCAAAACACCCTTCTGGTTGACAAGGTGCCCATGAAACTGCACATCGTGCAACTAGAACTCACACTTGGAGAACTTCACAAAAAGTCTCTCCCTCCTTAGTGTCTCTAACACCTCTCTCAGGTTCTCCTAATGCTTCTCCTGAGTCTTGGAGTAAACCAAGATATCATCAATGAATACTATTACAACTTGATCCAACATCGGTCTGCACACACGGTTCCTGAGGTCCATGAACGTGGCTAGAGCATTGGTGAGCCCAAATGACATCACCACAAACTCATAATGACCATAGCGAGTCCTAAAATTTGTCTTCTGCTCATCATCGTCCCTGACTCGCATCTGGTGATACCCTGACCGGAGATCAATCTTGGAGAACCAAGATGCTCCCTGAAGCTGGTCAAACAAATCATCTATCCTCGGGAGTGGGTACTATTCTTTACCATTACCTTGTTCAGCTCCCGGTAGTATATGAACATGCGATGTGACCTGTCCTTCTTCTTCACAAACAGGATCGGGGCTCCCTATGGTGAACTGCTCGGCCTGATAAAACCCTTGTCTAGCAGCTCTTGCAGTTGTGTAGACAACTCATGCATCACTGGAGGAGCCAACCGATATGGTGCTTTGGCTATCAGAGCTGCACCAGGGACCAGGTCAATCCTAAACTCAACCTGTCTCTCTTGAGGTATCCTTAAATCTTCCGGGAATACATCTGAGTACTCTCACCTTGCCCGTACATCATCAACTGTCACCTTACCCTTATCTCGAGTATTCATGATGAAGGCGACGTATCCTGCACAACCCTCCTGTAAGTGGCGGCTCGCCCTCGCTGCTGAATAGAGAATCAGTCCACACTATGGCCTCTCGCCCTGAATCACTAGATCTCCCCTACTAGGAGTGCGAACCCTCACTAGCTGCAGCTCACAATCAATCACTACCACATTGGGGCTCAACCAATCCATACCCCACTATAACCTTATTCCCTCGCAGGGGAATAGGAACCAAATCCACTGAGAACTGCTCATCAAACAACCGTAGTGTACATTCTCTATGAACCCTCGTGACCCTGACAGTCCTATCATCTGCTATCTCTACATCAAGTGGGAAATCCAGCTCCCCTGGAGCTCAACAAAATCACTTGCTAAGCACGAGTGACACAAAGGATCGGGTAGCTCCTGAATCAAACAGTACCATAGCTGATATGCCGTTCACTAAGAACGATCTTATACCAAAACACATATGCATAAGCAATAAGAAGAAATAAATAAGCGATAATGGAGAAGATACATACCCGTAACTACATCAGGAGCTGCACGTGCCTCCTCTACTGTCAACTGGAAGGCTCTGCTCTTCGCCACTGGCGTCTCAGCTCGGCCCTGACAGCCGTCTGTAATCCTCAATGTAGCAGGGGCGGGTGCCACCACCTTCCCTGCTACTTCTAAACTCAGACACTAAGACCTTTTGTGCCCACCTGATTACACTAAAAGCAAATCAGATAAGATAATGCAGTGGTAATAGTGGTAGAAGTAGCAATACAATCCCTGCTCACATGACCTGTTCGACCGCATTTGAAGCAGCCCGAACTCCCCACCCTGCACGTCCCCTCGTGCGATCTGTCACACTTATCGCAGCGACCTCGTCCCTGCTGGCCCTTCCATCAGGAATTTGTCTTGGGCTTCTTACCCGAGCCCTTGATTCTAGATACAGACTCTGGCGTCCTCTTCCTCTCCATCTCTAAATCCATATCCCTCTCACGAGCCCTCGTAATCATGTCCACCAGTGTCTTGCAGCTAGAGCGGCTCACAAACTGGCGGATATTACTCCGTAACATCTCATGATATCGGGCCTTCTTCATCTCCTCGTCCGCCATGTACTGTGGAACAAGAAGGGTCCTCTCCCTGAACTTGGCGGTGATCTCCGCTACAGTCTCAGTAGTCTGCTCCAGATCGTGGAACTCCCTCGCTAGATGTTGCACCTCGATCACAGGTACAAACTCGGCCCTGAATATAGTCGTGAAATCACTCTAGGTCATCGCATCCAACACTGTATCATCACCAATAGCTCTCCCAACCTCCTCCCACCAGTCACGTGCCTTTTCTTTCAGGAGACAGGACACAATCCCAACCTTGTCCCCATCAGGACATCTGCTGGTGCAGAACGCATTGGTGACATCCGCCAACCATCTGGTACTCGCAATGGGGTCCCGAGCCCCATGGTAGTCTGGAGCTCCACAAGCCTTGAACTCCCTGAAAGTTAGTGTGCGCGACCCCATCATGGTCGCCATCTCAGTGCGGAAAGCACTCAACCTCTCATCCAAAAGCTCAAGAATTCCCTCCTTGATCGTGCCAAAGATCATAGGAGTCTGGTATAATATGTTGCGCGTGATCTCTGAGGAGATGAATTCCCTGGTCTGCTCGTCTAGCTGCTCGGCCCCAAAGCTTGAGCCTGATCCCTCACCGGCACCTGAACTACCGACTACTGGTCTAGGGCGTAACATCACCATTCTGAAAAACACATCATAACAAACATCAAAATACTGAAAATAATTGTAGGGATCTCAAACCTTCAAGTTTCCTAGATTCATCTCAGCCTTCCTTGATTCGAGTATGGATCCTATGCTTTCAGTAGTACGGGCCCATACTACCTTCCACATCTATCCATACTTTCCTTAAGAATTGCCTTGTCTCCACCAAGTCCCTTTTACTATTACTTCTCCACGCGCTACTCTAATCCTAGGTTTTCCCTAGGGTAATCACCATCCCACTCTCCACCATCAGCTGCATACGAAGTCCCTGCTATCTCCCCCTAACTAGCTCGTGAATACTATTACTTATCACTAAGACTAGATAATTCTTCGAATGAGAGATCCTACCCTACAATGGTTGGACTCCGACAAGAGCAGAGCAACAGAGCTATACCTAACCTTCTGAAACTATTTAGTCCTTGTAGTATGTAACTTAAAATATTCGTTTGATAGTTATTAAAATATATCTAGAACTCCTAAAAGTACAAAGCAATCGGCATTCAAGCATTTAGTACACAAAATCAAACATATACTACTCGGCTATCATAGTGACTAATATGTAATAGCATGCAGTTCTCATAAAGCTGATACACATATAACAAGCACATAAGGCATCCGTCCTAGATCCTTAGTTCTAATCTAGCAAGCAGTTCTCATAAAGTTGGTATTCATATCATAGCATAAACTTGTATGGGTAATTTGGGAGTAATTACTTAAGCTCGGCTGATTTCATGCACCACACCCTTTTCTAAAATTCTTTTATTGAATTCTTTTCTTTTCTCAAAATCCTTTTATAAAATGCTTTTTCTTTTGAAAATTTTATACCACTTCCTTAGTTTGAGTTCAGACATACCCGGAAGTGTGCCCGAATCCATCAAACCAAGGCTCTAATACCAACTTGAAACATCCCAAAAATACGGTTCAAAATTTTCATTTTCAAATCATTATTAAAACCATAAATCATCCAATATCATAAATAAAATCATGAATCATGTGTCATAAAGTATCATAATATCTGTCACATATCAAAATCACATATCAAAATATTTGAGTAAAACTCCCAGGCTAAAGACTGTGGTGTGTGTGCCATGCGATCATCCCGACTCCTTCCCTTTGCTAGTGGAAGTACCTGAAACCAAAACTGAAAACCGTTAGCACGAAGCTTAGTGAGCTCCCCCAAAATACCACATACCATACACATGTAACATGCAACTAAGAGATACGGGCCCCACCAACACTCATGGAGATACGGGCCCCACCCACACTCCGCTAACTAGGAGATACAAGCCCCGCTCACACTCCACTGACTCTGAGATACGGGCCCCGCCCACACTCAGCTACTTTGAGATACGGGGCTTGCCCACACTCGGATACTATGAGATACATGCCCCGCCCACACTCGACTACTACGAGATACGTGCTATGCCTACACTCAGCCACTAAACAAATATACAGGTATCACACAGACAAAATGTATAACTAGTTCGATTAGTCGGACATATATCCATAATCGAAATAAACTATGAGATATGGGCCCCGCCCACACTAGGCTACTAACATATCATACTATAGGCCAACCTTGGTGCCTTAGACTCGCTTATACTGAAGGGAAACTCACCTCGTATAACTGACTGTTGAAAACCTGAACAAGGAATCCCTGTCTACTGCTCCGACGGCTCTCCGGCTACAAATTCCATAATAAAACTTAATCAAAAACTAAGAACTCTTCATACGGTGAAATGACCGTTTTACCCCTGTTCAAATTCAACACTCCGGTCAAAGTCAACATTCTGGGTTGACCAACTCGCCAAGTCAACCTTTTGACTCGTTGAGTTCTATCGAGCTGTTCAGTAGCGACTAGGCTCATCCACGCGTCGAGTCCCTCTACAGACTCGTCGATATCTACTAACTGAATTGGGACAGCACGACACGACTCGTCGAGTCCCCTTATAGACTCTACGAGTCCTTCTGTCTGTTTGGCCAACTTAACGAATTAAGCCTCTATCTTCTAGATCCAAGGTTCTTAGTTTGTTTGTCCACTGGAAAGGCCTTTCTAAGGGTAAAGTTTCCAACTTTACCCATCTATAACTCTTCTAAAAGGGTTTAGACAAAACCCTAACTCCTATAAGACATGAATCTTGTCCAAAAGGCCATAGGGTCTCAAATCCACGTATACAACCCTAGATCTAGGGTCTTAACATCTGTTGAACCCATAAACTTCCAAGCTTTCCTTTCATGCATAGTCCTTTAGGGCTAAAAAGACCATAAACTTGCTCATATGCTTGCATGGGGTTTCCATGGTCCTAAAGTTAGCACCTTTATTCCATGGAACCCTCCCTAGATGCTAAATCTGAGATATGAGCCACTTGGGATGTCCCAACTCCAAGGACCAAGGTTCTTGAACCAAAAACTTTCATAAAATGGATACAAATAGATCTAAGAAAAGAATGATCAAGTTGGAAACTTGATTACTAGAATATGTAGCAAATGGAATTTAGTTCCTGGATCTACTCCTTCCTTCTTCAGTCTTCTATCTTTTAGTTCTTCCACAAGCTTCAAAATGCACAAAATAACTCTCAAAATGGCAAGAAATAGCTCAAGATCAGTTATGGAGGATTAGGGTTTTGAAGTTAGGGTTTTGGAGGTGATAGAGGCTGGAATGGAGTTACACACACACACACACACATACACACACACACACACACACATATATATATATATATATATATATATATATATATTTTAAATATATCAATGACATTGTTGTTAGCTATTATATAATAAATCTTATAATAAGTTGGTATAAACATTATTTTTTGATATATGATAATGAAACATCTTTTAAAATTCTAAAATCTCAATTATCACAATTGTTTTTACTTGCGGGTTACTCATTAATAAATTAAATATAATATATGGTTTAATGATATTTATAAGTTTTTTATAATTAATTAATTTTAAAAAGTTTAATGTTTAAGATTTTAATTTCCATCATTGTAATTATTTAAAGCATCAAATGTTTTTTTTTGTTTTTAAACGTAACAGTATAACAATTATATATGATATTACATTTAACTATTGTTGTTGTAAGTTATTTAAAATAACTTATTTAGAACTCTTAATTATTTTAATTTGGTTCCAGAAATTGTACTTTTTTAAAATTTATTTAATGAATATTTTTAGTTTCTTTGATTGTAATTATTTAAAACAATAAACATTGTTTTTGTTTTTAAAGATAATATTATATATATATATATATATATATATATATATATATATATATATATATATATATTGTATAATATTACTTTTAACTATTCTCATTGTAAGTTATTTTCAAACTACTTATTTGAAAATTCTTAATGATTATAAAAAATAATTTTATGGTTTTTATTGTTAATTTTGGATTACAATTTAGGTTTAACACTATAATTTATAACTTTTAACTATTTATAAAATAGTATCTTGATGTTTTTCAAAATTAATTGAAATTTTGATTTAAGATAACCGTTTAACATTATATTGAAATTAATAATTTAACCATTTTGCATAAAATCATAAAACAAAAATTGTGACTTTAAAATGACAACTCCTCACACACGACAACATATTTAAACTAATAAATTGAATATAATATGTTAAAAAGTTGAAGTTATAATTTTTTAACTAGAAGTAAAATACAATATTTTAATATTGTAGTATAGTTAATTTATGATTAGAATTTAGATTCTGCATTAATTTAACATTATTAACCAATTTATAATAATTATTAGAATGAAATTAAAAAGTGATGGAGGTTTCAAATGCATATGGTGCAAGTAGAAAATATGTATTTTATAAGTATAACTAGACAAATTCTCGTGCGTTGTCCAACGTAGGTTAAAAATATAGTGTTAAAATATTGAAAATTATATGTTTATAATGATTATGTTATTGACTTTAACTTTGGCATAATATCTTGAACAATATTATTCATTAACATCAACCCACCTTCTTTATTAATAGAATTAAATATAATTATCTATTTAGTATTATTTTTAACAATTTTTATGATTGATTAATTTAAAATTTTTACTTATACGATTATTTTAAAATAAAATTTATTTGTAACTAACGATATGTAATTTAAAAATTGATGTTATTATCATATAAAATTATTGTTCATTAGTTTTAAAAAACTTATTATTATTAATAAGTTAAAGAATAATTTTAAGAAACACTTATTATTTTTTTTTAAATATAAAACATACACTGATAAGATAGACAATTTACATTTCAAAAGAGATTTGCATGGATAATATGACATATCCATGATTTTTATAATTTGATTTTATTATTTAAAAGATGATAAAATAGACAAATTACATTTTAAAAGAGACTTACGTGGATACAATAGATAATATGACATATTTAAGGTTTTTAATTAATTATTGCTTTGAAGCAACAAAAACATACAAACATATATACATTATTTAATTAAATATTATCTATATCACTTTCCATAACATATGATTGAAAACATGAATTCCATCTAATTTACATTAAAGTTTCAACCACAACAAAGAATGACTGTTTTAAAAGAATACTTAAACCAAGAAAAATATAAAAAAAGAATTAGTATATGATGAACTTACAAATAAAAATCTTTAACATAATAACATGACTCGAAAAATAATCCAAAACCCTCAAACCAACACAAAACCTCTATTTTTTTTTGAATTTTATATGTGATTTATATTTGTATGTCTACACAAAGAGATTGATCTTTTTATACTAGACTATACATTAATTGCTTATTAAATATATTATATATGTTACAAAACCTTTGAATGATTAATCATTAATAAGAGACTTTTGAGTGGTATTCATTTAAATAGGATGTTTCAAATGAATATGGTTTGAGTGAAAATTTCTCATTTATAAGTATATATAGATATGTGAATATTCGCGCGTTGCGCAAAATACAACAATATATTTGAAATATTTACAAATATATGTTTTTTTAAATATATCAATGAAGTTGTCGTTAGCACTTATATAATAATTATTATAATAAGTTGGTACAAAATTTGTTTGTTTTTAATTATATGATAATGTAGAAATCTTTTAAAATTATATAATTTCAATTGTTTCATTGGCCTCTACATACGGGTTACTCATGAATAAAGTTAAATATAATATATGGTTTAATGATATTTATAATTGTTTTTATTATTAATTAATTTTAAAAAGTTTATTTGTTTAAGATTTTAATTTCTATCATTGTAACTATTTAAAGCATCAAACATCATGTTTGTTTTTAAATGTAACAATATAATTTTTATATATAATGTTACGTTTTAACTATTGTTGTCGTAAGTTAATAAAAATAACGTATTTGGAAACTCTTAAGTAGTTTAATTTTGTTTTAAAAATTGAACTTCTCTAAACTTTATTTGATGAATATTGTTAATTTCTTTGATTGTAATTATTTAAAACAACAACCATTGTTTTTGTTTTTAAAGATAATAATTTTTTTATATAATATATATTTTTTTTAACTATTCTTACTGTAAGTTATTTTTATGCTACGTATTTGATAAATCTTTATGATTATAAAAAATAATTTCATGATTTTTTTTTGTTTACTTAGGATTAGGATCTAGGTTTATCACTATAATTTATAACTTTTAACTATTAATACAAAATAGTTTCTTGGTTTTTTTTCAAGTTTAACTGAAATGTTGATTTAAGTTAAGCTTTTAACATTATATTGAAAAGAATAATTTAGCTACTTTGCATAAAATCATAAATTATACAAAATTTGTGACTTTAAAAATAAGAAGTTCTCATATACGATAACATATATAAACTAATAAGTTAACTATAATATGTAAAAAGTTAAGGTCATAATTTTATAAATAGAAATAAAATATGATAATTTAATATTGTAGTTTGGTTAATTTATTATTAGAATTTAGTTTTTAAATTAGTTTATCATTATTAACCAATTTATAATAATTATTAGAAGAAGTAGAAAAGCCATTGAGGTTTCAAATGCATGTGGTGCAAGTAAAAATCCATCTTTTATAAGCATACTATGCGAATGCCCGTGCATTGTGCAGAAACACCTATATAGTTGAAGTATTTATGAATATATGTTTTTTTTTTAAAATATAACAATAACATTGTTGTTAAATTTGATATAATAATTCGTATAATAAATTGATATAAGATATTGATTATTTTGAACTATATGATAATATATATGATGTGACCTCAAACTCCACCTTGATCGTTCTCCGGGAAGAATGACTTCGTTGATCATGCGTTGTCACAAAAAGAAAAGGCTGTCAGCTGTTTCCCAGGAGGAGCTCCAGGAAAGATGCTCCGACGGTCAAGTCAGTAGGGCATTTCTAGGGTTTAGTGAGTGTAACTGGAGAAAGATCACTTACGTGTCAAGGCATTGAGGGTAGCCTTTTATACCAGGCGCTCATGATCATCCGTACGGGACAGGGATGTCAGACCCGACAAGATCAAGAGCGTTGATGGAGGATAGTGCTCCTCTATCCGTTAGAGCGTAGCGATTGGCTCTAGTGGTAATGCCCTTAGCATTTTCTTTGTCGCTTGACCGTTTTATTTGTCCTGTAGTGGTAGGCGCCCCAGGCAGGGTCGAGCCTTTCTTTGGGAGCGCCTTGTTCTTAGGGGCGCTGACGGGCGCGTTATGCCTTTAGGTGCTTCTTCTACAACCAGACACGGCTCTTCTGTTCCCCCTAGGGCACGTCATTAAGTCCCATAGTCCAATAGTCATAGCCTTGTTATGCTAGCTTGGTTTTCTGTACTCAACTTCTTTGTACATGCGACCGTTTTGACTTGTCCGTCGCTTCGATTTTTGTGGCGATATGACCATCCATTTTGGCTGTTAGTTACATCATTGTGTCAGGGATTTTGAACATCGCGACCTTCCTTCTTTATATAAGGATTTGTAGCGTTTCCTTTTCATGCTATTTTTCTTCTTTTCCTCTTCTTCTTTATGGTTCTCCTATCATTTCTCTTTGTGGCTAGTTAACTTGGTGCAACCCCTTCTGAGGCCGATTTAAACTTCTTAAAGACATATATGACCTTTCACTGGCAGATGGTGTCGAGTTCCCATAACCCGATTCGATGATCCTCTCTCCCTACCAAGCAAGGCGGGGGTTTGTTCGAGGACTCTTGATGTTGGTTTGTGTCTTCCCTTTTCAGAATTTCAAGTAGAAGTTCTGTAGAAGGTCGGGTGCAGTGTTCAGATGCTTACTCCTAATGCCGTGAATAAGGTGGTGACATTTGAAATGATCTGTTGTGCTAATGGCTTTCTTCTGGACTATTTCCTCCTCAAGTACTTCTTCAGATTCTATACCACCAGCGATAAGTACACCTTCTCTGTTCGTCAGGGAGGACATACTTTGGTCCCTAACGGGAAGACTATAAAGAATTGGTAGGATAAATGGTTGTGGGCCAACCAAAGTTTGGTGGGTGTTTGTCGGTACCGAGCGAATATACTTTCCGACATTATCCCTAAGCTGGGTCCTCATAACCAAGCCATCGCCGATCTTCTGAAGGGTATCCAAGTCGCTCCTGAAGATTATTCTGAAGAGTTGCTTGCCGGTGTGGGAATGAGTCCCTCCTGGAGACGACGGGGGAAGATGCCCATCTTTTTTACTATCGTTGATGTTAAGTACTTATGTTATTCATTCTTCTTTTCCCTATTCTCCTCTTCCCCCCCCCCCCCCTTTTTTTTTTGCTGATGAGAGGAGGAGAAGTAGGTTAGTCTTGTATTTGGTCATTTGCTATCCTGATCCGCCGCTGCCTGTGCAGGCATTGAATCTTCATTGTCCATGGACGAGGTGTTGTGGAAGCATTACTAGGGAAAGCTGGAGAATCGAGAGACTATATTGGTTGATAGTCTCCCTCCCCCTCGTCACACCAACTGACTTGTTCTAACTATGGTTACTCCTACTCCATCCACGACGGAGGGATCATCAACTTCTGCCGGCGAGCCTCCTTTAGCTGCCCATCCCATCTCGACTGTTGCTCCTCCTTTCGGTGCCTGCCGTAGCCCTACGAAGGTGGTCGAAGATAGCAAGGACGACATTATTTCATATGACCGTCGGGTGTTAGCCAAAAGGAAGGCCGTCTTGGCTATGGGGAAGTTTTTTACTGGTGCGTTCAATATTGGTAAGTAAGTTCAGTCGAGTGTAACTTTACTCGCCTACTGAACTCGATCTCTTCGACACCAGAGGCGATTTTTGTGATTCCCGATGATGACGCTCAACAGTCTGAGGGGGGGGGGGTCAAGGGGCAACTAAGATCGTCGAGATTCCTGTTCAACTTGTTCTTCAATATTCTTTGGTTTTTTCTCCCCCCGGGGGCTCCGGGAATGTCGAGAAACACCAGGCTCCTCCCCTTGAGGGAGCTTCTAGAGGTAATACTTGTTCTTGGGTGTTTATACATACTTGGAATCTAGACAATGATTCCCGCTTGTTGGTTCATGCCAATGCGGTGGAGTTTTCCCACCAAGCGTTCCCACTCGTTGCTGTTTTTGATATGGAAGCTATTGGTAGCCCTGCCTTGTCTAACAACATGTCTTACGCCGCTATACAAGCCATGTTTTGTCTTGTTGTAGGTGCACCCCATATTCAGTTTCTTAATGAAATGTAGGTTGCTCACTCAGGCTGTAGTCCCCAGGAGGGCAATCTGAGGCACCGGGTTTGTGACCTTCAGTATGATGTCCGGGTTCTGGAGCAGAGGTGTATGATGCTCGCCTCTGAGAAAACTGCTTTGGAGGAAATTCGGTCTGCCTTGGAGGTTAAGGTGGACTCCTAGACCCAGGTGAATGAGGGGCCGGTGATTCAAAACAAAAGTTTGGTTGCGAATGTTTAGACGGATGCCGAGGTTGCTTGACGTGATTGGGACTGGTTGTTGCATGCGGGTGTTGTTCACATTGTCGAGAAACTGATCGAGCACCCTGAGTTTACTGGCGTCGTGATCCTGATCATGTATGCAACCTTTGTTGCCGAAGAGGAGTCCAGCCGCAGAAATTTGACGTTTGAGTTTGATTCTAGCTCTTATAATCCCAATGTTAGTGTCTCCTGATCGAGTGATACTCTAAGTCTAAATGATGCCCTCCTTGCATTCACGACAAAGGATCATGCATCCCTTCTAGGCTTGGGAAACTTGTATATGCTAGGAATGTTGCAACTTTGTGCCTTAGAGGGTGTTGAGGAGGTATTTGAAGGCATGCTGATTAATAGGGGTGGTGGTGAGGACAATGGTGGTAGTGTTCGGGAAAATGTTGGCGATAGCGATGGCGGTGATGATCTCGGTGGCGGTGACGGTGGAAAGGATGGTGGTAGTCCTGGGGATAATGTTCATGATGATCCAATGTCGGGGGGGGGGGGGGGGGGGGGTGATGTTGGTGGTGTTACCCCCTGTTGTTTCTTGAAGTACTTTGTACCATGTGCTGCCCCTTTGGGGTGTGAACAGAAAACTTTGAAGCTCTGTAATTTGTTGCTTTATTGTCAAATGGTTTTTGTTAGTGATGGCCTTTTTAGCCTTTCCCTTGAAATGAAACTTTATTTTGTAATATGAATGGTTTCTTATTTGTTTTGCTTTCTGCTTGGTCTGTTTGATTTTATGGGTACTCCAAAATGTTAGGTTTTGTACCCTATTGTGCACATACAACCCTAAAAGCTTTGGATCTATGTTTTCTCTAATTATACATGCATATGGTTTCCAAATATTTAAGCCTACAACTAGCATACAAATAGCATATGTATAATAAGACAAGTTTTAGACATACTTCTTGATGTTGTTGATGTTGCTAGGAAGACTTCAGCCTTTAAGAACTTAGTGCCCTAAGTGTTGCACCTCAAATGGAATCACAACTTACCTAAACAAAGGTGACTATTGAGAGAGAATTTCCATGCACTAAAAACACCTCCATGAACTCCAAGAACTAGAAGTGTGCGTTTTTAGGTTATGGGGCTTATATTTATATGTAGGATTCCAAGAGTCATGGGTATAACCAAAATCCATACCCATGGGCTTTATGATCCATGGTTCATGTGGCCCAACTCTTTATGTATCCATACATAAACTTGGTCCAATATGGATCATAAGCCCAACACATATAAATATAATCAATTACCATAATTAGTCCCCATAGATTTAATTAGTCTCTTTTGATCACTCAATTAACTCCAAACTAATTCTTAATCAATACTAATTAAATCATATGATTTCATATTAATATATTAGAACTTATAATATATCAATAAATCATATATAACTCCTTCTCAAAAGTCCATCCTAACAAATTGTCCGGATGTTATGCAACCCAAATGGACCATGATACTCTCAGGTCGAGTACATACGAATAATAGTTATGGGCTTAGACATCTAATACAACAATCTCACACTTGGATAAGTCTAAAACTATTATTGCAAGTACGACTCCCAAACCCGACTAGCAATCGTAGCTCTGAAAAGTCGCTTATGAACTCTTACCTAGTCAATGACGTATTCTTTAGATAAGGGATCATATATTCCTCCATTCTAGATACCATATGAACCGAGACATGGATTATAATTATACTCTCTGTCCATCTGTTGTTTCCTAATTTCCGATTGATGACGACCGACTAATTGAACAAATCAAATCAGTCCAGGCCTGGCCGAGAACTTATGTTTGTCATCACTAAATCATCGTGGGTCCCACATATATCGCTTTTATCCCTCCAAGGGTAAAAAGGAATGTATAAACTTCGACTCATATGCTTTCTCTATTTAGTCATCAAATCTCACACAACAATGCGCTTTATAACACCAAGTTACTGGTGCGTTTTCACATTATCATTGTGTAGCTGACTTGTAGATTGAAACTCATATCTCTTAGTTTAAAGAATATAAGATATTATCGTCTCATGATCACTCATGATAAAATCGATGAAGTGATTCAAATGAGTGTGGGTTTAATCCAATACTCGAATCTTATTCCAGAAGCACTCATGAATACTGCAGCTATGTCTAGGCCACCTAAACAAACTACATACCCATTCATGCCAGTCTTGGCACAATACCTACTTCCAAAGTATGATATACTGTGGACGGTTTGAATAATCTAGTTATTCGGGAAGTCAAAACATGTAAAGTGAAACACAAGAATAATACTAATCCTATATGGCCCCAAAACTTTTGAGATTAAATAAAAAACCTTTTATTTAATCACCATATTGATTACTCATTATTCATTGTATAATGTTTCGAATAATCAACTTAATACTTAGATTGAGGAGATTGGAGTTTGGAAGAGGAAATTAATAAACGACAATGAATAATCAACTTAATACTTAGAATAATACTAATCCTATATTGCGACCATTTTCTGGTTTTATGTTGATTAATTAATCATTTTATACTTTCAATGAGAATGGTAACACATCATTGTTCCAAGGTATTAATTATTTATTAAATCATTCATTGTGAATGTGGGTGGGGCCCATATGTCATTCGGTGGGGCCCCTATTGCGAGTTTGGGCTAGGTCAGTAACTCATTGGGCGGTGCCCGTTATGCGAGTGTGGGTGCGGACCTTATCTCATTGGGTGGGGCCCGTTATGTGATATGTTTGGTATGCGGTATCTTGGGGAACTCACTAAGATTTGTTCTTACGGATTTTAGTTTGTGTTTTAGGTACACCCGGTTCTAAGGAGAAGAGCTCGTGTTGACTGCATCACACATACCATTGGGATTGACATTTACTCTGATTTTGATAACATTTGATACATTGGTTTTGTTGAGATATATGGAAGATATTTGAAAATACTATTCTATCTATTATACAAACAAAAATTTTAGGACCATATTTTGGATGTTACATGCTTCATCGAATTCATTTGACGCTTGCTGCTTTCTTCATGTATTCACACAATCGGAAGGTCGTTGGGCGACCTCTTTTAATGTATTCGGTGTTCAACACTGTAACACCCCAAAAATATGAGCCAAAAATTTCATTTTTAAAACGTGTGCTTAGCCAAAACATTAGGAATAAAACGTTCAACAATCATATCATTTCACAAAAGATATTGCATGTCTGGAAAACATTGTTATAAAAACAGAAACGTGTCAGAGTACAAATCCCCAGGTGATATCATAATGCGGAATATAAGCATGTGTGTGATGTACCACTACTGCGCCAGCTCCTTCCCCTTCGAAGAAGAGGTACCTCGAAATCAAAACTGAAAACTGTAAGCACGGAGCTTAGTGAGTTCCCCCATCATACTGCATACCATACACTCGTATATCATACATATTACCAGGCATTTCTAGGGTGCCCGACCTACCCGGTACGGCCATTCTAGGGTGCCGACCTACCCGTGCCGAGCCATTCTGGGGTGCTGACTACCCATGTCAAGCCCTTCTGGGGTGCTGACTACCCTTCGGTCCTGACGACCGAACCTCGGGGACTATTTCACCCCTACTGCTACTATCACATATATCATAACATAACATATTATCAGACATATCTGGGGTGCCTGAACTACCCTTCGGTCCTAACAACCGAACTCGGGAACTAGTCCCCTCCTACTACCTCTATCACATATAACGTAACAAGCCAGCATTCAAACATATCATCATATACTGTCAGACGTAACTGGGGTGTCTGATTACCCTTCGGTCCTAATAACCGAACTCTACTACTATCACATACAACATATCATGCTAGCATATAACATATCAGGTAGTAGCAAACCTAGATGATATCACAAAGACAATAATCTATCATACATCTCCTACTGGTGGGCCGACATTGTGGCCTTAGACCCACCGCTACTGGAAGCTAACTCACCTTGTAGTAGCTGTTGATCTGTGTGGGAATAGTCTGTCTGCTGCTGCTGCTGCTCCGGAAATCCTCCGGCTGCAATTCCCACAAAACACTTAGTCAAATACTGCTTACTACCTTCAGGGTAAATTTTCCATTTACCCTTAACAAGTCATGAGTCAAGTCACAGTCAACTGCTAGTTGACCAGACTCGCCGAGTTGGCTTGCCAACTCGCCGAGTCCCTTTCTCTATACCCAAGGCCAATAGTCCTTCATCCTACTCGCCGAGTTGTAAGAACAACTCGCTGAGTTCACCTTCATCCGAAGACACTCTAAGCTGTGACTCGCCGAGTTGTATGAACAACTCGCCGATTTGTTCTTGAGATAAGAAGATTGCCATGAACTCGCCGAGTTATGACATTGACTCGCCGAGTGACTTCATGAGTGAGTCTAGCTTCCAACCCACTGAGTCACATCCAATGACTCATTACTCCCAACCCGCCAATGCGAAAAAGTGGAAACTCGAGGACTCGCGACTCGACTCGCCGAGTCCAATGGACGACTCGCCGAGTCGGCCACATGCAATTACTATACACTCGATTTTTCTCGAATCCAGCTCATTCCATTCACAGATCTGGGTTTCTAGGGCATGGATTACACGTAAAGTTTCCAACTTTACGTGTAGATAATCACCAATGAAGGTTTTAGGGCTCAAAGTGCACCAAAAGGGGTAGATCTAGGGCTTTCATGCAATATGACTCCATAAAGGCAGTAGATCCAAGCTCCAGGGACTCAATCATGCCTAGATCTAGAGACTAACAACTTATTACAACCCACAATGCACAAACAAGCTTGGAGAATGGCTCAAGAAGGACTTTCATGTAGCTAATAGAGACTACAAGCATGAAAACAGAGGGGAAACGAGCTATACCTCAAGGAAAACGCTGAGATGACACAAAGATGCCTGACCTCCTTCTCCTCTTTTTGATTTACTCTTCTTTCTCCTCAAAATCTTCAAGAACACACGAAAACACTTCAATCTCACAAGGAATAAAGGTATAAACGATGTTGGGGGCTCTGAGGGTGAAGGGAGCGAGCTTAGGGGTGGATAAGAGGGTTAAAATAGGGTGCAAACCCTTGAAATTTAGGGTTTCAACAGACAGCGGTGACTCACCGAGTCTAGAATATGGACTCGCCGAGTCGCCAACTTAAACATGTTCCCGGACCTCGTTCCTACTCGGCGAGTCGGACCTACAACTTGCCGCGTCCAAGGCTAAAAATGACAAATTCTTAGATAAATTTTACATACCAGGAACTAGGTGCTACAAATCTCCCCCACTTATTTTAGACTTCGTCCTCGAAGTCTGCCGCTCGATCCTGAAATAGCTCGGGGTAATGCTCCATCATTTCTTCCACCGGCTCCCAAGTCCACTCCGAACCCTTGCGGTGCTGCCATTACACTTTCACTAGTTCCACCCTCTTGTTCCTTAGATCCTTCGACTTTCGGTCGAGGATTGTGACTGGGTACTCAATGTAATTTAGGCTGTCATCAACCTGTATATCCTCTAATGGCATCACCGCTGAATCATCCACGAGACACTTCCGCAGCTGGGAGACATGGAAGGTGTTGTGGATCTGGCTGAGCTCGGCTGACAGATCCAGCCTATATGCCACCTTGCCCACCCGATCTACAACCCTTAACGTTTCGATGAATCTCGGTCCCAACTTGCCCCACTTCCTGAATCGAATGATGCCTTTCCAAGGTGACACCTTCTGGAGAACCATATCCCCGACCTGGAACTCCAGGTCTGATCGATGCTTGTCGGCGTAACTTTTCTGCCGACTCTGCGCAGTCTGAAGCCTGCTCCGAACCTGTTGGATTCTCTCGGTCGTCTTGAGCACCACCTCGGTGCTCCCCATGACCCTCTGGCCAACTTCACCCCAACATATCGGGGTCCTGCACCTCCGACCGTACAACATCTCGAATGGGGGACGATCAATACTCGCGTGGTAGCTGTTGTTGTACGAGAACTCAGCCAAGGGAAGATAGGTATCCCAGCTACCACCGAAATCTAACACGCATGCCCGCAACATATCCTCCCAAGTCTGGATGGTCCGCTCACTCTGACCATCCGTCTGCGGGTGAAAGGCGGTGCTAAAATGCAGACGAGTGCCCAACTCATCATGAAACCTCTTCCCAAACCTGGAAGTGAACCGCACATCTCGATCTGATATCACTGACACTGGCACTCCGTGCCGCGCCGCTATCTCCCTGATATAGATATCGACCAACTTTTCGGCCGAGATACTCTCCTGAATCGGAATAAAATGGGCGCTCTTGGTCAACCGATCCACGATGACCCAAATCGAATCTACTCCTCGCGCCGTTCGTGGAAGCTTAGTGATAAAATCCATCGTAATATCCTCCCATTTCCACAACGGGATATCCAACGGTTGCATCTTGCCGTGCGGTCTCTGATTCTCGACCTTGACCTTCCTGCAGGTCAAACACTGCTCGACGTACCACGCCACATCCCGCTTCATGCAGGGCCACCAATAGTCTAGGCGAAAATCCCGATACATCTTCGTCGCCCCTGGATGAATAGAGAATCGGGATTTGTGCACCTCCTCCATCAAGATCTGGCGCACGCCTCCATGATACGACACCCACACCCTACGGTGTAGTGTCAATAACCCCCGACTATCATAATCGAAGGAGGTGACTTGACCCACTATTCGCTCACTCTTCATATGCTCCTCCTTCATAGCCTCCTGTTGAGCCTCCCGAATCTGCTCCAACAGGGGAGTCACCACAGTCATCCTCATGCAAACATCCTTGATCGGCGCCGCCTTGCGGCTAAGCGCATTGGCCACCACATTGGCCTTCCCCGGGAGGTAAAGGATCTTGCAATCATAATCCTTCACCACGTCCAACCACCGACGCTGCCTCATGTTCAGATTTGGCTGATCCATGAGGTACCTCAAACTTTTGTGGTCCGTGTAAATGGTACATCGAACCCCGTAGAGGTAATGCCGCCATATCTTGAGGGCGAAGACCACCGCCCCCAACTCTAAATCATGCGTCGGGTAGTTCGCCTTGTGAGGCTTCAGCTTCCTCGAGGCATAAGCAATGACCTGCCCCTTCTGCATCAACACTGCGCCTAAGCCTGAGATCGACGCATCGCAATATACCAGAAAATCCTCCACACCCTCGGGTAGGGCTAAGATCGGCGCCTCGCACAATCTCTACCTCAGAGTCTCGAACGCTGCCTGCTGCTCAGGCCCCCATCGAAAGACCACGACTTTCCTAGTCAACCGTGTCAGGGGTACGACTATCTTGGAGAAATCTTGAATGAACCTCCGATAGTAGCCTGCTAATCCTAGGAAACTCCGAATCTCAGATGGAGACTTCGGAATCTCCCACCTCATCACAGCCTCCACTTTGGCCGGGTCTACTGAAATCCCGTTCTGGTTGACTAGATACCCAAGAAACTGCACCTCGCGCAACCAAAACTCACATTTGGAGAACTTGGCGTACAAGCTCTCCCTCCTCAGGGTCTCCAAAACCACTCTCAGATGCTCCTCATGTTCCTCCTAAGTCTTGGAATAAACCAAGATGTCATCAATGAAAACTATCATAGACCGATCCAGCATCGACCTACACACGCGGTTCATGAGGTTCATGAATGCGGCAGGAGCATTGGTGAGCCCAAACGGAATCACCACGAACTCATAATGGCCATAACGCGTCCGAAATGCGGTCTTCTTTATATCCTACTCTCTAACCCTCATATGATGATAGCCTGAACGCAAATCGATCTTGGAGAACCAGGATGCTCCCTGCAACTGATCAAAGAGGTCATCAATCCTCGGGAGTGGGTAACAGTTCTTCACCGTCATCTTATTCAGCTCCCGGTAATCTATGCACATCCGATGCGACCCGTCCTTCTTCCTCACAAACAGGATCGGGGCTCCCCAGGGTAAACTGCTCGGACGAATAAATCCCTTGTCTAGCAGCTCCTGCAGCTACATAGACAACTCCTGCATCTCGGGAGGAGCCAACTGATAGGGTGACTTGGCTATCGGAGCCGCACCAGGAACTAGGTCGAGCCTGAACTCTACCTGACGCTTCGGAGGTATTCCAGGAAGCTCCTCCGGGAACACATCAGCATAGTCTTGCACCACTGGAACCTCACTCACCGTCGCCTTACCTGTCTCCCGGGTATCCATAACATACGCGGCATACCCCGCGCATCCATGCTGAAGGTAGCGCCTAGCTCTCGTTCCTGAACATACTATAGGTCCACGTTGTGGCCTCTCGCCGTGGATCACCAACTCTCCCCCGCGTGGGGTCCTGACCCGCACTAGCTGTTGTGCGTAATCTATCACCGCCCCATTAGGGCTCAACCAATCCATGCCTATAATCACCTTGTTCCCTCGCAAAGTAATGGGAACTAAATCCACCAAATAGTGCTCCTCAAATAACCTCAAAACACAATCCCTGAACACTGCTGATACTCGCACCGATCGATCATCGGCAATCTACACCTCTAAAGGGCAATCCAACATGCCCGAGGACTCAGTAAACCTTTTGCTAAGCGCAAGGGAAACAAATGATTGGGTGGCACCCGAGTTGAACAACACCTGAACCGGAATACTGTTCACATGGAATGATCCTAATGCATATACACAGATCACATATCAATAACATAACATCATAAAAGAAAGTAGAGGGAAAGAATCATACCTGTCACCACATCGGGTGCAGCGCATGCCTCTTTTCCAGTCAGCTGAAACGCCCGACTCCTCACCACTAGAGCCTCTGCCTTGCCCTGTCGGCCATCTGTAATCTGCAGGGTAGCTGGAGCTGGCACCTTAACCGGCACTGGTGATGTCAACTGGGGGCAATTGGCCTTTTTGTGGCCCCTCTGGTTGCAGTGGAAACACAGCAACTCAGACGTCTGTATCACAGGTGCAGGGGCGGTACAATCCCTGCTGAAATTCCCCGACTTTCCGCACTTATAGCAGCTCGACGATCCCAGTCTACATGCCCCCTCATCAGGCCTTCCGCATTTCCTGCAACGGCTCGGTCTTGACTGGCCTTTTGGCCTACCATCTGATCCCTTGGGATTCTTCCCCGAAGCCCCTCCTGTCTGTCCCTCCTCTGTCTTCCTCTTCCGGACGTGCTCCAGATCTCTCTCTCTCTCCCTCGCCCTAGCAATCATAGAGTCCAAGGTAGGGCAAGCTGAAAAACTGACATGCTCTCGAATATCATATCGGAGCATGTCATGGTAGTGGGTCCTCCTCATGTCCTCATCACCCGCATACTGGGGCACTAATAATGCCCTCTCCCGAAACTTGGCGGTGATCTCCGCCACAGTATCCGTTGTCTGCCTCATATCCAAAAACTCCCTAGCCAGCTGCTGAAGCTCGACAGCCGGTGCAAACTCTGCCTTGAACCTGGTCGAAAAGTCCGACCATGCCATAGCCTCGACAGCCGAGGCTCCCAACGAGTCACTCACGGACTCCCACCAATCCCTAGCTCGATCTCGTAAACACCCTGCCGCAAACCTCACCTTCGACCCCTCAGGGCAGAAGCTAATCGTCTGTGCAGACTCAATGTCTGCGATCCATCGCCTGGCAGCTATGGGGTCCTTCGCCCCATGAAAATTTGGCGCACCACTGCCCCGAAAGTCCTTGAAGGATAGTGTGCGGGGCCCTGACTGGCCCGATGCCATGTCGCTCCTGAATGCCCGGAGGCGATCCTCCATCATCTCCAATATCCCTTCCTTGATCGACCAGAAGATAATGGGGGTCGACTCAAGGATGCCGCTGGTGATCTCTGACGCGATGAACTCGCGTAGCCCCTCATCTACTAGCTCGGAACCTGGTCCCGAACCCGATCCCTCTCATGTACTGCCAACTGCTGGCCTCGGGCGTAGTACCACCATTCTGAAATACAAAAGAAATAACAGTTGTTAGTGATACTGATACCCTTGGAGGGATCACACCTACTACAAGTTCCCTGGTCTTATCTTGACCCATACTACCTTCCACATCTATCCGTACCTTCTCCAAAGACTGCCTTGACTCTACCAGGTCACTTTCACTAGCGCTGATCACTGCTACTCTTATCCTAGGCTTTCCCCTAGGAAACCTCTGACTCCACCCATCCCAGTCCTCAGCTGCTGATGGTCTCTTTGTGATGCCAATTATCTATTACCTGAATACAATCACATGCAACGAGGCTCGGATAATCCTTTGAGTAAGGGACTTATCCCTACAACGGTTAGGACTCAAACAAGAGCTACGCAATAGGGTCAAATCCAACACTCTGAGATTATTCAACCCTGATCACATGTGACTTTAACGTATCCACCTAACAGCTAACTCCCATCACTCAAAGGCCACATAGCACAAAGCAAACAACATTTGGACATAAAGAAAACAATCTCAAGCAACTTTATCCTCGTAGAGAAAAACTGGACTAGCATACAATGATAAACTCGTACTATCAGGAATAACCTAAACAGGCTACCCTACTGCTGTCTACTCAATTCTAGCATGCAACTTTTTAATATACTGAAGCACATAAAGCAGGCACATAAGGCATCACTCCTAGATCCTTAGTCCTATTCTAGCATGCTGTTCTACAGAAATTGATAAACATATATAAACTTGTATGGGTACATTGGGGAATACTTACTTGAGCTCGGTCGGTTGCGCACATCACACACTTCGTTCTTCCTTAGAACCCTTTACTATCCATTTTAGAAAAAATTTTCTTTTTCCAAAATCTTTTAATCCATCGATTTGACTTCAAACACCCCCGAGGTGTGTCCGAATCCCTCAAACCAGGGCTCTGATACCAACTTGTAACACCCCAAAAATACGAGCCAAAAATTTCATTTTTAAAATGTGTGCTTAGCCAAAACTTTAGGAATAAAACGTTCAACAATCATATCATTTCACAAAAGATATTGCATGTCTGGAAAACATTGTTATAAAAACAGAAACATGTCAGAGTACAAATTCCCAGGTGATAACATAATGCGGAATATAAGCATGTGTGTGATGTACCGCTACCGCGCCAGCTCCTTCCCCTTCGAAGAAGAGGTACCTGAAATCAAAACTAAAAACTGTAAGCATGAAGCTTAGTGAGTTCCCCCATCATACCGCATACCATACAATCGCATATCATACATATTGTCAGGCATTTCTGGGGTGCCTGACCTACCCGGTACGACCATTCTGGGGTGCCTACCTACCCGTGTCGAGCCATTCTGGGGTGCTGACTACCCATGTCATGCCCTTCTGGGGTGCTGACAACCCTTCGGTCTTGACGACCGAACCTTGGGGACTATTTCACACCTACTGCTACTATCACATATATCATAACATAACATATTATTAGACATATCTGGGGTGTTTGAACTACCCTTCGGTCCTAGCAACCGAACTCGGGGACTAGTCCCCTCCTACTACCTCTATCGCATATAACGTAACAAGCCAACATGCAAACATATCATCATATACCGTCAGACGTATCTCGGGTGTCTGACTACCCTTCGGTCCTAACAACCGAACTCTACTACTATCACATACAACATATCATGCTAGCATATAACATATCATTGTTGGATTAATATCTAAGTCCATAACTATATTAGGGTTTAACCCTAATCCTCCACACTATATAAAGATGTCCTTGGTTGGTGAAATTGGCACTAGTGTGGTACACCAAGAAGGGCTAGCCAATTTCACTAGAGAAAACCAAGAATCCATATTCTCTAAAGTCTTCCAAGGTGTTTTGGTGATTTGTGATTCCACTTGAGGCTTCCACACTATTGGGTCTATTCTCTTAAAGCTTGAAGACATCAAGCTACAATAAAAGGTATGTCATCTAACTAGTACTTTGTAGTATGAGATCTTCATAATATGCTAGTTAGGATTTAAGCCTTGGAAAGTTCTTATTTGCATGTATAACAGAGAAAACATAGATCCAAGGTTTATAGGGTTGCATGTACACCATAGGAGTGTTAGAATGCTCATAACCCAACAGTGGTATCAGAGCCTAGGCTTGTTTTCTTCTTATACTTGCAAAACTGCTTAAAAAATCGAAATTGTTGATGTCTGATCATCAGACTCGGCGAGTCCATCAAGGGACTCGGTGAGTCCATGCCTAAAAAGTGATCAAATCGATCCAACTCGCCGAGTTGGTTCATGCACTCGACGAGTACGTTGGACCCCCAGACAACATATTTTCGAGGTTTTTGGCTAGAAATGGACTAGGAACATTATCCTAAGTTGTTTTGAACTTATAACCTTGTTTTTTGAAGAGGTAATGTTCATTCTAATCCAATTTCAAAGATAATTGTCAATAGATTCATGTTTTGTATTAGTTTAAGCTTTAGACTAATTACATGAAAAAGTTTGATTTGAATTATCTTGTTCTTATGAGTTGCTTAGATTAATAGAAAAGTTGAGTGAAATAGTTGTTTTCAATCCAAATTAATCTAAGAGTTGATTCTAAAATGTGTTTTTGTAACTTGTCCTCAAGTTATATCAAGAGTCACATTTAATTTTCATAAAACTCATAAAAGTTGGCAATGGTTACAAAAGATGAAGAGTCTTGTCCTTAAGTTATGGAGGTTCAAGAGTCACTTCATTAAATAAAATATGTAACCTTAATTAATTCCATAAGTTATAAAATAAAGATAAGTTAATTCTTTTTTTAGTTTAAAGTCTTCCATAACTTGTCCTCAAGTTATGGAACTTGAAGAGTTTTTGGATTAAAACTACTTTAAACACATAAGTTATGGAATTAATAAGTTTTTGAATAGTTTCAAAACTTGCCCTCAAGTTTTGGAATTTGAAACGTTTTCACTTATGAATACTTTAATTCCATGTTATCCCTTAGAATTTTAAAAGTTAAAATTCAACCCTTATACTTTATAATATTATAAGTTAATAATATATATATATATATATATATATATATATATATATATATATGTATGTATAAGAGTAAAGTCAGTCTTACCGCTAGTACGCCTCATTCACGAAGCCGGTCTATAAGGTGGGTATAAGGTTGTTGCCTATAAAATGACAACTTAATGGGTGTCCACTCTCACCCACCGCTTGCTTGACTGGTGGAGGGTCGTTAGCCGAACGGGTTTGACAGGACTATAATTCTCCCTTCATTAAAAGTATTAATGATAAATACTAAGTAACTAAAACTCTTAATAATTCCCAATCTTAGTTACTTAGGAAAAATGTGAATAAGGTGCTAATCCATGAAATTACACTTTGCACTTTGTTTAAGTCGGTTAGTGGAGCGTGTGTGGTTAACCGGCACACTAACTTGGACTAAATAAGCTAGGTAAAGGGTGACTTAATGTTTATCATAGTATCGATGGAGCGTGTGTGGTTAACCGGCACATCGATTGAGGGGTAAACACTTAAGGGTACCAAGTAATTTGCATGGTTACTTCACACCTTGTTTTGTGATCCTCGACATCCCAGTCACAAAACCTGAAGGGCACACTCGAGATTGAAACATGCCATTGAACAGTTCAATGAATCTCAAAGATCTAGGAGTTTCAAAACCAATTAAAACCTAATAATACATTTCGTTTATCTTGGTGGAAATTGGTGAATCATCATTCACCTACCTTTAAATATTTTATAGCTTGGATTACGACATACCTCTTCTAAGTTATAAAATAGTTTTTTGGGTCCTAGCTTTAATATCAACTATCTTGAATATCTCCCAAAACATGTCTGGTTTAGACATTTATGATCTTCCCAAATCTCTTGAAACAAGCTTTCCTAAATGAAGATGATGTTCCATGGAAATCATACTTATTTCACCTCCTCCAATTATTCTCCCTACCCCACAAGTTCTTGAAAAGTTTAAGGTCACTCGAGCCCTATTGGCAAGTAAAGGTCTAGGTGTGGTCACATCTTGGAGATGTAGTCACATATTGACAAGCCGGGAGAGTTGGGTGTCAAAGTCTTGAGAAAGTTGGTGGTTCAATCACTTTCTAAGTCACATAGTGAGTTCTTTTGGAACACCTATGAAACAGATTATGACAAGACCCTTAATTATCTTATCTATTTGTTAAGATCAACTTCCTAAAACTTTATGGACATTGACAATGGTGACATTGGAAATACAGAAAAGGCATTCTCTTCCTAAGAAAAAGGGATTGACCATAGTCAACTAGGTTGACCAAATGGTAATGAGAAAAGGCTAAGTCTGTAATAGTCCCGTGTACCATTATCAAAGGGTCCATATGTTTATATTGCCAAAGGAAGGTTCATTAGTTGTGAAGCTACCAAATTTACCTAAGGATGTTAAAGTCAATAATGTTGACTCTACTTCAGGTAAAGTCCACTAATCTAACTCTGTTAAGTTTCTATTATGAGATTCCTGATACATGATGTGACTGGGTCACATGGTAATGTTTTAAGAATCAAAGAAAAGTAAAGGAACTTAAAGAAAGAATATGCTGAATCTGATCGCATAGATGGATTTCTATCGCGTAGTTTGAAAATCAGATTCTTGAGCTACTTCTTAGGAGTTATGAGATGTTGCTTAGGAATAGATAACAACAAGGTTTTCATATGGATTGTAAGGATAAGTTTTTCCGCATATTTTTAAAATATCCTTACAATGGCATTTGAGGAAAAACTGTTGCTTATATGATTCCATTAATAGAAAGAGTGGAAATATGAAATTGATTCTTTCATTTGTGGTAATGTCTAAATTTACCAAATAAAGGAAAGATTCTCATCACCCAAGTCTCAATTGGACCGGAACTTGGAATCATGCAAGGTGTATAGCATGATGAATGAGAACTTTCAAGTATTGGAAAATTAAGACTAATTACTTGTTCACATGGATGTGTGAGTAATGTGAAGGACTAAGGGATTGAGTACACATTCTTGTGCACTGATTAAGTCCACCAAAAAAGATATAAGGCTATTCTTCATAGTTTACTAAAGCTCAGTAAATATGATTATACTTATAAGCTTAAGTGTAACTCTGAGACAGTGGAAAAGGTTCCAATGCATGGCAGAGCGAATAGGAAGAATCAAATTAGGCAGAAGGATAAAAGTTCCTAAAATCTGAAAAGATGGGAGAGTACTTTAGTATCAGTTTTATGATCATCTTAATGATTAAGAAACCATATCAAAATTAGTTCTCTAAGGAAGTCTTAGTGCATTCTTATGACTAAGAAGAAGGGAACTTGAATTGTTGAAATGGTTAAATCAAGAAGATGAGTCATACTTCGTTCCAAAAACAATTTTGAGAGTCATACTCCAAGATTGTAACTTGAGTGACATGTCTTAAAGAAGGTTTAAAACACTTGTCAAATGTAAGAGTAAAAGTTTTCTATACTTATACATTTGAAATTGGTAAGTTGTGATGTTTTGGATAAAACAAAGACCAACTTAGGCTAATTGTGTGAAGTGTTTGTCTTGATTAGAATCCACACTATCTCTTGGATGTTTGACAATGGAGTCTTATAGGTCAAGAGGACAGTGGGAGTCTTAAAGGTCTTGAAAGAGTCAAGAACTAATCAAGAATAAAACCTAAAGTTCTTCACTAGCACATGACTTAAGGTTTATAACCTATCGTGTTGACATACTCTGTGCCCATTCCAATTAAAGTTGGCTTTGCATATGAGTTCTTAGAGTTCTCAATTGGTTGCACAACAACTTGGATGCAATGGCAGGCCCTTGAGCTACCAGGTGGCAAGAAGTTAAGATTGAGTTCAGTCCATATGAGTTTGGATTTGTCATTATCCTTGTCTTGTGACTATGGTTTTGACAATTCACATGGATAAGAACACATACACCATTAAATCTAAGTGTCATAAGGTTTCTCTCCGATTCATGAAAATGATGGTGAGGAAACACTTTCACTAAGTAGATTTTAGTTAGATAGCAATTGTGATATTTGCATTCTCAAAGTCGTTAGTGGAGCGTGTGTGGTTTACTGGCACACTAACCTGGACTTGTGAGAAGTGGCAAAAAGGTCTAACCATTATGATTACGGCATCCCTCTTCATAATTGTTTAGACATACAAGTGTGCTATCTAAGGGAAGGTGTATGTTTTTTATAAAGTTTTATCAAAACAATCTAGTATTAGAAATCTAAACTTTGGTAAGAAAGTCAGCTGATTTCTGAGTACATGTCAAAGCTAGTGGGAGCATAAGTGTTATGCTAATAATCATCATGTTAGTGGGAGCATGATAATTATGATAAAGATTGCAAGTTAGCAATGTTAATTATAGAAAACAAAAGGTTTCAATTGGGAAAGAGTTGTTTTGCTATAATTAAGGGAGGGGAAATTATACTTCATCTCAAATCTATAAGCTTAGATCGTGAGGTTTTAATCATTTAGTCAAGGAAATATATATGAATTTCATGTTGGAATGGCTTAACATAAGGAAATTATGTATATGGGTCCATTATTTGCATTCTTAAATTCGATTATGATTACGGCATCCCTTTTCATAATCTAAATTATGAGAACTTGGCAAATAGAAATGGAAATGTTATAGCAAAAGACTGGTTTAGTCTTTATGTGAGACATCATGAATCGTGTCCCATATGCTTCGGATATAGGATCGATTACATGTGTTATATTCATCCTTTCTAAAATTTTCCAAATGCCTGGGGAAATAAGAAGGGAAAAGGTTTAGAACTAGATATGACTAAAAGGATTAAATAATTGTCGAGGACAATCTAAGGTTTACCAAAGATTGGTTGCTCAAGGACAATTGGAAGTATAGTGATAATTCTGGAAGGACCATATTGACATAATCTGTAAGGAGGCAACTCTTGTTCAGAAGTGATAGTCAAAATGGAATCTGGAAATGTTACAAAGTTAGAATTTACAATCTGTTTAAGATTAGGAAACTTAATGCAAGAAGGTTGTTTCCAAGGAGCTGATCTCCTTTGGAATACTCTGTAATGATTGTTGTCAAGTCTTTCTGACTTTGTGCATAATCATTACAAGAGGAACAATGCATGTAAGTTTAGAATCTAACAGATTTCAGTAAATGGCATGAATTTGGAATTCTTGCATTTGCAATAAGGATTTGGGAGTGTGAAAAGAGAATCATTAAAGTTATGTTCAATTGATCTAGTTCACAAAGTAAAGATCATAGACAAACATAGTATGCATACTTGGTGTATGGCCTGACTAGTGTTTAGAAAACATAGTGTACATGCTTGGAGCATGGGACAACTATTGTTTTAAATTCAAGAATAAAGTTGATAGCTGAAACAGTATACAATGAATAATGTGTAATCATATGGTGATAAATAAAAGGTGTTTTATTTATGTTCATAGGTTTTGATACCATATTAGATTCAATTATTACTTTGTTTCAGTTTGCATGTTTTGACTTCCCGAATAAACTAGGTTATTCTTCCGGAATGACTAAGTTATTCAAACCATCCACAGTCAGTCATATGTTGGAAGTAGATATGAATTAAGACTGTCATGGGTTGGCTTGTAGAGGTCTAAGGTGTTGGACAAAGGGCTACAACACTCATGAGTGCTCATAAGTTCTGAGTATTGGATTCAACCCGCGCTCATTGGAATCACTTCATGGATTTTATCACGAGTGATCATGAGACGATAATATCTTATATTCTTCAAACCTAGAGATATGAGTTGTTACTATGAGTTGGTTGTACATTGATTGCACGAAAACGCATTTGGTAACTCGGTGCTATAAAACGTGCCTTTGTGTATGATTCAACAAGTAGTAGAACAAGCCATATGAGTCGAAGTTTATCCATTCCTTTTACCTTCGGGATAAAAGCGATATCTGTGGGCCCCTCGATGATTTGATGATGACAAATGGAAGTGCTCGGCCGGGCCAGGACTGATTTGATTTGTTCAATTAGTCAGTCATCATAAATCGGAAATCGGGAAACAACAAATGGACAGAGAGAATGATTATAATCCATGTCTCAATCCATATGATATCTAGAATGGAGGAATATATGATCCCTTATCTAATGGACAAGTTCGTTGACAAGATCAGAGTTCGACAGCGGCTTTAAGAGCTACGATTGCCAGTTAGGTTTGAAGTCATACGCAATAATAGTTTTAGACTTATCCAAGTGGGAGACTGTTGGATTAATGTCTAAGTCCATAACTATATTTGGTATGTACTTGACCCGACCCGGCATGGTCCATTTGGGTTGCACTTCACCGACACAATTTATATGGATAATCTTATGAGAATAGTATGTTTATGATTAATATTAATATATTATAAGTTTTAATATATTAATATGGAATCATATTATTTAATTAGTATTGATCAAGAATTAATTTAGAATTAATTAAGTGATCAAAAGGAACTAATTAAATATGGACTCTTATATATATATGGAATGGGCCAAATTCATTTAGGTTGGGCTAAGCTTTCATGGATAGTCCATGGAGTGTTTAACCCATGGATCCTAGGAAATGAAAGGTCATGGGTATTAGGGTTTAACCCTAATCCTCCACACTATATAAAGATGTCCTTGGTTGGTGAAATTGGTACTAGTGTGGTACACCAAGAAGGGCTAGCCAATTTCACTAGAGAAAACCAAGAATCCATATTCTCTAAAGTCTTCCAAGGTGTTTTGGTGATTTGTGATTCCACTTGAGGCTTCCACACTATTGGGGCTAAGCTCTTAAAGCTTGAAGACATCAAGCTACAATAAAAGGTATGTCATCTAACTAGTACTTTGTAGTATGAGATCTTCATAATATGCTAGTTAGGATTTAAGCCTTGGAAAGTTCTTATTTGCATGTATAACAGAGAAAACATAGATCCAAGGTTTATAGGGTTGCATGTACACCATAGGAGTGTTAGAATGCTCATAACCCAACAATCATGTAGTAGCAAACCTAGATGATATCACAAAGACAATCATCTATCATACATCTCCTACTGGTGGGCCGGTATTGTGGCATTAGACCCACCGCTACTGGAAGGTAACTCACCTCGTAGTAGCTGCTGATATGTGTGGGAATAGTCTGTCTGCTACTGCTGCTCCGAAAATCCTCCGGCTGCAATTCCCACCAAACACTTAGTTAAATACTGCTAACCGCCTCTAGGTTAAATTGTCCATTTACCCTTAATAAGTCATGAGTCAAGTCACAGTCAACTGCCAGTTGACCAGACTCGCCGAGTTGGCTTGCCAACTCGCCGAGTCCCTTTCTCTATACCCAAGGCCAATAGTCCTTCATCCTACTCGCCGAGTTGTAAGAACAACTCGCCGAGTTCACCTTCATCCGAAGAACACTCTAAGTTGTGACTCACCGAGTTGTATGAACAACTCGCTGAGTTGTTCTTGAGACAAGAAGATTTCCATGAACTCGCCGAGTCATGGCATTGACTCGCCGAGTGACTTCATGAGTGAGTCTAGCTTCCGACCCACTGAGTCACATCCAATGACTCATTACTCCCAACCCACCAATGCGAAAAAGGGGAAACTCGGGGACTCGCGACTCGACTTGCCGAGTCCAAGGGACAACTCACCGAGTTAGCCACATGAAATTACTATACACTCGATTTTTCTCGAATCCAGATCATGCCATTCACAGATCTGGGTTTCTAGGGCATGGATTACACGTAAAGTTTCCAACTTTACGTGTAGATAATCACCATTGAAGGTTTTAGGGCTCAAAGTGCACCAAAAGGGGTAGATCTAGGGCTTTCATGCAACATGACTCCATAAAGGCAGTACATCCAAGCTCCAGGGACTCAATCATGCCTAGATCTAGAGGCTAACAACTTATTACAACCCACAATGCACAAATAAGCTTGGAGAATGGCTCAAGAAGGACTTTCATGTAGCTAATAGAGACTACAAGCATGAAAACAGAGGGGAAACGAGCTATACCTCAAGGAAAACGCTGAGATGACACAAAGATGCTTGGCTTCCTTCTCCTCTTCTTGATCTACTCTTCTTTCTCCTCAAAATCTTCAAGAACACACCAAAACACTTCAATCTCACAAGGAGTAAGGGTATAAACGATGTTGGGGGCTCTGAGGGTGAAGGGGGAGAGCTTAGGGGCAGATAAGAGGGTTTAAATAGGGTGCAAACCCTTGAAATTTAGGGTTTCAACAGATAGTGGTGACTCGCCGAGTCCAGAATATGGACTCGCCGAGTCGCCAACTTAAACATGTTCCCGGACCCCGTCCCCACTCGGCGAGTCGGACCTACAACTCGCCGAGTCCAAGGCTAAAAATGACAAATTCTTAGATAAATTTTACATACTAGGAACCAGGTGCTACAAGCACCTTGGTTGCCTACTAGCTTCTGGTCATCTTTGCTTCAGGCTGACATAAAAGACTTTAATGTAGCTTTTCTTATTTGTCATCGTTTCCCTCATAGTTGCTTTCCTCTTTTGGTTTGTTTCCCCCATAGCTGACGGATTTTGGTGCAATTGAAGTGAGCAGCTTATTTTTGGTCTAATAGAATTTTCATCTCCTCCTACTCAGTGTAAGTAAGTGCCTCTGGTTCTCTTATTCTTCACGCCTTACTCTATTCTCTTTGTCTCTCTTTTTTCTCATTCTTCTCATAGTGACCAATTTTAGGTTCAATTTAAGCTATGCATTTTCGGGTTTATTAGGGTTGGATTACATATATAAAAATAAATTGATGTATCAAGATTTTTCTTAACTTGTTTTTCTTTAACATCATCTTTTTATAATTATCCAGAGCATCCGATGTTCCCTTGAGGTATAATTACTTGTTCCTCCACCAACCGGTGCTTTTCTATGTCAAAAAGACTAACATCATATCATATGCTTTGATATGAGTGTTGGCCCCCACCTTGAAGCTCTTCCAGATTGCATCGCTAGCTTCCCCTTTGTCGCTTTAATTGTAATAAAGTTCTTGAAACTCTGTAAATATATTTATTTATTTATTCCTACATCAAATTAAAGCTACAAGAACTCTTGTTTAGCCTAAAGAACACCATCTGCTTCCATCAATGAAACGTGTATGTCTCTCTTTCTATTCACCTCTCTCAAAATTGATTAATCTCATCACCGCTCACACTTTTATATATTGATGTCGTCTTGAGCTAAATTTTATTTATCGTTTCTTCCAGAACCTATGTTTTGTAGTCAAATTGTATGGTTTTACTATTTTTTAAAGGTGGAATCCACATGATAAAAATGTAAATACATGTTCGTATATGTGATTTTCTTGTACACATTTTGAATTTCAATTTTTTTGTCTTCTGGTTTTAACAGTTAGGTTGTGCTAAGTTAGGGTTTATGTGGATTTTATGTTTCTTTGTGAAGGATCCTTGCTTGCTTCCTTTCTTGATGGGTAAAACATTAGTTCTAATATTTGATGGTATTCTTGGCATCGAGTTTCAAGAAACCTCTGTTGGGGAGAGTTCATAGTTGGTGTACAAACAACTGGTAACAAGAACACTAATATGGTAAGTGAAACAATATTACAGAGTGAAACATCCCAAAATTATGGTACAAAAATTTGATTTTTAAATCATTAAACAAACCATAATTATCAAATCATTTCTTTCATAAACATAAGTTTTCTTCTCAAAATAGAGTATTAGTTCAAAACATGCGTATTTTATCAGAGTAAAACATCCCAGGCTAAACTTCTTGGTGTGCGCCATGCAGTCATCCTGAGCTCTTCCCTCCGCTACCGGAAATTCCTGAAACCAAAACTGAAAACTGTAAGAACGAAGCTTAGTGAGTTCCCCATACTATGCACATAACCACATACTGGACCCTCACCCGCTGCATCGTGACTTGCACGACATCAGACTCGCTTTAGCATCGGGCCCCGCCTGGCATTGAGCCCCACTCGGTATACAAATTTATCTCTCTTAGGCCCCGCCTGTCTCTGGGCCTCGCCCGCTATACACATACAAACATATAACATACTAGAAATAAAGAAAACGTACTCTATTGTATTCCTACTCTAAGGCCTCGCATAAGTTGGACCCTGCCCTTGGTTTACTACTGATGAGCTATGGAACCCCATCCACACTCCAACTATTAGTGAGATACGCACCCCCCCCCGCCCACACTCACTTCTCCCTATCACGGGCCTCGCCCCTACTCTGCTAATATTGAGATATGGAACCCCATCCTTACTCAGCTAGTGATGAGATATGTGACCTCACCCACACTCACCTCCTTACCAGATACATACAAGTATCACAAAGACAACAAGTATAATCTAACATGCGCATATAAATCTTCCTCAGGCTTGCCCCGACATCAGACCCTACTCTGGAACATACTACCATATAAACATACTTTGGGCTTACCCCAGCATTAGACCTTGGTCCAGAACCTATCGTACCGACACATGCAAGAATCACAAATACCTCTAGCATACTAACACTCCTCGGGCCTCACTCGACATCGGATTGTGATCCGGAACATATAACATACAATGCCTAGGGCTAACCCCGAGTCTTCCTACTATACACAAACATAATGGGTCGGTATTGTGGCCTTAGACCCATTCACATAGTGAGGAGACTCACTTGCACTGCTGAAGTCCTACTGATACTTCTATGGCTGGTAATTGGCAATTCCTCGAACTGCTGCTCCTTCGGCTCCCCGAACTATCAGTGACAACATGACACTTAGTCCCAGAATGTCCTCAAAGTCAAACTAGGTCAAAGTAAAGGTCAACGGTCAAAGTCAACACTCCGAGTTGACTCAACTCGCCGAGTTACTCTATCAAATCATCGAGTTCTACCATAAAGAATCGGGACAATCCACCTTGACTCGTCGAGTCCCTCCCCGGACTCGCCGAGTCCCTTAGTCAGTTTGGGCAATCTTAATGTATTAAGCCCCTAAACTCTAGATCTAAGTCCCAAACTTTGCCTACATGCTGGAAATGATTTATTAAGGGTAAAGTTTCTAACTTTACCCATCCTAAGTCCTTCTTAATGGGTTTAGCTCAAAACCGTACCTCCTTTAAACATAAATCTTTGTCCAATGGCCATAGCATTCCAAACTAAAGCATATCCACATAGATCCTGACCTTAAACACCATAAAAATACATAAAGTCTCAGCCTTTCTTTCCATGCATGTCCCTTTTTGGCTCAAAATGCCATAACAACTCCTTAAAGCTTGTATGGGGGTTCCAATGGCATAAAGTTGGCACCTTTATGCCTTAAACACCCTTAATGCTTCAAGATCTAAAAGGATCTTTGCTTGGGACATCTAAATCCCAAAAGCTATCAATCTTGAAACAATACCTTCAAAAGGGGGAAAGGAAGAAATCTAATCAACTAATGATTAAGTTAGAGACTTGATTACTAGAAAATGATGAGGTTGAGAAGCTACTTCTGGATCTACAAGCCTTTCCTTGAGCCTTCAAGTCCCTTCTTCTTCTTCTTCTAGACTTCAAGAATACCCCAAATCACTCAAAGATGACTCACATACTCAATAAAGCCCTTAGGGTTTCGTGGATGAGGCTTTGGACAATGGACGCAAGTAAAAATTATGCACAAACTTGCTTTATATACTTCCACCTCTTTATTGAATTAGCTTGACTGAACTTGTGGCTTAACTAAACTTGTAAATTTATTGTTGTCAAATGTAAACGATTTTTAATCAATAATAAAGCGACACTGAGTAACCAAAACCATAGTCTTCAAAATTGAAAAACGCAGAGCTGTCATTGTTTATTTTCAATCCAAGTTAAGTAACATCAAAATTTAAAAAACATCCAGATAAAGAATAAAAAAATTTAAAACCACAAAGCACATCTGATATTCGTGATTTCTTAATGTTTTTTATATTACCTGATTGTAGTTGTAGGCACTTGATGGTTAAAGTTTTCGTTTTGATTTATTGATGGTTATATCGTGGTGTAGATCCGGTTAGGTCGATTTCACAATAGATGTTTGTACAATCAAATACTTGATCTGCATAGGATTGTCTTCTCTAATCATAGGTTGATTTGGCAATGGAAGCTTCTTTAATCAAATACTTGATCAGTATAGAATCATATTTTCTCATCAAATATTCGATCGACATCTTATCATTTTCCCCAATCGGATTTTTTCGGATCTACTATTGATAAGGAATTGACTTCTCAATCAGATCTTCAATCAATAGGGAAGGGCGAGAGGCGACGATTGAAGACGACAACTTTTGTTCCAGATATACGAGAGAGTAGTGATATTAGGTCATTGTAGTGGAAGATGAGATGAAGAGAGTGGTAAGGCGATCTAGGTGGTGGCCGTTGTCGAGGTGGGGGTGGTCATTGGAGGAGAGAGGCCATGGATGGAGAGAGGATGTAGCGTGAAGAATCCAATATATATATATATATATATATATATATATATATATATATATATATATGTAAAAATCCCGACTAAGTCCCTATTAATCACCGATTAATCCTTAGGTGTTGCCCGACCGATTAGAGGTCGCCTAGCGATTGATCATTGAATACAAAATGAGTGAAGCAGTAGAAAACGATGAAATTTGAACACTTTGAAGAAGTTCTATCTCAATAGAAACTATTTGAGGAATGTTTAGTGTTGTATTGATCATATTAACCGATTTTATTATAATATTAGTGATATTTATGAACTTTGTTATGATATTAGTCATATTTAATTTTTAAAAATTCAACGAATTAACAAATAATGGTCTCCAATTAATCCCCGCCTAGCCGATTAATCCTTTAAACATTGTCCATCGACTAGTTAACGTCGAACGTTTTTACAACCTTGATATATATATATATATATATATATATATATATATATATATATATATAGAGTTAGGTTAATGTTAAACGGTTAAATTTTGTGAGATGCAATCCTAACCACTCATTTTGTAAATAAAAAAAAAACATTTTTAACATGCAAAATAGTTTAAAAACAATATTTTTTTTACATATTCTAGTAGAATACTTGAATATTTTATATATCTGACAAATTTAATAAAATATTCTATCATTCTAAAAATCACATTAAAATACTTAAAGTGTAATATTCTATTAGAATATTTCATTATTTAAAAAAAACGATAATTTTTTATTTTTATTTTATTTAGGTAAAAAAAAAAAAGACGACAAAAATAATAATTAAAAAAAGAATTTTTGAATTTTTTCTTTTATTTTGCATTTTAAAATATCAACTCAATGTAAATTGCCTACCTATAATACATGATAACATATATACCGGATAAATAAGGTATTGGGTATAAAGTATACCTTAACATATGTATATGTGGTTTTCATTCCAGTGTAAATCACTTTCGATTGCAATTTGGTAATCATAAGACCTTTTTGTGATTTTGATGTATGTATTATTTGGGGTTCCTTTTGTAATTATCCGTAACTTTGGTGTCTTTTATAATTAGACCATAGTTATCGAGGTTGTTAATCTATTGAATTACCTTGTATGCTTTCCACTTATGATCATATACAATCGACAACTACATAACCCTTTGGGCACTTCGAGTTCTTGTTTTTTGATCAATTAGTCACCATAGACAATTCCTAACATTGTTGATATTCCAGAATATATGATATATAGCACTTTTTTGCAACTATGAATAAATTCTATCATTATAAATCCTTGCTAATTTTACATAATAGAAATCTTTTGTATAGTTTATAAAGTTTTCAAATTAAAATCTTTGATTTGAAAATAATTACTGACGTGGCTTACTGATATAGTTAGGTAATAAAGCAATCAAAAATGAAGTTGCCTCAGGTATGATCTTCAACTTGTACATTTACTTACTTACATGTAATTCAACGTACAAAGATATTTCATTCAGGTGACTCAAACCCATATACAAATAAGACTCAATAATACTAGAGTCCATATACTAACTTTACTACTTTGTGAGCTATATATTGCCATTGATTACAAACAATGGCTCAAATATTCAAAGAATTCTCATGTAAATCATTCATGCATATATACACATGATTTACCGGATCCACCATCTGTCAAAATCATCATCACTCGAACTATTATTTGAACAGAAAGCGAAAACAAGTAGTTCACGACCAAGCTCACAAACCATCCGTGGCCCAGCTAAAATATCACGGCACAAAGGGCATGCGGTGTGCTTATATTCAATACAACGATCCAAGCATCCTTTGTGAAAAAGATGATCGCATCTCAGCACTCTAATCTCGTCATCTTCTTCTATCTTGGACAAGCACACAGCGCATTCCACAGGCTCCTCGAAACTCATCTTCTGGTGAAACTGTGTAACTCCGAGCTGCTGATGATGGTTTCCAACGACCTGATCAAGTTGTACCCTTTGCTGGAAGAAAGAAAGATGAGTCATGAAATCCCATGCCCATATCAAATAAGTAGCGATTGATACAACATAAGATGATATTCTTGATTCAGGGAACATGTTTCTAAGTATTGTCGAGAGGAAGTAGTATGTTATGGCTGTATATATTCATACATATATATATGATATATTTATATATAGATATGGAGGGGTTGCCCAATGCCGTGCTAGGCGACTGATGGCGTATCTTTATTGACCAGCGAGCAGAAGAAATGATCAGAAATTCAGAATATAATATATTTGCTGACAGAATTTGACTATAGTAATTCATTGTATTTTGTACCATGTAGAAATTAAGATGCCCCTCTTGTATATTTTATTCATTTATATAAGAAGCTACTACCCACCTCGCTACGTAAATGTTTTTTATTCAGTATATTTGTCATTGTTTTTATAGATAACTATAATCATGTGGTAAATTATCGAAAATTATCGAAGTTTTTATTAAATAATTGTGTATTACGTTAAGTTGTCAATTCTCTAAAAAAATAAAGTTATAATTAACAAATATGTTGTTACTTTTTTACATATCTAATCAATATATATTTACAAAAATATACACATTAATATTAAAAAAATTTAAAATTTTATTGAACTATTTACAAAGTGCGTTAACTAAAAATTAACATAATATTTATTGGCAAATATGTTGGGACGATTATTGGAGTTTCATCATTTTTAACCAATAGATAGGTTTGCATTGAAATAGTATTTTTCTTTTTATTAAATTTTGAAATATTCAGTGATAATATGACATGACTCAAAAAAGTTAAAGTATTTTTTAAGCATAAGCTAAACAACATTTTGATTGCTACCAACCCCACCATCTTTATGTTACGTCTTCGTGTCTAACCATTGGCAAATCTATATATGACAAACGCCGGGGGTCCACTTTCAGTTCCACCACTAATCGATCTTCCATATAGAATATAAAAAAGAAAAAACTTTTAAACTATTTGTTAGTATTAATTGTTTTCGGGGTTTATTAATTGGTAATGTTAATTGGGATTTCTTGTTAGAATTTATCAAGTGTTAATTGTTTGTTATTTACTAGTTGTGAGACCCGTATATTATACGGGTTGATTAAAACAAAATGTTAAGTACGAACGATTAAATAGAAATTTTATTTGAATTTGAAATTGAAATAAATGAAAATTATGAGAAAAAAAACATGCAAAAAATAAATAAACTAAAATTTTGTTATAGTATGTACTAAACAGGTAAATGATAAACATAAAGGTTTGAACTGTAAATTTATATGAAATTGAATTTGAAATTTAAAATTTAAAATTTAAAATTTAAAATTTGAAATTAATAGTCATTATGGTAGATTTAATTTATGGAAAGTAAATTAATGATATATTGAAAATGAAAATTAAAATAATGACAAGTGGAAAATCAATATATCTCAAATTATGAAAAAAATGACATGTGGCTAATTTTATGAGAGAATGACATGTGGCAAAGTCATTTTCATTTATTATGGTAGATTGGGCTCTTTCTTAGGGTTTACCAAAATTTTGTGTGTTTGTTAAATTCCATTACAATAGACTTCGGGATTATTTTGAATTCGTCATTCTCTCTCACTATTCCCACATTGCATCTTCTAACAATCCATTGTGCATAGGGTTGTAAAAGAATTTAACGTTCAACGAATTGTTCATGAACCGTTCGACAGAAAGTTCGTTTATGCTCGTTTATTTAATATAAACGAACGAATATGAACACAATTTATCATTCGTTTAGTTAAACGGACGAACATGAACAATGGTCTCGTTCTTTCAATTATGTTCGTGAACATTCGTTTATATTGTTAATTTACTTTTGTTTATGTTCCTTCATATAAATTCTTTCTATGTTCACATATGCCTAATTATGTTTGATTACATTAGTGTATTATATGTTCATTTATGTTTATATATCCTTAATTATGTTTTTTTTTTATCTTTGTTCATTTATGTTCGCTTATTTATATTCGTTTAGCCTATTCACGAACATAAACGAACGAACATGAACAATGTAATTTGTTAAAAGAACAAACATGAATAAGAAAACTCGTTCGTTTATCCGTTCGTGCTTGTTTATTTGTTCAACTAACTTAAATGAACAAACATGAACAAGCCTCGTTCAACTAACTTAAATGAACGAACATGAACTAGCCTCGTTCATGAACAAGCCTAATTGTGCATCTCTATCTCTATCTCTTTCTAAATACTAAGGATATGTTCGATATGGAGATTGTGAGAGCTTTTGGGATCAGCTTTTAACTTGTGGTTTTTAAGAAAAAAAATTATTCAACGGTAGGAGTTTTTTAGTATTAACTTTTGGGAAATCTCCAATAAAATCGTAAAATTTTGGCCCGGTTTATGTTTTAGTCATAAATTAATTTTTGTTTACGAAAAAATCCTAAAAACCGGCAAAATTTTGCATTTTGACCCTTTTTGACTGGTTGGAACCGGTAACAAATTAATTTGGGAGTATTTCATAAATTGATCCAAAATATTTGAACTTTTCTGCAAAAACAAAAAAAAATTAGGGTTTTTCTAGCAAACAAAAACCTTATTATTATTATTATTATTATTATTATTATTATATATATATATATAAGTATACTATTTTTTAAATTTGTTATTATTAATGTTGTTAATAATACATATAAATACATTTAAATAAAAAAATATTAAAGACATTTTATAAAAGTGAAGGTTGAGCGGATGATAATGCTTTAAGCATTGAAATCATGAATGTCTTTTTTGTATATTCTAACTTTGTATATGGTGATTTCACATTTGTTATTATTGTTTTAAATTCAGAATATTAACATTTAACAATTTAAAAGAAGCTACTGATTTTTCAAATTGTTTACAAATAGTAAGGGTGTGATATGCATGTATGTCTTGTGTGTAAGTATTTAAATTACCAACATGTGTGTTGCTCTTTTTCATTACTTTATCCTTGTGGTTTTTTTAGAAACATAGCAGATATAGTGTGATAAAGCAAAACAAATATATTACTTTCTATTAAACAATATGTTGTAATTAATATTTTCGAATTTTGATATGGGTCACCAATGTAAATATTTATTGTAGATCTGTTGGGTTTGAAAAGAAATCATTCTACCTTAAGAAATTTTATATACAAAGTGAGAAATCCTTTTATCTTAAACTATTTATACACAATTCTACCTTAGATATGGGCTATCACCACCACCGTCACCTTTAAATAATTTCTTTAATATTTTTTTATTTAAGTGTATTTATATGTATTATTAAAAATATTAATAATAATGAATTTAAAAATTAGTATATTTGTTTATATCTTTACTATAATAATAATAATAATAATAATAATAATAATAATAATAATAATAATAATAATATTTTTGTTTGTAGAAAAGTCCTAATATTTTTTTTTGCAGAAAAGTCCCAATATTTTGGGTCATTTTGTGAAATACTCCCAATATTTTGTGTTAGTTTACGAAATAATCCCAAATTAATTTGTTGTCGGTTCCAACCGGTCAAAAAGGGTCAAAATGCATATTTTTGCCGGTTTTTAGGACTTTTTCGTAAACAAAAATTAGTTAAAGACTAAAACGTAAACCGGACCAAAATTTTAGGACTTTATTGAAAATTTCCCTTAACTTTTTGTTTTTATTTTAAACAAAAAGTTCTGAATCCAAAAGGAGATTTTTAGCATTTCCAAGTTTTTCTTTTGGTTTTATCTACTTGTACCCTTTTATCTAAAAGTTATTTTTTTGTCAAATACTATACAAATAAATATTGCAGCTTCTAATTAACTACTAGCTAGTTCTTTTTTTAGAAGGTCATGTTGGTATATCCAGGTAGATTGAACTTAAAACCTTCTTGATAAAAATATTTTGTTACCTAAATTAGTTAACTTCAACTTGTAACTACCTCTAGTTAGCCAAACATTGTTAATGAAATTTGTATATATTTGGATGAATAAGTGTAATCCATTAATTAATTTATATATATATATATATATATATATATATATATATATATATATATATATATATATATATAGGTTCAGGTTCATTTGAAACCATTCTAATTTTGTGAAACCGTTAGACCAAATCTAAAAATAATTCTAAAATGCAAAATAAATGGAAAAATCCAAAAAAAAAAAATTTAATATTATTTTCGGAACTTGAATTAACTAAAAAAAATAAAAATAAAAATCCGTTTTTTTTAAATAAGTGAAATATTCTAATAGAATATTACTCTGACATATTATAAAAAATAATTTTAAAATGCAGAATAAATGAAAAAATCTAAAAATTCTTTTTTAAATATTATTTTCGGAACTTGAATTAACTAAAAATAAATAAAAATAAATTCCATTTTTTTTGAAAAATACACGAAATATTCTAATAAAATATCATACTGACATATTCTAAAAAAAATAATTTTAAAATGCAAAACAAATGGAAAAATCCAAAAAAAAAAATTTAAATATTACTTTTGGAACTTGAATTAACTAAAAAAAATTTTAAAAATTAAAAAAAATAAAAAAATGCGTCTCAAAAAGTTTTATTTTATTTTATAATTTTTTTAGTTAATTCAAGTTCCGAAAATAATATTTAAATTTTTTTTTTTGGATTTTTCCATTTATTTTGCATTTTAAAATTATTTTTAGAATATGTACAGTGTAATATTCTATTTATAATATTTCACGTATTTTTCAAAAAAAATAGAATTTTTTTTTTATTTTTTTTAGTTAATTCAAGTTTCGAAAATAATATTTAAAAAAAGAATTTTTAGATTTTTCCATTTATTTTGCATTTTAAAATTATTTTTTAGAATATGTCAGTGTAATATTCTATTTAGAATATTTCACGTATTTGTCAAAAAAAACGGAATTTTTTTTATTTTTTTTTATATTTTTTTTAGTTAATTCAAATTCCGAAAATAATATTTAAAAAAAAGAATTTTTGGATTTTTCCATTTATTTTGCATTTTAAAATTATTTTTAGATTTGGTCTCACGGTCTCACAAAATTAGAATGGTCTCAAATGAATCTGAACCTATATATATATATATATATATATATATATATATATATATATATATATATATATATATATATATATATATATATATATATATATATATATATATATATATATATATGGTGGGATCTCCTATCTTTTTTATCGGATATCTTATCTATATAAACTTATTTGCAAAAGTCAAAAAAAGAGTGCCAAAGTGACAAAACGGAGATGATGATTTGATGTTCTATTTTGCTTTTTATTCCTACGTAAATTTTTAAATTAGTTTTCTTATATACTTTTTACTATCTAGCGTTAAAGTTTAAAGTAGAAATTCTCCATTGCTTTTCCGTAGTGTTAGATTTGAAGGGTCCGTAATCTATAAATTTTCTATTATATATGGATTTTTTTCCTATTTTTTTAAACACATTGACCATTTGTTGTAAAACAATTCTACACAAGGACCTTCTCTTTAAATTACAACACATACATTTTTGTAATGAATTTTCTACACAAGGACTAAACTTGCCAATATATAAAAGTTTTGTAACTAAAGTCTCAAACCCAAAGAGTTGACTATATAAATACATGGCCCATTTCTATAAAAAAAAATAATAATAATAACAATGCACAAAATGTAAAATATATGAATAATTTTTGTAATTTATTTTCATTTAAAACAATATATGGATCTTATATATTGAACCTAAATTCCATTTTTTGCGTTTTTTTTTTCTTGTCCATATCATATTCACAGTTTAATAAGGACATTCAAAATTTAATACAATCATTCACATATCATTCATAATTTAATTCAACCATGAATACTTAAATACAAAACTAATGAAACATTCATAATACATATACAACACAAAAAGAATTTTACATACATAAAGAATTATTACAAAATATGCATACATTCATATCGATGCAAAGAGAACAACACTCAAGTGGAAAGAATCAGAAACATTCATTATTGAATCATTTCCCAAGTATAGCTACCACTCTTTTGTAATCGCCAAAATTATTCCCAATTTCTTCAATTTAGACCATGTTGAAATTGCCATGTTGGATCGAAACACACTTTGATACCTTTCAAGAAAAATTAGGAACTTGTTACTGAATGATTACATGTGATTTTACCTTTCGAGAGGATAGTCTCTCTTAGGAACTAATTCTAACTCGACTATAATAACTGATCTAACAAACTAGAATACCCCCATCTAGGACCTTTATTACAAAACACTAAAGGTGATCGACTAAAAATTCAAGCACATGTATGGTCAATAGTCAACTTCATTTCAACTACTAAGAAGTGTAACAAGTGGTTGATTAGAAAATGATGTATATTCAGATAAAATGAAATAAAATATGTTTCTTTTCTAGACCGAATTAACCGGTTGAATAAGCCTAAACGATCATTTTACCCTGACATTCTAACAAACAATTTTCACAATATCCTTTAATATTAACAAGATTTATACATGAGAGCAAGGAGGAAAAAAAGAACAAGTAAATAGCTAAATGGTTACGACCTCGATACATTAAGGCCTTTTTTTGTTTAATCGATTGAGTCATACCATTAAGATTTAGACGAAAATAAACTATCATGTATAGTTGTCCAAATTAAACACTTAACCATTAAGCCCATTAAGTCAAAATGAAACAACCCTTAATTTTTTACTCCATTAAGTCCATTAAATAACTCCAATGTAGGTAAATTTAGCTTGATCTTTTCTAAAAATGGGATTATATTTTGTAATGTAAAGTAGTTAGTAAAAAGTGTTAATATATAAGGCCTTGTTCCCCGGTTTTTTTGTAAATTCATCAAAGGAAAGGGAAGGAAAATTTTGACCGAAAGAAAGGGAGGGGAGGAAAATATTCATTATACCGTGTTCCCGAGTTCGAAGGAAATGAAAAGAAATGAGAGGAAAATTTTATGTTTTCGTGTTCCCGAGTTAGGAGGAAAAATAAAATAAAACTTGAAATTTTCCTTCTCCTCACTTTCTTCCCAAATCCGCCCAATTTGGAAGGAAAATATGACTCCAAAATTCTTTCCCTCCCTTCACTTTCCTTCCATTAATGAAACTCGGAAACACGATTTTCCTTCGATACCCCTCACTTTCCCTCCTTATCCTTCCATTTCCCTCCTTAAGTATAACTCGGGAACAAGGCGTAAATGTAATAGTTAAGTAAATAGTAGAGGCGTGTAATGAATGTGTTTTCTTCTGGTAATATATATATATATATATATATATATATATATATATATATATATATATATATATATATATATATATATATATATATATATATATATATAAGGTTAGGTTAATGTGAG